>NW_028225179.1:165463611-165785544 GCF_052327205.1 Somniosus microcephalus | reverse complement strand
CCTTATTAACAACCCTCATCCATGCCTTTGTTATCTCCAGGCTTGACTATTGCAACACACTCCTGGCTGGTCTCCCACATTCCTCAAACTTGAGGTCATCCAAAGCTCGGCTGCCCGTGTCCTAACTCGCACCAAGTCCCGTTCACCATCGCCCCTGTGCTCACTCACCTTCACTGGCTCCTGGTCAAGCAGCGCCTCGATTTCAAAATTCTCATCCTTGTTTACAAATCCCTCTATGGCCTCGCTGCTCCCTAACTCTGTAACCTCCTCCAGCCCCGCAACCCTCCGAGGTATCTGCGCTCCTCTAATTCTGGCCTCTTGAACATCCCTGCTTATAATCGCTCCACCATTGTTGGCCGTGCCTTCAGCTGTGCCTAGTCCCCAAGCTCTGGAATTCCTCCTCAGCCTCTCCGCCTCTCTTTCCTCCTTTAAGATGCTCCTTAAAAGTTTGACCAAGTTTTTGGTCATCCTGCCCCATTATCTCCTGATGTGGTTCGATGTCAAATTTTGTCTGATAAAGTGCCTGTGAAGCACCTTGGGACATTTTACTATGTTAAAAGGTGCTATATAAATACAACTTCTTGTTGTTGTAGCAGCAGAGAGATTTAGGGAGATTTAAGAGGTGTTCAAAATTATGAGGGTTTGATAAAGTAAATAGGGAGAAACGGTTTCCAGTGACAGGGGGGTCAGTAACCAGGATACACAAATTTAAGATAATTAGCAAAAGAACCAGGTGGTGATGAGGAGATTTTTTTTTTTTTATAAACGCAGTGAGTTGTTGTGACCTGGAATGCGCTGCCTGAAAAGGGCAGTGGAAGCAGATTCAACAGTAACTTTCAAAAGGGAATTTAATATACACTTGAAAAGGAAACATTTGTAGGGCTATGGGGAAAGGGCAGGGGAGTGGGACTATTTGCAGGGCTCTACCAGTCGGCACAGGCGCGATGGGACGAATGGCCTCCTTGTGTGTGGAATCATTCTATGATTCTAACCAGAAGTCATGGGTTTAATGTTATCAGATCAAATTCAGAAGAATGACCACAAAAGCTGCTGGATTGAAAAGTCAACGGAATGATTAATATGTTTCAGGGAATGGAACATGTCACCTCTGCCCAGCCTGGCCTACACTGCTTCCAGCGCCCCACTGGAGTTACACACACCATCAGATGAAACTGGAGCTGTTAAGATGCTGAGGGTTGCCCATTTTTGGGTGATTGGGTGGGTTGGGGGGGGCGTGGTGGGGTGGGAAAGAGACAATACTATTTTGGACTCCACAGGAAGCACCTGATTGAGTTGAACATTTGATGCATCTTTTAATGTCTAATGCCTTTGTTACTACAGGGTTATAGCCTATGAAACCCAGGTAGAGAGGACCTGTCGGAAGGAGGGAGGAGGACAGTAGCAGTATGTTTGTGTGTGTGTGCTTGGCCGATGTAGCAGAGCCTGGTCTCCAATCCTCTTGGATCCCCCTTGCCACTGACCAAGACCTTGCTCTGTCAAGCCCGTGTGGTAGCTTGGTGTACAACGGCCACCCCACGTTAAAAGAATTCACGCACAGGCATCTTCCACCCTTTAAGATGGAAGTTCGGGACCTGGAACGTCAGGACCCTCATGGACAACCCCAACAGCGACAGAGACTGTAGGTCCGCATTGGACTCATCAGTCACCCGAGAACCCATTTTTAGTGTGGAAGCAAGTCATCCTCGGTTCCGAGGGACTGCCTAAGAAGAAGACGACACTATGTGCCTGCTTCGTAATGTGCTCTGTGTAGAAACATAAGAACATAAGAAACAGGAGTAGGAGTCGGCCAATCGGCCCCTCGAGCCTGCTCCGCCATTCAATAAGATCATGGCTGATCCAATCTTGGCCTCAACACCATTTTCCCACTCTCTCCCCACACCCCTTGACTCCCTTGCTACCAACTGTTCAAGGAGAATAGCGTTGATGCATTTAAGTGGAAGCTCGATAAGTACAAGAGGAAGAAAGGACTAGAAATATATGCTGATCAGGTTCGATGAAGGTGGGAGGAGGCTCATGTGGAGCATAAACACCGGCATGGGCGTATGTGCTGTGAGGAGGATGCCGAGAAACTCCAGGATGATTTGGACAGGTTGGGTGATTGGGCAGAAGCATGGCAGAGGCAGTATAATGTGGATAAATGCGAGGTTATACACTTTGGTGGCAAAAACAGGAAGACAGATTATTATCTGAATGGCAATAGATTGGGAGAAGGGGAAGTGCAATGAGACCTGGGTGTCCATGTGCACCAGTCGCTGAAGGTAAGCATGCAGGTGCAGCAGGCGGTTAAGAAGGCAAATGGTATGTTGGCCTTCGTAGCGAGAGGGTTGAGTACAGGAACAAGGATGTCTTGCTGCAGTTGTACAGGGCCTTGGTGAGACCACATCTTGAGTACTGTGTGCAGTTTTGGTCGCCTTATCTGAGGAAGGATGTTCTTGCCATGGAGGGAGTGCAGCGAAGATTCACCAGGCTGATACCTGGGATGGCAGGAATGACGTATGAGGAGAGATTGGGTCGATTGGGCTTGTACTCGCTGGAGTTTAGAAGAATGAGAGGGGATCTCATTGAAACTTATAAAATTCTAACAGGACTAGACAGACTAGATGCAGGAAGGATGTTCCCGATGGCCGGGGAGTCCAGAACCAGGGGTCACAGTCTAAGGATAAGGGGTAGGCCATTTAGGACAGAGATGAGGAGGAATTTCTTCATCCAGAGAGAGTGGTGAACCTGTGGAATTATCTAGCACAGAAGGCAGTGGAGGCCAATTCATTAAATATATTCAAGAAGGAGTTGGATATATTTCTTAAGGCTAAAGGGATCAAGGGATATGGGGAGAAGGCAGGGACCGGGTACTGAATTTGGATGATCAGCCATGATCGCATTGAATGGTGGAGCAGGCTCGAGGGGCCAAATGGCCTACTCCTGCTCCTATCTTCAATGTTTCTATGTTTCTATTTATACGGCGCCTTTAACGGAGCACTTCACAGGAGTGTTATCAAACATAGAGCCACATAAGGCGAAATTTGGGCAGATGACCAAAAGCTTGGTCAAAGAGTTAGGATTTAAGGAGAGACAGAAAGATAGAGAGGCGGAGAGGTTTAGGGAGGGAATTCCTAGGCCCGAGGCAGCTGAAGGCACAGCCGCCAATGGTGGAGCGATGAAAATCGGGGATGCGCAAGAGGCCAGAATTGGAGGAGCGCAGAGATCGCGAAGCGCTGTGGGGCTGGAGGAGGTTACAGCGATAGGGAGGGGGGAGAGGCCATGGAGGGATTTGAAAACAAGGATGAGAATTTTAAAACCAAACTGGGGGCCAATGTAAATCAGCGAGCACAGGGGGTGATGGGTGAACGGGACTTGGTGCGAGTTTAGGACACGGGCAGCACGGTGGCATAGTGGTTAGCACTGTTGCCTCACAGCGCCAGGGACCCGGGTTCAAATCCGGCCTCGGGTGACTGTCTGTGTGGAGTTTGCACATTCTCCCCGTGTTTGCGTGGGTTTCCTCCGGGTGCTCCGGTTTCCTCCCACAGTCCAAAGATGTGCGGGTCAGGTTGATTGGCCATGATTAAAAAAAATTGGCCCTTAGTGTTAGGGGGATTAAATACGTGGGGTTACGGGGTTGGGTGGGATGGCTGTCGGTGTAGGGACCGGGTGCTAGGGTTTGGATGATCAGCCATGATCTCGTTGAATGGCAGAGCAGGCTCGAAGGGCCGAATGGCCTACTCCTGCTCCTATCTTCTATGTTTCTATGTTTCGGATGGCCTCAAGTTTACGGCGGGCACAAGGTGGGAAGCCAGCCAGGAGTGATTTGGAATAGTCAAGACTAGAGGGAACAAAGGTGGCATAGTGGTTAGCACTGTTGCCTCACAGCGCCAGGGACCCGGGTTCGAATCCGGCCTCGGGCAACTGTCTGTGTGGAGTTTGCACATTCTCCCCGTGTTTGCGTGGGTTTCCTCCGGGTGCTCCGGTTTCCTCCCACAGTCCAAAGATGTGTGAGTTAGGGTGATTGGCTATGATAAATTGACCCTTAGTGTTAGGGGGATTAAATACGTGGGGTTACAGGGGATAGGGTGGGATATGTGTTGGTGTAGGGGTTACGGGGATCGGGTGGGATATGTGTCGGTGCAGGCTCGATGGGCCGAAATGGCCTCTATCTGCACTGTGGGGTTTCTGTGATCTGTGAAAGGCCTTGATCAGGGTTTCAGCAGCAGAGGAGTTACATAGATACATACATAGATACATAGAAGATAGGAGCAGGAGTAGGCCATTCGGCCCTTCGTGCCTGCTCCGCCATTCGATGAGATCATGGCTGATCCTTTAATTCAGTATCCCGTCCCCGCCTTCTCTCCGTAACCCTTAACCCCTTTTGCCCGTAGAAATATATCTAATTCCCTCTTAAATATATTTAATGAGCTGGCGTACACTGCCCTCTGTGGCAATGAGTTCCACAGGTTCACCACTCTCTGAGTGAAGAAATTCCCCCTCATCTCTGTCCTAAATGGTTTAGCCCTTATCCTTAAATTATGTCCTCTAGTTCTGTTCTCACCCGCCAAGGGAAACATTCCTTCTGCATCCAGTCTGTCTAGACCTGTCAGAATTTTATACACTTCTATGAGGTCCCCTCTCAATCTTCTAAACTCCAGTGTGTACATCCCTAAACTACATAGTCTCTCCTCATAGGTCATTCCCGCCATTCCTGGTATCAGCCTGGTGAATCGCCGCTGCACCCCCTCCATGGCAAGAACATCCTTCCTCAGATGAGGCGACCAAAACTGTACACAGTACTCGAGGTGTGGTCTCACCAGTGCCCTGTACAGCTGCAGCAAGGTATCCCTGTTCCTGTATTCTAACCCTTTTGCTATGAAGGCCAGCATACCGTTTGCCTTCTTGACCGCCTGTTGCACCTGCATGCTCGCCTTCAGTGACTGGTGTACAAGAACACCCAGGTCTCTCTGTACTTCCCCCTCTCCCAATCTATTGCCATTTAAATAATAATTTGCCCTCCCGTTCCTGCACCCAAGGTGGATAACTTCGCACTTGTCCACATTATAGTGCATCTGCCATTTATCCGCCCAATCGCCCAGTCTGTCCAAATCGCTCTGGAGCTTCCTGGTCTCTTCCTCTGAGCCCACCCCCCCTCCTAGTTTAGTGTCGTCTGCAAATTTGGAAATGCTGCATCCGACTCCCTGATCCAGGTCATTAATGTAAATTGTGAACAGCTGGGGGCCCAGGACAGATCCCTGTGGTACCCCACTTGTTACTGCCTGCCATTCAGAAAATGAGCCGTTTATTCCAACTCTCTGTTTTCTATCTGACAGCCAGTTCCCTATCCACGCCAAAACTTTCCCCTTTATCCCATGAGCCTCAATTTTCCATGCTAATCTTTTATGTGGGACCTTATCGAAGGCCTTTTGGAAGTCCAGGTACACCACATCTACTGGCTCTCCCCCATCTATTCTACCAGTTACTCCCTCAAAAAATTCCAATAGATTAGTCAAGCACGATTTACCCTTTGTAAATCCATGTTGACTCTGTCCTATCCTGTCCCCATTTGCTAAGTGCTCCGCTATTTCATCCTTAATGATGGACTCCAGCATTTTGCCCACAACTGATGTAAGGCTTACAGGTCTGTAATTACCTGCTTTTTCCCTACCCCCCTTTTTGAATAGTGGGGTAACGTTAGCTACCCTCCAATCCATCGGCACTGTTCCCGAGTCTAATGAATTCTGAAAAATCATCCTTAGTGCATCCGCTATCTCTAGGGCCACCTCCTTCAGTACCCTAGGATGCATGTTATCAGGCCCTGGGGATTTGTCCACCTTCAATCCCTTTAGCTTCCTTAACACCATATCCTTAGAGATATTGATTTGCGTCAGTTCCTCCTTTGCCAATGTCCCTATTTTTCCCGATATCCCAGGGAGGTTTAAACTGAAAGTAAATTTCAAACGAGCACACCGTTGGGGGAGGGGGGCAAGTTCCACACATTATACATGAGATATATCAAAATCGTTCTGAAATATTATTTAACAATGTAGCATTTAAAATTATGTCCTTCAACACAAAATCCTGCATAGAGTAGGATTCACTTGCTAAGGCCGAAATTCTGGGAGGAAAGCCGGGCTCCTCCCTTCCTGTCCGGGTGCGTTTTAACCTTAATTTTCCACTGACTCTGCGACTCTCTCACCGTCTCTGGCGCTGGGTAAAGGGGACAGAGTGCAGTCCAGCCCTGGGGTGCTCCCTGCTTTCACACTCTTGACTTTCAGGCCCTGGAAGGCTCAGCGACACTCGACCAGGAAATTCACGCCCAATTTTTGTAATATTAAAAATGTGAAACCCACCTTGACATCTGTGACTCCCCCAAGACGGGCTCATCAGAACACCCTGCTGCCGAATGCTGCTGGCGATGTTTCACTCACCCACCCTGCCCCACTTGCTTGCCTTCTCTATTTTTTTGGGGTGGATTTGACGAGCTGGGTTTCCCCCTGCGAAATACAGGAAGGAATAATCCGCTGTAATAATATAACAAGACCGACAGAGGGAGCAGGCTTACAGCAAGTCCGGGGCCACCACACAGCCAGGCTGCTCCCAACAGCAACAATAAACCTTGACGTAACTGGGCGTTTCATTTCCCAAAAGTGGTTCTGTTACTGCAAGTCACCCAGAGGTCTTCTTGTATGCAGCTGAATTTTCATATTACAGTGAATGGGACTGTACTGGTGAGTCACTGAATAAATGATAGCAACGTTAAAAAAAAAAATCCAGAAAGCCCCCACTATCTGGATGAACAAGTGAAGACGAACAAGTTTGCAGATGACACTAAGATGGGGGGAAAAGTAGTGAGTGAGGAGGACATAAAAAACCTGCAAGGGGACATAGACAGGCTAAGTAAGTGGGCAGAGATTTGGCAGATGGAATACAATACTGGAAAGTGTGAGGTTATGCACTTTGGCAGGAAAAATCGTAGAGCAAATTATTATCTTAATGGCAAGAAACTGGAAAGTACTGAAGTACAAAGGGATCTGGGGGTCCTGGTGCACGAAACTCAAAAGATTAGTATGCAGGTGCAGCAAGTGATTAAGAAGGCCAATGGAATGTTGGCTTTCATTGCTAGGGGGATAGAATATAAAAATAGGGAGGTATTGCTTCAGTTGTTCAAGGTATTGGTGAGACCGCACCTGGAATACTGCGTACAGTTTTGGTGTCCATACTTAAGAAAAGACATACTTGCTCTCGAGTCAGTACAAAGAAGGTTCACTCAGTTAATCCCGGGGATGAGGGGATGGACATATGAGGAGAGGTTGAGTAGATTGGGACTCTACTCATTGGAGTTCAGAAGAATGAGAGGCGATCTTATTGAAACATATAAGATTGTGAAGGGGTTGGATCGGGTGGATGCGGGGAGGATGTTCCCGATGATGGGTGAAACTAGAACTAGGGGGCATAGTCTTAGAATAAGGGGCTGCTCTTTCAAAACTGAGATGAGGAGGAACTACTTCACTCAGAGGGTGGTAGGTCCATGGAATATGCTGCCCCAAAAAGCTGTAGAAGCTACATCATTACATAAATTTAAAACAGAAATAGACAGTTTCCTAGAAGTAAAGGGAATTAAGGGTTACGGGGAGTGGGCAGGAATTTGGACATGAGTCTAGGTTCGGATCGGTCATGGCCCTGTGGGTAGCGGAGCGGGCCCAGGGGCCGTGTAGCCTGATCCTGCTCCTATTTCGTGTGTCTAATTCTGTTAGATTCAGGAGATGGTTCTGTGATAGTAGATTGACGGTTAGGATCAGATCAGCCATGATCTTATTGAATGGCGGAGCAGGCTCGAGGGGCCGATTGGCCTACTCCTGCTCCTATTTCTTATGTTCTTATGTAACAGAAAATGCTGGAAAAACTCAGCAGGCCAGGCAACATCCGTGGAGAGAAATTAAAAGTCGACGTTTCGGGTGAACCCTTTTTTCAAAACTGGAAAGGAAATTAAATAGATCGAAGGCAGGTCTGCGATAGAACAAAAGAAGTAAAGAGACATTAAGAGGTATTCAAAACCAGACGAGATGGTAATAGGACAGTGGAGACAAAAGACAGCTCAGATTAGGTGTGAAGTGTACTGGCAGGACGAGAGACAGCTGCCATGTGGGAGAGAGGAAAAAAAAGAAGGGGGGGGGAAGGGAAGACCCAAAACAAAGGGGTGGAAAAACATATAAGTAAAAATGTAATGGGGGCCGAGGTTATGATCTGAAATTGTTGAACTCGATATTGAGTCCGGAAGGCTGCAAAGTGCCTAATCGGAAGGTGAGGTGCTGTTCCTAAATTCTTCTCCACGGATGTTGCCTGGCCTGCTGAGTTTTTCCAGCATTTTCTGTTGTTATTTTGGATTTCCAGCATCTGCAGTATTTTGCTATCGTACAAGAAGCTTGGAGACCACATCACAAATTTGTAGCGACTGTGACCCCTGCCTTATAGGCATGAGGGCTTGTGACTTTGTACAAAGAGCTGAGAATTGAGCTCTGTAATGTCAAAAAAATAATCCAGAAAACATAGAAACTAGGAGTAGGCCATTCAGCCCTTCGAGCCTGCTCCGCCATTCAACGAGATCATGGCTGATCATCCAAACCCTAGCAGCACCCGGTCCCTACACCGACAGCCATCCCACCCAAGCCCTATCCCCGTAACCCCATGTATTTAATCCCCCCTAACACTAAGGGCCAATTTTTTTTTTTATCATGGCCAATCAACCTAACCTGCACATCTTTAGACTGTGGGAGGAAACCGGAGCACCCGGAGGAAACCCACGCAAACACGGGGAGAATGTGCAAACTCCACACAGACAGTCACCCGAGGCCGGATTTGAACCCGGGTCCCTGGCGCTGTGAGGCAACAGTGCTAACCACTATGCCACCGTGCATGGGTTCAAGTCCCATGATATCCCCCAAAGATATTAAAGGGAACAGATAGGGTAGATGGAGAGAAACTATTTCCGCTGGTTGGGGATTCTAGGACAAGGGGGCAGAGTCTAAAAATTAAGAGCCAGACTTTTCAGGAGTGAAAATTAGGAAACAAGTTTTTTTAATTTGTTTTTTCATGGGATGTGGGCGTCGCTGGCAAGGCCAGCATTTATTGCCCATCCCTAACTGTGCTTGAGAAGGTGGTGGTGAGCCGCCTTCTTGAGCTGCTGCAGTCCGTGTGGTGAAGGTACTCCCACAGTGCTGTTAGTGAGGGAGTTCCAGGATTTTGACCCGGCGACGATGGAGGATCGGCGATATATTTCTAAGTCAGGATGGTGTGTGACTTGGAGGGGAACTTGGAGGTGGTGGTGTTCCCATGCGTCTGCTGCCCTTGTCCTTCTAGGTGGAAGAGGTTGTGGGTTTGGGAGGTGCTGCCGAAGAAGCCTTGGTGAGTTGCTGCAGTGCATCTTGTAGATGGTACACACTGCAGCCACAGTACGCCGGCGGTGGAGGGAGTGAATGTTTAAGGTGGTGGATGGGGTGCCAATCAAGGAGGCTGCTTTGTCCTGGGTAGTGTCGAGTTTCTTGAGTGTTGTTGGAGCTGCAATCATCCAGGCAAGTGGAGAGTATTCCATCACACTCCTTATTTGTGCCTTGTAGATGGTGGAAAGGCTTTGGGGAGTCAGGAGGTGAGACACTGCAGAATATCAAGCCTCTGAAATGCTCTTGTTGCTACAGTATTTATGTGACTGGTCCAGTTAAGTTTCTGGTCAATGGTGACCCCCAGGATGTTGATGGTGGGGGATTCAGTGATGGTAATGCCATTGAATGTCAGGGGCAGTGGTTAGACTCTTGCTTGTTGGAGATAGTCATTGCATGGCACTTGTGTGGCGCGAAAGTTACCTGCCACTTATCAGCCCAAGCCTGAGCATCATCCAGGTCTTGTTGCATGCGGGCATGGACTGCTTAATTATCTGAGGAGTTGTGAATGGCGCTGAACACTGTGCAGTCAACACCGAACATTCCCATTTCTGACCTTATGTTGGAGGGAAGGTCATTGATGAAGCAGCTGAAGATGGTTGGGCTTAGGACACTGCCCTGAGGAACTCCTGCAGCGATGTCCTGGGGCTGAGATGATAGGCCTCCAACAACTACAACCGTCTTCCTTTGTGCTCGGTATGACTCCAGCCAGTGGAGAGCTTCCCCCCCTGATTCCCATTGACAAACAAAGAAGTTTGGACCTCTCTTCCACAAACGGCAATTGATGCTAGGCCAATTTTAAATTTTACATCTGAGATTGATAGCTTTTTGTTAACCGAAGGTATTAAGGGATATGGGCCAAAGGTGGGTATATGGAGTTAGAGCACAGATCAGCCATGATCTCATTGAATGGCGGAACAGGCTCGAGGGGCCGAATGGCCTCCTCCTGTTCCTATGTTCCACCGTGGCAGTTTGAGAATTTGAATTCAGTTTTAAAAATTTGAAAATGAAAAAGCGGGTACAGGAAACTTTTTTTTATCCGGCACGGACGGGACCGACGTGGTGTCGGTTCATCAAAAATTCCGGATAACCGAAAGCTATAGTAAAAGATATGGCAACAAACCCTGTTGCTTAGCAACAGCATCAGAACAATGGCCACAAGTTCCAAGCGTCTCTGTAGCTTAGCAACAGCTGCAGCCACACCCTTGCACAGCAACAAATGGAGGAAGGCAAGTAATAAAAGTTACCTGAACCTACTCCTGAATTTTGCCGGTTAACCGAGATTTCCGGTTATTTAGGTGCCGGTAAATCGAAAGTTTCCTGTACCAGTAAAAGTGACAAAGAAAGAAAGACTTACATTTCTATAGCGTCTTTCATGACCTCAGGATGTCCCAAAACGCTTTACAATCAATGAAGTACTTTTGAAGTGTAGTCACTGTTGTAATGTAGGAAACTGTTGTAATGAAGCTGTCGGATTGGCATAAAAACCCAACGGGTTCACTCATGTACTTTCAGGAAGGAAATCTGCCGTCCTTACCCGGTCTGGCCTATATGTGACTCCAGTCCCACACCAATGTGGTTAACTTAACGGCTCTCTGAAGTGGCCTAGTGAGCCACTCTTTGTAGCGGGAATGAGCAACAAATGCTAGCCTTGCCAGTGAAGCCCACCTCCCATGAATGAATATATAAAAAAATCAGTAAATATATGTCAAATTGTGAAAAGAGGGAATGGGTGGAATTTATTTACACACAGGAATGTTGGAGTGTGCAATGCTTTGGAACAGGAGCGGTTGGGATACAGATTGGATAAATATTTGAAGCCGAGGAAGATACAGAACTATGGCGAGAGAGCGGGGCAATGGGATTAGTTTGGGATTGATACAGGGCTATGGGGAGAGAGCGGGGCAGTGGGATTAGTTTGGGATTGATACAGGGCTATGGGGAGAGAGCGGGTCAGTGAGATTAGATTGGGATTGATACAGGGCTATGGGGAGAGAGCGGGTCAGTGAGATTAGATTGGGATTGATACAGAACTATGGGGTGAGAGCGGGGCAGTGGGATTAGTTTGGGATTGATACAGGGCTATGGGGAGAGAGCAGGGCAGTGTGACTAGTTTGCGATTGATACAGGGCTATGGGGAGAGAGCGGGGCAGTGGGATTAGTTTGGGATTGATACAGGGCTATGGGGAGAGTGGGGCAGTGGGATTAGTTTGGGATTGATACAGGGCTATGGGGAGAGAGCGGGGCAGTGGGATTAGATTGGGATTGATACAGGGCTATGGGGAGAGAGCGGAGCAGGGGGATTAGATTGGGATTGATACAGGGCTATGGCGAGAGAGCAGGGCAGTGGGATTAGTTTGGGATTGATACAGGGCTATGGGGAGAGAGCGGGTCAGTGAGATTAGATTGGGATTGATACAGGGCTATGGGGAGTGAGCGGCGCAGTGGGATTAGTTTGGGATTGATACAGGACTATGGGGCGAGAGCGGGGCAGTGGGATTACTTTGGGATTGATACAGGGCTATGGCGAGCGAGCGGGGCAGTGGGATTAGTTTGGGATTGATACAGGACTATGGGGAGAAAGCAGGGCAGTGTGATTAGATTGGGATTGATACAGAACTATGGGGAGAGAGCGGGGCAGTGGGATTAGTTTGGGATTGATACAGGGCTATGGGGAGAGTGGGGCAGTGGGATTAGTTTGGGATTGATACAGGGCTATGGGGAGAGAGTCGGGCAGTGGGATTAGATTGGGATTGATACAGGGCTATGGGGAGTGAGCGGGGCAGTGAGAGTAGTTTGGGATTGATACAGGGCTTTTGGGAGTGAGCAAGGCATTGAGATTAGTTTGGGATTGATACAGGGCTATAGGGAGAGAGCGGGGCACTGAGATTAGTTTGGGATTGATACAGGGCTATGGCAAGAGAGCGGAGCAGGGGGATTAGATTGGGATTGATACAGGGCTGTGGGTAGAGAGTGGGGCAGCAGGATTAGTTTGGGATTGATACAGGGCTATGGGGAGAGACAGCGAGGCAATCGGATTCCTTTGGATTGAT
Organism: Somniosus microcephalus; assembly: GCF_052327205.1. Taxonomy (NCBI): domain Eukaryota; kingdom Metazoa; phylum Chordata; class Chondrichthyes; order Squaliformes; family Somniosidae; genus Somniosus; species Somniosus microcephalus. The sequence goes on along the minus strand of NW_028225179.1, from coordinate 165,773,054 downwards.
ACAGGTCTATGGGGAGAGAGTGGGGCAGTGGGATTAGTTTGGGATTGATACAGGGCTATGGGGAGAGAGCGGGGCAGTAGGATTAGTTTGGGATTGATACAGGGCTATGAGGAGAGATTAGGGCAGTGGGATTAGATTGGGATTCATACAGGGCTATGAGGAGAGAGTGGGGCAGTGGAATTAGATTGGGATTGATACAGGGCTATGGGGAGAGAGCGGGGCAGTGGAATTAAATTTGGATTGTTCTAGCAAAGAGCCAATACAGTCTCAGTGGGCCAAATGGACTATGTACTGTAAACTTCTATGGTGCTATATTTTAAAATAAATCACATTTTATGTAACTATCGTGTTGTACTGTGCAAATAGCAACATGAAATGTATAATGCTTTGACATGAAATTCCTTTGTCTGCCCTGGTGGTGTTAACCAGTCATTTTCAGTGAGTTAACCCCTCTGTTAAAATATCAGACAACAGGAGTTTCCTACAAAGGTGTTACATTTTCAGACGCTGATGTACCCACAGCATAATTTCAATCCTGAGTTCCCGTTCATCTCTTCCTTTACCTGTTTCTTTGTTGCACTTTTTATTTAGTTGTACAAGATTAACACACTTCCTAAGAAGCCTCATTAGACAGTTTATGCTACATTGTACACTAACTGGTACGTACTTGCACATACCTACATCTACTACACATTTAGTATTCATTACTTAATGACAGTGCTGATTGGCCATGGTAGAGGACTGGATCAGAACAGTAAAGGGTGAGTCTGGGGACATTTGGTGTGGGTATTTAGCAGCCCTGTGGTAGGCCTGTAAATTGAGAATCAGTGCCCCTGCATCAAGAGATCTACAGACACAGTTCTGTGCTGAGGTCTAACGTGACACAGTGAAGGGGACTACAAGCAAAGGCGATAAGCCTGTCAGCCTGTTTTCGTGTTTTTATTCAGCCATAACATAGAAACATAGAAACATAGAAGATAGGAGCAGGAGTAGGCCATTCGGCCGCTCGAGCCTGCTCTGCCATTTAATGAGATCATGGCTGATCATCCAATTTCAGTACCCTGTTCCTGCCTTCTCCCCATACCCCTTGATCCCTTTAGCCTTAAGAAATATATCCAACTCCTTCTTGAATATATTTAATGAATTGGCCTCTACTGCCTTCTGTGGTAGAGAATTCCACAGGTTCACCACTCTCTGGGCGAAGAAATTCCTCCTCATCTCTGTCCTAAATGGCCTACCCCTTATCCTTAGACTGTGACCCCTGGTTCTGGACTCCCCGACCATCGGGAACATCCTTCCTGCATCTAGTCTGTCCAGTCCTGTCAGAATTTTATAAGTTTCAATAAGATCCCCTCTCATTCTTCTAAACTCCAGTGAGTACAAGCCCAATCGTCCCAATCTCTCCTCATATGTCATTCCTGCCATCCCAGGTATCAGCCTGGTGAATCTTCGCTGCACTCCCTCCATGGCAAGAACATTAACAGGTACTTTACTGAACAAGAGGCAGCTTGAAACTGAAACTACAGAAGCCTGCTAGGGCCTTTTATACAGGGTGTCCCTGTGCACCAGTTGCTGAAGGTAAGCATGCAGGTGCAGCAGGCGGTTAAGTTGGCCTTCATAGCGAGAGGGTTTGAGTACAGGAACAAGGATGTCTTGCTGCAGTTGTACAGGGCCTTGGTGAGACCACATCTTGAGTATTGTGTGCAGTTTTGGTCACCTTATCTGAGGAAGGATGTTCTTGCCATGGAGGGAGTGCAGTGAAGATTCACCAGGCTGATACCTGGGATGGCAGGAATGACGTATGAGGAGAGATTGGGTCGATTGGGCTTGTACTCACTGGAGTTTAGAAGAATGAGGGGGGATCTCATTGAACAGGACTAGACAGACTAGATGCAGGAAGGATGTTCCCGATGGTCGGGGAGTCCAGAACCAGGGGTCACAGTCTAAGGATAAGGGTAAGCCATTTAGGACAGAGATGAGGAGGAATTTCTTCACCCAGAGAGTGGTGAACCTGTGGAATTCTCTACCACAGAAGGCAGTTGAGGCCAATTCATTAAATATATTCAAGAAGGAGTTGGATATCTTTCTTAAGGTTAAAGGGATCAAGGGATATGGGGAGAAAGCAGGGACAGGGTACTGAATTTGGATGATCAGCCATGATCTCATGGAATGGCGGAGCAGGCTCGAGGGGCCGAATGGCCTACTCCTGCTCCTATCTTCTATGTTTCTATGAATGAGTTCCAGACCCTCACCACCCTCTGGGTTAAAACATTTCCCCTCAAATCCCCTCTAAACCTCCAACCAATTGCTTTAAATCTATGCCCCCTGGTTCTTGACCCCTTCTGCTTGGGGAAATAGGTCCTTCCTATCCACTCTATCTATACCCCTCATAATTTTATACACCTCAATTTATACACACAACTTCACTCAGAGGGTGGTAGGTCCATGGAATATGCTGCCCCAAAAAGCTGTAGAAGCTACATCATTACATAAATTTAAAACAGAAATAGACAGTTTCCTAGAAGTAAAGGGAATTAAGGGTTACGGAGAGCGGACAGGAATTTGGACATGAGTCTAGGTTCGGATCGGTCATGGCCCTGTGGGTAGCGGAGCGGGCCCAGGGGCCGTGTAGCCTGATCCTGCTCCTATTTCGTGTGTCTAATTCTGTTAGATTCAGGAGATGGTTCTGTGATAGTGGATTGGCGGTTAGGATCAGATCAGCCATGATCCTATTGAATGGCGGAGCAGGCTCGAGGGGCCGATTGGCCTACTCCTGCTCCTATTTCTTATGTTCTTATGTTCTTATACACCTGGCGATGAAACCGAAGTACCAATTGCATCTACCGCAGAATCGGTGATATTGGAAGCAGACGAACCAAACAACGACATTGATCCTGACTCAACCTTGCCAGAAGAACCTGATATCCCAAAGAGGCGTTATCCAGACAGAATCAGGAAGCCTCCTCAAAGACTGAACTAATAATTGCTTAACTTCAACCAATGTATCTAGCAACCGTAATTGTAATTGTAATTAGTTATTATTTAGTTGTTAAATGAATGTTATGTACTGTTTATCTAAAAGGGGAGGAATTGTTGTGTATGTACCTTTTAAGGGAATAACTGGTCTCAGACTGCAGTACCGGCAGTGACCACCCCTGTATAAAAGGCCCTAGCAGGCTTCTGTAGTTTCAGTTTCCAGGTTGTCTCCATTCAGTAAAGACTTGTTATGATCAACTCCTGCAGTCCGTGTCTCAATTATACACGGACATAATACTATCTTCTATGTTTCTATGAATGAGTTCCAGATCCTCACCACCCTCTGGGTTAAAACATTTCCCCTCAAATCCCCTCTAAACCTCCAACCAATTGCTTTAAATCTATGCCCCCTGGTTCTTGACCCCCTCTGCTCGGGGAAATCGGTCCTTCCTATCCACTCTATCTATGCCCCTCATAATTTTATACACCTCAATTAGATCAGAGTTTACCTTTCAGGTCGATGACCTTTGGTCAGAACTGGAAGAAGTTAGCGATTTAACAAGTAGAGAGGCAGGGAAAGAGGTAAAAGAGACACACGGAAATCTGTCAATCTTTTCCCATCATGAAGGGCGACCCTTTAATTTCTGCCCGATGGCAGTGACAGAGCAGGAAGTTCGAAGGAGGGCTGAATTTTTCACTGTTTACACAGCCTTGAAACCGAAAGCACTTTAAAGCAGTCGACGTTTGCCATGGCGTCCAGGCGCCCGGTCGAGTGTTGGTCGGAGGAGCTGATTTGCTCCATTTGCCTGGAATTCCTCAGCGATCCGGTGATCCTGGATTGCGGCCACGATTTCTGCCGGTCCTGCATCGGCCGGAGCTGGGCAAACCGGGAGGCGGGTTCCTGCCCGGAGTGCCGGGCGCTGTCCCCGCCGAGGAGCCTCCGGGCCAGCCACTCGCTGGCTCGCCTGGCGGCGAAAGCTCGGGACCTGAGCCTTGAGGCCGAGTTGCGGCACTGCGCGGAACACGGCGAGGAACTGAAACTGCTCTGCGAAACCGACAGGAAACTCAGCTGTCTGCTTTGCAGGGACGAGCCCGGTCACAGGAACCACCGCTTCCTCCTGCTCGACCAGGCGGTCGACATCTACAAGGTAAGGAGGGGGCAGGACAATGCCAGTGGACTGGCTTGCATGGATTCTTGGTTTATTAAATAGTTGCTGTTTCTACTGTAAACATTATTGATTTACCTGTAAAAGTTATTGTTGTATTTATATTGTTGACCATAATTGGTCAATGAATGTAATGGATTTACTATGTAACTGTTGAGTTGTATAAGTACTGTTGTACTTGAATGTTAAAAAAAAAGACAACAAGTTATAGAAACATAGAAGATAGGAGCAGGCCATTCGGCCCTTCGAGCCTGCTCCGAGATCATGGCTGATCATCCAAATTCAGTACCCTGTCCCTGCCTTCTCCCCATATCCCTTGATCCCTGCAGCAGGTAGTCAAAACTGCCCAACGCATTACCGGCACCCGACCATAGAGCACATATGGGCAGCACGGTGGCATAGTGGTTAGCACTGTTGCCTCACAGCGCCAGGGACCCGGGTTCGAATCCGGCCTCGGCCGACTGTCTGTGTGGAGTTTGCACATTCTCCCCGTGTTTGCGTGGGTTTCCTCCGGGTGCTCCGGTTTCCTCCCACAGTCCAAAGATGTGCGGGTTAGGTTGATTGGCTATGATAAATTGACCCTTAGTGTTAGGGGGATTAAATACGTGGGGTTACGGGGATAGGGTGGGATATGTGTTGGTGTAGGTGTTACGGGGATCGGGTGGGATATGTGTCGGTGCAGGCTCGATGGGCCGAAATGGCCTCTATCTGCACTGTGGGGTTTCTGTGATATACCAGAAACGCTGTTTACGGAGGTCGCGGTCCATCATCAAAGACCCTACCCACCCCAGCCACAGTCTGTTCGCCCTCCTGCCATCTGGGAGACGCTACAGATGCATTCGCACCCGTACGACCAGATTTAGGAACAGCTTCTTTCCCAGGGCTGTCATCCTACTGAACTCCACAAATAAACTCTAAAGCCTGCACATCTGCCAATGCATTTTATTATAGTTATGCTTATGTTAACGTATTACAAGCCAAATGTATGTTGAATGTTTAAATGTCTTAATCTAAATGTACACTCTCGGGAGCCGCAAGCCTACATTTCGTTGTACTAACAATGACAATAAAAGTTGATTTGATTTGATTAAGTACTATATCCAACTCCTTTTTGAATATATTTAATGAACTGGCCTCCACCGCCCTCTGTGGCAGAGAATTCCACAGGTTCACCACTCTCGGGGTGAAGAAATTCCTCCTCATTTCAGTCCTAAATGGCTTACCCCTTATCCTTAGACTATGACCCCTGGTTCTGGACTCCCCGGCCATCGGGAACATCCTTCCTGCATCTAGTCTGTCCAGGCCTGACAGAATTTTATAAGTTTCGATGAGATCCCCTCTCAATCTTCTAAACTCCAGTGAGTATAAGCCCAATCGACACAATCTCTCCTCATACGTCATTCCTGCCATCCCAGGTATCAGCCTGGTGAATCTTCGCTGTACTCCTTCCATGGCAAGAACGTCCTTCCTCAGCTAAGGTGACCAAAACTGCACACAATACTCAAGGTGCGGTCTCACCAAGGCCCTGTACAACTGCAGCAAGACATCCTTGTTCCTGTACTCGAACCCTCTTGCTACGAAGGCCGACATACCACTTGCCTTCTTAACCGCCTGCTGCACCTGCATGCTTACCTTCAGCGACTGGTGCACAAGGACACCCAGGTCTCTTTGCACTTCCCCTTCTCCCAATCAATTGCCATTCAAATAATAATAATAATACCAAGCAAAAATGAAGAGTTACTAGATTGCCAGTAGGACTGGTATGTATTGTTTTTTACTATGGGTACCTGTATTGTTGACATTGGTTTTGTCTGGAAAAATGTATTATTGTATTTGTACTGTTAATCCTGAAGCTGTTTCTTCTAAGGCTTAGCCTTATTGTGGTTAATGAATGTAATGGATTTATCATGAAAAGAAAAAAAAGAGGGGGCAGACTTTATCAGCCTGCTGCGTTTTGTCACATTCTCGGTAATCCTTGCAAACGTGTATTCGGTAGTGAATTCGCACTCTGATTCCAGGCTAAACTAAAATTATCGCTGAACTCGGCGGCGGAAAGGAAGGTGGCCGTGCTGAAGGTGAAACTGAGGCAGAAACTGCAGATTTCTGCAGTTAGGGTAAGCTCTCCTTGTGCTGATTTTCTGGGATCTTGGTTAGTTTTGTTCCCTTTATCATAGAAACATAGAAGATAGGAGCAGGAGTAGGCCATTCAGCCCCTCGAGCCTGCTCCGCCATTCAATGAGATCATGGATGATCATCCAAATTCAGTACCCTGTCCCTGCTTTCTCCCCATACCCCTTGATCCCTTTAGCCTTAAGAAATATATCTAATTCCTTCTTGAATATATTTAATGATTTGGCCTCAACTCCCTTCTGTGGTAGAGAATTCCACAGGTTCACCACTCTCTGGGTGAAGAAATTCCTCCTCATCCCTGTCCTAAATGGCTTACCGCTTATCTTTAGACTGTGACCCCTGGTTCTGGACTCCCCCGCCATCAGGAACATCCTTCCTGCATCTAGTCTGTCTAGTCCTGTTAGAATTTTATAAGTTTCAATGAGATCCCCTCTCATTCTTCTAAACTCCAGCGAGTATAAGCCCAGTTGTCTCAGTCTCTCCTCATACGTTATTCCTGCCATCCCAGGTATCAGTCTGGTGAATCTTCGCTGCACTCCCTCCATGGCAAGAACATCCTTCCTCAGATAAGGCGACCAAAACTGCACACAATACTCAAGGTGTGGTCTCACCAAGGCCCTGTACAACTGCGGCAAGACATCCTTGTTACTGTACTCGAATCCTCTCGCTATGAAGGCCAACATACCATTTGCCATCTTAACCGCCTGCTGCACCTGCATGCTTACCTTCAGCGACTGGTGCACAAGGACACCCAGGTCTTGTTGCACTTCCCCTTCTCCCAATCTATTGCCGTTCAGATAATAATCTGCCTTCCTGCTTTTTGCCACCAAAGTGGATAACCTCGCATTTGTCCACATTATATTGCATCTGCCATGCTTCTGCCCAATCACCCAACCTGTCCAAATCATACTGGAGTTTCTCGGCATCCTCCTCACAGCGCACATGCCCACCCAGCTTTGTGTTGTCTGCAAACTTGGGATGGCATTAAAAGGGAAATTAGAGAAGCATGCAATAAGGGCACAGCAGTTATCATGGGTGACTTTAATCTACATATAGATTGGGCTAACCAAATGAGTAACAATACTGTGGAGGAGGAATTCCTGGAGTGTTTACGGGATGGTTTCCTGGACCAATATGTCGAGGAACCAACAAGAGATCAGGCCATTTTAGACTGGGTATTATGTAATGAGAAAGGATTAATTAGCAATCTTGTTGTACGAGGCCCCTTAGGTCAGAGCGATCATAATATGATACAATTCTTCATTAAAATGGAGAGTGAAGTAGTTGACTCAGACTAGGGTCCTGAATTTAAATAAAGGAAACTACAATGGTATGAGGCGCGAGTTGAGTAGGATTGATTGGGGAATGTCACTCAAAGGGTTGACGGTGGATAGGCAATGGCAAACATTCAAAGACCGAATGGATGAACTACAGAATTTGTTCATCCCAGTTTGGCACAAAAATAAAACAAAAAAGTTGACTCAACTGTGGCTAACAAGGGAAATTAGGGATAGCATAAGGTCCAAGGAGAGGACATATAAATTGGCCAGAAAAAGCAGTAAACCTGAGGATTGGGAGCAGTTTAGGATTCAACAAAGGAGGACAAAGGGATTAATTAAGAAGGAGAAAATAGAGTATGAGAGTAAGCTTGCAGGGAACATAAAAACTGACTGTAAAAGCTTTTATAGATATGTGAAGAGAAAAAGATTGGTGAAGCTAAGCGTAGGTCCCTTGCAGTCAGAATCAGGGGAATTTATAAATGGGAACAAAGAAATGGCCGACCAATTAAATACATATTTTAGTTCTGTCTTCACAAAGGAGGACACAAATAACCTCCCAGAGATGTCGGGGAACATAGGGTCTGATGAAAGGGAGGAACTGAAAGAAATCAGTATTTGTAGGGAAATGGTGTTAGGGAAATTGATGGGATTGAAGGCTGATAAATCCCCAGGGACTGATAATCTACATCCTAGGGTACTTAAGGAAGTGGCCCTAGAAATAGTAGATGCATTGCTGATCATCTTCCAACATTCGATGGAATCTGGAACAGTACCCATAGATTGGAGGGTAGCTAATGTTACCCCACTATTCAAAAAAGGTGGTAGAGAGAAAACGGGGAATTACAGACCGGTAAGCCTGACATCGGTAGTGGGGAAAATGCTAGAGTCCATTATAAAGGATGTAATAGCAGAGCACTTGGAAAACAGTGACAGGATCGGACAAAGTCAACATGGATTTACAAAAGGTAAATCATGCTTGACTAATCTACTGGAATTTTTTGAGGATGTAACTGGTAAAATAGATAAGGGAGAACCAGTGGATGTGGTGTATTTGGACTTTCAAAAGGCTTTTGATAAGGTCCCGCATAAGAGATTAGCGTGTAAAGTTAAGGCACATGGGATTGGGGGCATGGTATTGACTTGGATAGAGAACTGGTTGGCAGACAGAAAGCAAAGAGTTGGAATAAACGGGTGTTTTTCCGAGTGGCAGGCAGTGACTAGTGGGTTCCGCAGGGATCGGTCCTTGGACCCCAGCTATTCACAATATATATTAATGATCTAGACGAGAGAACTAGATGTAATATCTCCAAGTTTGCAGATGACACAAAGCTTCTTGCCATGGAGGGAGTTCAGTGAAGATTCACCAGACTGATACCTGGGATGGCAGGAATGACGTATGAGGAGAGATTGGGTCGATTGGGCTTATACTCGCTGGAGTTTAGAAGAATGAGAGGGGATCTCATTGAAACTTATAAAATTCTAACAGGACTAGACAGACTAGATGCAGGAAGGATGTTCCCGATGGTCGGGGAGTCCAGAACCAGGGGTCACAGTCTAAGGATATGGGGTAAGCCATTTAGGACAGAGATGAGGAGGAATTTCTTCACCCAGAGAGTGGTGAACCTGTGGAATTCTCTACCACAGAAGGCAGTAGAGGCCAATTCATTAAATATATTCAAGAAGGAGTTGGATATATTTCTTAAGCCTAAAGGTATCAAGGGATATGGGGAGAAAGCAGGGACAGGGTACTGAATTTGGATGATCAGCCGTGATCACATTGAATGGCGGAGCAGGCTCGAGGGGCCAAATGGCCTACTCCTGCTCCTATCTTCTATGTTTCTATGTTTCTATATTACATCTAGTTCCCTTGTCTAGATCATTAATATATATTGTGAATAGCTGGGGTCCTAGCACCGATCCCTGCGGTACCCCACTAGTCACTGCCTGCCACTTGGAAAAACACCCGTTTATTCCAACTCTTTGCTTCCTGTCTGCCAACCAGTTCTCTATCGAAGTTAATACCTTGCCCCCAATCCCTTGTGCTTTAACTTTACACGCTAATCTCCTATGCGGGGCCTTATCAAAAGCCTTCTGAAAGTCCAAATACACCACATCCACTGGTTCTCCCTTATCTATTCTACCAATTACATCCTCAAAAATTTCCAGTAGATTAGTCAGGCATGATTTACCTTTTGTAAATCCATGTTGACTTTGTCCAATCCTGTCACTGTTTTCCAAGTGCTCTGCTATTACATCTTTTATAATGGACTCTAGCATTTTCCCCACTACCAATGTCAGGCTTACCGGTCTGTAATTCCCTGTTTTCTCTCTACCACCTTTTTTGAATAGTGGGGTAACATTAGCTACCCTCCAATCCATGGGAACTGTTCCTGAGTCTATATCGCGGTACATTCATTTATTATGATTCACATTTCATTCTGTAGGAACAGTCGAGAAGTCTGCAGACCCACATCACATCCGAGTTCGCTGAAATGCACCAGATTCTGACTGAGAAAGAGCAGCGTTTAATCAAAAATCTCGGGGAACAAGAGGGGGAGATTCTAGCAACAATGGAGAAAACCCTCAGTGGAATCCAACAGGAGTTAGATTGTGTTGAGCGGGAGATCTCAGAGTTACAGAGGCGAATGAATCAAGAAGACACCGTCACTTTTCTGAAGGCAAATGCTTGTTCTATTTGACTGAAATATAGAGAGAGCTGGGGGAGGTAACTTCCTGTAAAAGTACAAAGACCCACTTGGATCTTATTTTGCTCAGTCTATTTCACGTACTCCCAGTAAACTCATGCTGTGGTTATGTCCCGTGTTCCAGTGCCAGCTCAGGGTGCTAACATTATACAGTATCTGAGGGGGCCACCTCCCGGAACCCGGTGTAAGGGTAAACCGGGAGAGCTTCTTCTCCCCGAGACGGACCCTCTGATATAAAGGGTCGACGTCCGCCTTATTCCCAATCAATCACTCGGAGTCCGGAGGTTCGTTCAGTAAAGGAACTTTATTTACAAGCCGACAGGGGAGACACTCATGATGGGATGAATGCTCTCCAATCACTAAGGTCCCCTGCCTTATATACAGTTTTTTGGTCTAAGTCGTGGCTTACATCATACAGTTGATTTCGGGTGCAAATTCTTGCGACCCGTGTGCACATTTTGACCGTTACATAGTTCTGTGGCCCCATATGTTATCTTTACCACATTCCTCAGTTGGTAGCTAATGGTTTGTGCACATTATTCAAGTAGCAACTGACAGTTTGACCATTTGACCACATTATTCAATTATTAGCTGACGGTTTGTGCACACTATTCAGGTAGCAGCTGACAGTTTGACCATTTGGCCACATTCCACCATACTTCCCTATGGGACATGTACATTGGATATATGCTCGGTTCCTCAATTCCTTTATTTTAGCCCTTTTAACTCTTTCATCCGGCGTGTTGCTGAGGCCCAATTCAAGGGCTCTGACACCGCGTCAGGTGTTGCTCCAGTGTCACACCTGGCTGAGGAGGTGGAGGGAGGCGTGGCCGCCTGAGCGCTCATTTAACCGCCCTAGGCCGGATTTAAATCTTTGCAGATTCCGGATGCTCCCACCCAGGTTCTGACAGCTGGGCGGTACACAGTGTAAACAGCGGATGCGCAGAGCTCCCCACCGGATAGGAGACTTGCAGTTGGAGCTCGGCAGGTATTAGCTGGGTGAAACCAACCTCCCCTCTGGGACCAGCGACTGTGGTGTAAGTTGCATCATTATATTCAATCATTGGTAATTGATTCCCGATGAAGTATAAGAACATAGGAAATAGGAGCAGGAGTCGGCCCCTCGAGCCTGCTGTGCCATTCAATAAGATCATGGCTGATCTTCTACCTCATCTCCACTTTCCTGCACTATCCCCATATCCCTTGATTCCCTTAATATTCAAAAATCTATCGATCTCTGTCTTGAAGGGGAGTCATCCCCAGTGTCCTGGCCAATATTTATCCCTCAATCAACATAACAAAAACAGATTATCTGGTCATTATCACATTGCTCTTGTGGGAGCTTGCTGTGTGCAAATTGGCTGCCGAGTTTCCCACATTACAACAGTGACCACACTCCAAAAATACCAATTTGATTGAATTTTTCGAGGTGGTGACTAGGTGTGTGGATGAGGGTAGTGCAGTTGATGTAGTCTACATGGACTTCAGTAAGGCTTTTGACAAAGTCCCGCATGGGAGACTGGTCAAGAAGGTAAGAGCCCATGGGATTCAGGGCAATTCGGCACATCGGATTCAAAACTGGCTTAGTGGCAGGAGGCAGAGGGTGATGGTTGAAGGTTGTTTTTGTGACTGGAAGCCTGTGTCCAGTGGTGTACTGCAGGGATCGGTGCTGGGTTCTTTGCTGTTTGTAGTGCACATTAATGATTTAGATATGAATGTAGGAGGTATGATCAGTAAGTTCGCAGATGACACGAAAATTGGTGGAGTGGTAAATAGCGAGGAGGGAAGTCTCAGGCTACAGGACGATATAGACGGGTTAGTCAGATGGGCAGAACAGTGGCAAATGGAATTTAACCCTGAAAAGTGTGAGGTGATGCATTTTGGGAGGACTAACAAGGCAAGGGAATACACAAGGAATGGTAGGACCCTAGGAAGGACAGAGGATCAGAGGGACCTTGGTGTGCATGTACATAGATCCCTGAAGGCAGCAGGACAGGTAGATAAGGTGGTTAAAAGGGCATATGGGATACTTGCCTTCATTAGCCGAGGCATAGAATATAAGAGCAGGGAGATTATGATGGAGCTGTACAACATGCTAGTTAGGCCACAGCTGGAATACTGTGTGCAGTTCTGGTTGCCACACTATAGGAGGAATGTGATTGCATTGGAGAGGGTGCAGAGGAGATTCACCAGGATGTTACCTGGGCTGGAGCGCCTCAGCTATGAAGAGAGACTGGACAGGCTGGGGTTGTTTTCCTTGGAGCAGAGAAGGCTGAGGGGGGACCTGATTGAGGTGTACAAAATGATGAGGGGCATAGATAGGGTAGATAGAAAGGAACTTTTCCCCTTAGTAGAGAGGTCAATAACCAGGGGGCATAGTTTCAAGGTAAGGGGCGGGAGATTTAGAGGGGATTTGAGGAAAAACCTTTTCACCCAGAGGGTGGTTGGAATCTGGAACTCACTGCCTGAAAGGGTGGTAGAGGCAGGAACCCTCACAACATTCAAGAAGCATTTAGATGAGCACTTGAAACGCCATAGCATACAAGGCTACGGACCAAGTGCTGGAAAATGGGATTAGAATAGACAGGGCTTGATGGCCGGCGCGGACACGATGGGCCGAAGGGCCTCTTTCTGTGCGGTATAACTCTGTATGATTACTTCATTGGTTGTAAAGCGCTTTGAGATGTCTGGTGACTGTGAAAGGCACGATAGAAATGCAAGTCTTTCTTTCTTTCTTTGAATACACTCACGACTGAGACTCCACAGCCCTCTGGGGTAGAGAACTCCAACCACCCTCTTGAGTGAAGAAATTTGTCCTCATCTCAGTCCTAAATTTTTCCTCATTTCAGTCCTTATTCTGCGACTGTGACCCCTGGTTCTAGACTCCCCAGCCATGAATTCGTCCATGAATTCGTCCTCCACACTATTACAGGTAGACTATCCTTTATCCGAACTTCCGAAAACCTCTAAAAACCGAAAGTTTTTTCGTTCAGCGTAAGTCGTGCGCACGACATGACCAGAGTGGCGCATGACTTACGCTGAGCAGGGCAGAGGGTCACAGAGTTCCCTCCTGGGTAGGAGATTGCAGGCCGAGCCGGGCAGTGTGAAGGAGGTACCAGGAGAGTGAACCCAACAATACAGCGGCCCGTCCGATAGCTGCAGCGGCCCGTCCGATAGTCTTTTCTCCCCCCGACCCGACCCGACCCGACCCGTGGCCCGTCCGATATTCTTTTCTCCCCCCGACCCCCCCCCCCCCCCCGACCCGACCCGTGGCCCGTCCGATATTCTTTTCTCCCCCCGACCCCCCCCCCCCCGACCCGACCCGTGGCCCGTCCGATATTCTTTTCTCCCCCCGACCCCCCCCCCCCCGACCCGACCCGTGGCCCGTCCGATATTCTTTTCCCCCCCCTGGACCCCCCCCTCCCCGACCCGTGGCCCGTCCGATATTCTTTTCCCCCCCCCCCTCCGACCTGAACCGTGGCCCGTCCGATATTCTTTTCTCCCCCCCGACACCCCCCCCCCCGACCTGAACCGCGGCCCATCCGATATTCTTTTCTCCCCCCCCGCCCCCCCCCCCACCTGACCTCCGACCTGATTTGCGGGCCAGCTTAGTAGGAGTCAGCCGATATCCGGCTTTCCAGAGAAGCAGGAAGGGGAATGAGACACGGAACAGTCGTAAGAGGTAGCCTGAACTTTTACAATTTATATTAAATACAAATTTCCCAGTCGTATAATAATACCTTCTGAAATCCGAAAAATTCCGAAAACCGAAACTCAGCTGGTCCCAAGGCTTTCGGATAAGGGATAGTGTACCTGTACTGCAAATTTGGTTTGCCCAGTCTATGTGTAGATTAAAGTCCCCCATGATTACTGTATTACCCTTGTTACGTGCGCCTCTAATTTCCTGATTTATACTCTGCCCTACATTACAACTACTGTTTGGGGCCAATAAACATCTCCCACCAATGTTTTCTGCCCCTTGCTGTTTCTTCGCTCCAACCAAACTGATTCTACTTCTTGATTTTCGGAGCTAAGATCCTGTCTCTCTCTGCTGTCTTTATCCCATCCTTTATTATCAGGGCTACCCCTCCTCCTTTTCCATTTTGCCTATCTCTTCTAAAAGTTGCAATATTTAGTTCCCAACCTTGGCCACTTTGCAACTACGTCTCTGTTATGGCTATTAGATCAAACCTATTAATTTCTATCTGCAAACCTGTTAATTTCTATCTGATTTCTATTATAATGTAATGTTAATTTTTTAATTACTGTGATCTTTTACTATACCTTTATCGAAGTGTGCATATGTGTATGATTGTATGATTGTGTGTGTGTGATTGTGTGTGTGTGTGTATGATTGTGTATGATTGTGTGTGTGTGTATGATTGTGTATGATTGTGTGTGTGTGTATGATTGTGTATGATTGTGTGTGTGTGTATGATTGTGTGTATGATTATGTATGATTGTGATTGTGTGTGTGATTGTGATTGTGCATGTGTGTGTATGATTGTGTATGTGTGTGTGTATGATTGTGTGTGTGTGTATGATTGTGATTGTGTGTATGATTGTGTGATTGTGTATGTGTATGTGTGGTGTGCATTTTCCATACATATCTTTCCAGTCATACCCAGAAAATCACCTGCAATGGCTTCTCTTCCCGCTCCCGCATCGTTACCTCTGGAGTCCCCTAAGGATCTATCCTTGGCCCCCTCCTATTTCTCATCTACATGCTGCTCCTCGGCGACAACATCCGAAAACACAGCGTCAGTTTCCACATGTATGCAGAGGACACCCAGCTCTACCTCACCACCACTTCGCTCGACCCCTCCACTGTCTTTGATTCGTCCGACATTCAGTCCTGGATGAGCAGAAATTTCCTCCAACTAAAGATTGGGAAGACCGAAGCCATTGTCTTTGGTCCCCACCAGAAACTCCGTTCCCTAGTCACCGACTCCACCCCTGCCCCGGCAACTGTCTGACTCTGAACCCGATTCTTCACAACCTTGGTGTCATATTTGACCCTGAGATGAGCTTCTGAGTACACAACTCCACAAAATTCCCCTGCCCTGACTCATCTGCTGCTGAAACCCTCACCCATGCCTTTGTTACCTCTAGACTTGACTATTCCAACGCCCTCCTGGCTGGCCTCCCACATTCTACCCTATACAAACTTGTGCTCATCCAAAACTCGGCTGCCCGTGTCCTAACTCGCACCAAGTCCCATTCACCCATCACCCCTGTGCTCGCTGACCTACATTAGCTCCTGGTTAAGCCGTGCCTCAATTTTAAAATCTCATCTTCATTTTCAAATCCTTCCATGGCCTCGCCCCTCCCTATGTTTGTAACCTCCTTCAGCCCTACAAGCCTTCAAGATCTCTGCACGCCTCCAATTCTGGCCTCTTGCACATCCCCGATTTGAATTGCTTTACCATTGGTGCCCGTGCCTTCAGCTGCCTGGGCCCTGAACTCTGGAAATGCCTCCCTAAACCCCTCCACCTCTCTACTTCTCGCTCCTCAAAACATTCCTCTTCGACCAAGCTTTTGGTCATCTGTCCTGATATCTCCTTTGTGGCTCTGTGTCAAATTTTGTTTGATAACACTCCTATGAAGTGCCTTAGGATCTTTTACTACATTAAAGGCGCTACATAAATGCAAGATTGTTGTTGTTGTATGTGTAAGATTGTGTGTGATGTGTATATGTGTGTGATTGAGTGTGTGTGATTGAGTGTATGTATGTGTGTGTATGATGTGTTTGAGTGTGTGTGTGTGATTGTGTGTGCATATGTGTGTCCCTGTGCATGAGAGCGAGAGGGGTGTGAGAGTTATCCCGCGGCACTAATGCCTGATCCTGGTACGCCGAGCTCCTGCCCTATCGCTGTATAAAACATTCTTGCAGCTCCATGTAAATTGTCTGTTTATGTTTGTGTTTATCTCATGTACGTGTACAAATCATTGAAGGTGGCAGCCAAGTTGAGAAAGCGGTTAAACAAGCATACGGGAATCTGGGCTTCATAAATAGAGGCGAAGAGTACGAAAACAAGGAAGTTATGATGAATCAGTTACTGGCAATCAGTAACTAGTGGTGTTCTGCAGGGGGCAGTGCTGGGTCCCCAACTTTTTACAATCTATATTAACGATTTGGAGGAGGGGACCGAGTGTAACATATCAAAGTTTGCAGATGATACTAAGATGGGAGGGAAAGTAGTGAGTGAGGAGGACATAAAAAACCTGCAAGGGGACATCGACAGGCTAAGTAAGTGGGCAGAGATTTGGCAGATGGAATACAATACTGGAAAGTGTGAGGTTATGCACTTTGGCAGGAAAAATCGTAGAGCGAGTTATTATCTTAATGGCAAGAAACTGGAAAGTACTGAAGTACAAAGGGATCTGGGGGTCCTGGTGCACCAAACTCAAAAGGTTAGTATGCAGGTGCAGCAAGTGATTAAGAAGGCCAATGGAATGTTGGCTTTCATTGCTAGGGGGATAGAATATAAAAATAGGGAGGTATTGCTTCAGTTGTACAAGGTATTGGTGAGACCGCACCTGGAATACTGCGTACAGTTTTGGTGTCCATACTTAAGAAAGGACATACTTGCTCTCGAGTCAGTACAAAGAAGGTTCACTCGGTTAATCCCGGGGATGAGGGGATGGACATATGAGGAGAGGTTGAGTAGATTGGGACTCTACTCATTGGAGTTCAGAAGAACGAGAGGCGATCTTATTGAAACATATAAGATTGTGAAGGGGTTGGATCGGGTGGATGCGGGGAAGATGTTCCCGATGATGGGTCAAACTAGAACTAGGGGGCATAGTCTTAGAATAAGGGGCTGCTCTTTCAAAACTGAGATGAGGAGGAACTACTTCACTCAGAGGGTGGTAGGTCCATGGAATATGCTGCCCCAAAAAGCTGTCGAAGCTACATCATTACATAAATTTAAAACAGAAATAGACAGTTTCCTGGAAGTAAAGGGAATTAAGGGTTACGGGGAGCGGGCAGGAATTTGGACATGAGTCTAGGTTCGGATCGGTCATGGCCCTGTGGGTAGCGGAGCGGGCCCAGGGGCCGTGTAGCCTGATCCTGCTCCTATTTCGTGTGTCTAATTCTGTTAGATTCAGGAGATGGTTCTGTGATAGTGGATTGGCGGTTAGGATCAGGTCAGCCATGATCTTATTGAATGGCGGAGCAGGCTCGAGGGGCCGATTGGCCTACTCCTGCTCCTATTTCTTATGTTCTTATGTTCTTATGAACCTTTTTAAAACACTGGTTTGGCCTCAACTGGAGTATTGTATCCAATTCTGGGCACCGCACTTTAGGAAGGATGTGAAGGCCTTAGAGGGGGTGCAGAAAAGATTTACAGATTGGTCCCAGGGATGAGGGACTTCAGTTATGTGGATAGACTGGAGAAGCTGGGGTTGTCCTCCTTGGAGCAGAGAAGGTTGGGAGGAGATTTGATAGAGGTGTTCAAAATCATGAGGGGTCGAGATAGAGTAGATAGAGAGAAACTGTTCCCATTGATGGAAGGGTCAAGAACCAGAGGACACAGATTTAAGGTGATTGGCAAAAGAATCAAAGGCGACATGAGGAAAACCTTTTTTACACAGCGAGTGATTATGACCTGGAATGCACTGCCTGAAAGGGTGGTGGAGGCAGACTCAATCGTGGCTTTCAAAAGGGAATTGGATAAGTACCTGAAGGAAAAAAATTCGCAGGGCTACGGGGGAAAGGGCGGGGGAGTGGGACTAGCTGAACTGCTCTTGCAGAGAGCCAGCACGGGTTTGACGGGCTGAATGGCCGCCTTCTGTGTTGTAACCATTCTATGATTCTATGATTTCTTGCAAAATATAAATAAGTGATAAGATAGGAATGGAATGTTGCAGGTTTGTTGGTGCTGCTTAATTATTGAAGCCGAGTCGAGGAATTTCAACCTGCCATTCAGTTTCTTGTCCCGTTATTCCATAGACTATGTACCAGCTGTCTTCAATGAGCATCAGTTTATACAATTGGAGTCCAACCTATAAACTAACCTGTGTTTTAATTGGAGGGGAGCGGGTTGTATGCGGATTTAATGGGCTGAATGGGATCCTCTCTCTGGGTTTCTTAGGCTCTTATGATGTGATATGTATGCATTACACACTTTCCCCCTCTACCCTGCGCAGTAGCCCAGTGGCTAAGATACTGGACTAGCAACGCAGAGCTCGTGAGTTCCAAACCCACCACAATAAATTGTGAATTTAAATTAAATAAGCCTGGTTATTTGCGGGCCAGGATGAAACGTGCACGAAAGTTGTTGGATTTTCGTAAAAACCCAACTGGTTCACTAGTATCCTTCAGGAAATAGACCTCTACCTGGTCTGGCCTACATATAACGGCAACCCACGGTGTGGCTGAGGCAACTAGGGATGGGGAATAAGTAATGGCCCAGAAATTCGGGTCTCCACGGGTGAGTACGCACGGGGTACTCACCCGTAAGCCCAATGGAAATGCCGGTTTCGTGCATGCACTGCGCGTGCGCGGGAAACCGGCACTTCCGTTCCCCTGAAAGGAGGGGTTCAGAAGTCGAACACGTGTGCCGGAGAGGCAGCGCGTGCGCATCGAACTTACGTTTCTTTTGCATGTTTTCCCGGGAAGGTAAGTCTCCAGAAGTTAGACATGTAAAAAGCAGTCACAGGTCTTCCTGTCAAACGTATGAAGAAGCATTCCCTGCTACCATTGGCTCTCCATGGCCCACGTGATCCCAGGGGACGCATCAAACTAACTGCGCCCCTGGGATATGCAAGCACTGTGCGCCGGCAGTTGGAGGAGGCCCAGGATCGCAATTCCACGGGGGCCCCCACAGCTCAACGGCCGGCGCGCAAGGTAAGTGCAGGTCGGGGGCTTGCACCCGAGGGAAGCCCCCGACCTGAATTTCTGGGCCATTGTTTTGGAATGCTTCACAAAGGGAGAGACTGAAAAGAAAGGTAATAAGGCAATGAAGTGAACTGACACAGGCTGAGCATTAAAGGAAGGGCACTAGAGCGCGTCGCTAAAAGGCGGTGGGAGGAAACTTGAGTGTGATATCTCCAAATTTGCAGATGACACAAAGCTGGGTGGGAGGGTAAGCTGTGAGGAGGATGTCATGAAACTCCAGTACGATTTGGACAGGTTGGGTGATTGGGCAGAAACATGGCAAATGCACTGTAATGCGGATAAATGTGAGGTTATCCACTTTGGTGGCAAAAACAGGAAGGCAGATTATTATTTGAATGGCAATAGATTGGGAGAAGGGGAAGTGCAAAGAGACCTGGGTGTTATTGTGCACCAGTCGCTGAAGGTAAGCATGCAGGTGCAGCAGGCGGTTAAGAAGGCAAATGGTATGTTGGCCTTCGTAGCAAGAGGGTTCGAGTACAGGAACAAGGATGTCTTGCTACAGTTGTACAGGGCCTTGGTGAGACCGCACCTTGAGTATTGTGTGCAGTTTTGGTCGCCTTACCTGAGGAAGGACGTTCTTGCCATGGAAGGAGTGCAGTGCAGATTCACCAGGCTGATATCTGGGATGGCAGGAATGACGTATGAGGAGAGATTGTGTCGATTGGGCTTATACTCACTGGAATTTAGAAGATTGAGAGGGGATCTCATCGAAACCTATAAAATTCTGTCAGGCCTGGACAGACTAGATGCAGGAAGGATGTTCCCGATGGTCGGGGAGTCCAGAACCAGGGGTCATAGTCTAAGGATAAGGGGTAAGCCATTTAGGACTGAAATGAGGAGGAATTTCTTCACCCCGAGAGTGGTGAACCTGTGGAATTCTCTGCCACAGAGGGCAGTGGAGGCCAGTTCATTAAATATATTCAAAAAAGAGTTGGATATATTTCTTAAGGCTAAAGGGATCAAGGGATATGGGGAGAAGGCAGGGACAGGGTACTGAATTTGGATGATCAGCCATGATCTCATTGAATGGCGGAGCAGGCTCGAAGGGCCAAATGGCCTACTCCTGCTCCTAGCTTCTATGTTTCTATGATATTGGCCAAATACATCCAATCACACACAAAATACACACCAGTTCTATGCTCTCTCGTCTGTGTGGGAATAGCACGTTATTTTCATCATGCAATAGGCTTTTTAATGGAGTGGATTGTGGGATATCACTGCCACACCGCATGAACTCATTGTTTTTATTATTATTTAGGTAGAAGCGTCTCAGAAGACTGGGTGAGACATGTTCTGATTTCTTTTAAATGACAGCGATTCCATCAAACGTTTTTATTTAAGTAACCGGTGCTAGAGGAGCTTTGCACTAATGTTAAATATTTAATTTTTCCAGTATTGGGTACAAGGAGTACTGCGCACTGCCATTTGTAGATGAAGGTCTGTCTCTCGGCATATTCAAAGGACCTTTACAGTACACAACGTGGAGAGAAATGATAGACAACATCAATCCAGGTGAGAAAAAAAAACTTCTCATGCTTAGCATTGAAATGTATAAAATTCTTACAGGGCTTGACAGGGTAGATGCAGGGAGGATGTTTCCCCTGGCTGGGGAGTCTAGAACCAGGGGTCACAGTCTCAGAATAAGGGGTTGTCCATTTAGGACTGAGATGAGGAGAAATTTTTTCACTCGGAGGGTGGTGAATCTTATCTGAGGAAGGATGTTCTTGCCATGGAGGGAGTGCAGCGAAGATTCACCAGACTGATAACTGGGATGGCAGGAATGACGTATGAAGAGAGATTGGGTCGATTGGGCTTATACTCGCTGGAGTTTAGAAGAATGAGAGGGGGTCTCATTGAAACGTATAAAATTCTAACAGGAGCAGACAGACTAGATGCAGGAAGGATGTTCCTGATGGTCGGGGAGTCCAGAACCAGGGGTCACAGTCTAAAGATAAGGGGTAAGCCATTTAGGACAGAGATGAGGAGGAATTTCTTCACCCAGAGAGTGGTGAACCTGTGGAATTCTCTACCACAGAAGGCAGTTGAGGCCAATTCATTAAATATATTCAAGAAGGAGTTAGATATATTTCTTAAGGCTAAAGGGATCAAGGGATATGGGGAGAAGGCAGGGACCGGGTACTGAATTTGGATGATCAGCCATGATCTCATTAAATGGCGGAGCAGGCTCGAGGGGCCGAATGACCTACTCCTGCTCCTATCTTCTATGTTTCTGTGAATCTTTGGAATTCTCTACCCCAGAGGGTTGTGGAGCCTCAGTCGTTGAGTATATTCAAGGCCAAGATCGATAGATTTTAGGACTCATGGGGAATCAAGGGATATGGGGATTGGGCGGTAAAGTGGAGTTGCGGTAGAATATCAGACATGATCTTATTGACTGGCAGAGAAGGCTCGAGGGGCTGAATGGCCGACTCCTGCTCCTAATTCTTACGTTCTTATAAAAAAACACTAAACAAAGCGAGAGAAGCACCAAATAGCGAAAGCACAACAAAGTGTTTTATTAAAGCTACTAAAAGGTGGCAGTTCCGCTGCCATTATTTCTTTTATAATGTGAAGCAGTTTCAGTTGCATATTGACGGGAAAAATCCCTCTGGATCCCGTCCTGATTCTGCACAGAAGAGTAAACAAAAAGCCCCTGGGGAAGGTTACCTCACATCACTTGGGTTTGCTGCTGCTTGGGACATAACGACATTGTGGTATGAAACACTTTTCAAGACTGTTCAGGGGGGCGTTGTCGCATCTGTCGAGGTTTTTATAAATTTAGCTAGACTCTTACTAATGTGCTATTCCACCTGCTCACTCCTCACGTTAAAATGTTCCCTCTTTAGTCACCTGTCAGCGCTGGTGTCCATCTCCAAACATGGTGCGAGCTACAGCTCAAATAAAAACAGAGAGTGCTGGAAATACTCAGCAGGTCAGGCAGCATCTGTGGAGAGAGAAACAGAGTTAAGGTTTCAGGTCGATGACCTTTCGTCAGAATCATAGAGTCATACGGCGCAGAAGGAGGCCATTCGGCCCATCGAGTCCGTGCCGGCTCTCTGTCGAGGAATCCAGTCAGTCCCATTCCCCCGCTCTATCCCCGTAGCCCTGCAAGTTTATTTCCCTCAAGTGCCTATCCAGTCTCCCCTTGAAAACATTGAGGGGGAGATGTTGAGTCACGCCCCCTTTGGGGCACTAACTTCGAGCGCCCCGGAAAAATTAGCGCCCCCACGGCTGAAATTGAGTGGTAGTGGCCCAAGAGGGAAGCGGGGTGCTACTGGAAGCGTCCCGCCTCCCTCTTGGGGCGTTGCGAGGGAATATTGCGGCGCTGCGTGCCACGGTATTGCAGGCCTTCCTCCCCTTCTTAAAGGGGAGGGGACTTGCGCAGCGCGACCTGGGGCCCAGCTGGGCCACCGGGGATCGGGAATGCCGGCAAAAGAGCCCGGCACTCAAGAGAAGTGCCGGACTCATGGAGCGCCGCTGGCACTCCATGGGGGTCGGGTCAGGAGGCTGGGGACGGCAGTGGAGGCAGGTGCTGGCAGGCGGCCAGCAACAAAAATGGCCGCCCGGTACCTCACCTTTAAATAGCGCCACCCCAGCCGCAGGTAGTCCCCCCTGACCCCGTCGGACATAGCATCTGCTGGTAAGTCAGGGAGCGCTACCGAAGATCGCGGCTGGGGTGCGAGCGGGGTGCTGCGCATGGCGATGACATCATCGCCGGAGGCGCAGTGCCGCAGGGTGCTAACGGTTACTGCCACCGCTAACCTCCCACTGAATTTCACGGGAGGCGTTGGCGGCGCCGCGCCCAGGCGCTAGTTGCTTTGCATCCCGTTAGTACCCTCTTAGGGCGTTAACGGGAGGCGCAAAGCAACCGAATTTTTCCCCGAGTGTCTCCGCTTCCATCACTTCCATCGGCAGTGAGTCCCAGGTCCTCACCACTCGCGTAAAAAAGTTTATCCTCACATCCCCCTGTATCTCTTGCCCAAAACCTTAAATCTGTGGCCCCTAGTCCTTGTACATCAACTAGTAGGAACAGCCTTTCCCAGTCTAGCCTATCCAAACCCGTCATAATCTTGTACACTTCGATCAAATCACCCCTCAACCTCCTTTGCTCCAATGAAAACAAATCCAGCTTCCCCAACCTGTCCTTGTAGCTAAGATCCCCCATCCCCGGAACCATTCTGGTAAATCTCCTCTGCACCCTCTCAAGGGCCTTCACATCCTTCCTAAAGTGTGGTGACCAGAACTGGACGCAATACTCCAGTTGTGGCCTAAACCAGCGCTTTATAAAGGAACTGGATTTGTTATGTTGTACTCCTAGCCCTGTCAGTACCGGGAGCAATTCAATGTGGAATTTGCAAGTACACAGGGGTGTAATGTATTTTGCACTGTGTGTGAAGTTAAAGAAATATTACTTTAGTAAATTGTCACTGCTTTTAAATTCCCTAAACTCTGTTCGTATTGCATTCAGCAACAAGTCTTGCTTGCCCATCACGCCGTCCTTGCTGGCCTACAGTGGGTCCCGGTCTGAATGCCTAAGGTGTAAAATTCTTGTCCTTGTCTTTAAATCCCTATTTCTGTAACATCCCTCAGCTCAATAACCCCCGCGACTCTCTGACTCCTGTTTCTTGTGACTTCCACTTCCCTTCACTAGCGATAGCAGTACTTTCAGCTACCGCCCAATTTGTGCACCAGGTTGAATTTCCCCCCTCCCCCACCCCCGTGTCACACTCTGCTGTGGACATTCCTGGCTTTTGCAATAGTTTTTGTCTGTTCAAGAACTCCCCCTTACAGTGCATGCCAGAGTATTCCCCTGTGTCAGCTGTGGCTCAGTGGGGAGCACACTCGCCTCTGATGTCAGAAGGTCGTGGGTTCAAGTCCTACTCCAGGGACTTGTGCACATAAAGCTAGGCTGACACTCCCAGCGCAGTGCTGAGGGAGTGCTGCACTGTCGGAGGTGCCGTCTTTCGGATGAGACGTTAAACCGAGGCCCCGTCTGCTCTCTCAGGTGGACGTAAAAGATCCCAAGGCACTATTTTGAAGAATGGCTTCAAATGGCTGACCTGTTAATAAGAACATTATTCAACATAAAAATAAGGCTATAATTAGGCAGTGTCAGCTGTGGCTCAGTTGATAGCATTCTTGCCTCTGAGTCAGAAGGTTGGGGTTCCGAGTCCCGCGCCAGAGACTTCAGCACAAAAAATCCAGGCTGACACCCCCAGTGCAGTACAGAGGGAGTGCTGCACTGTCGGAGGTGCCATCTTTCAGATGAGACGTTAAAGCGAGGCCCCGTCTGCTCGCTCAGGTAGACATAAAAGATCCCACGGCACTATTTCGAAGAAGAGCAGGGGAATATTTATCCCTCAACCAATATAACAAAAACAGATGTTATGGTTATGATGGAGCTGTACAAAACGCTGGTGAGGCCACAGCTGGAGTACTGTGTGCAGTTCTGGTCGCCTCACTATAGGAAGGATGTGCACGCTTTGGAGAGGGTGCAGAGAAGATTCACCAGGATGTTACCTGGGATGGAGCGCCTCAGCTATGAAGAAAGACTAAACAGGCTGGGGTTGTTTTCCTTGGAGCAAAGAAGGCTGAGGGGGGACCTGATTGAGGTGTACAAAATGATGAGGGGCATAGATAGGGTAGATAAAGAGGAACTTTTCCCCTTAGTAGGGGGGTCAATAACAAGGGGGCATAGATTCAAGGTAAGGGGCAGGAGGTTTAGAGGGGATTTGAGGAGGAACTTTTTCACTCAGAGGGTGGTTGGAGTCTGGAATGCACTGCCTGAAAGGGTGGTAGAGGCAGGAACCCTCACAACATTCAAGAAGCATTTGGATGAGCACTTGAAATGCCATTGCATACAAGGCTATGGACCAAATGCTGGAAAATGGGATTAGATTAGACAGGGCTTGATGGACGGCGCAGACACGATGGGCCGAAGGGCCTCTTTCTGTGCTGTATGACTCTATGACTCCATGAGATGATCTGGTCATTATCACATTGCTGTTTGCGGGAGCTTGCTGTGCGCAAATTGGCTGCCGCGTTTCCTACATTACAACAGTGACTACGCTCCAAAAGTACTTCATTGGCTGTAAAGCGCTTTGAGACGTCCGGTGAAAGGCGCTATATAAATGCAAGTCTTTCTTTTTGCCCCAGAGCAAGGCAGTAGGCGCCAGTAAGAACTGGAGGATAGTGGTACCTCTGCTCGGTCTGTTGAATATGGGGGGAGCCTAAGTTCGATTCCCATCCTCCGAGTAATGTGTGGACACCGTTCTGTGCCCATGGGCCTGCCACAACGTTTTATCCAGAATGGTGTTGTCACTGTGCCGAGCTGGCAGCTAAGGCTGATGCTGCTGTTACAGTTAGTGCTGGTGTGAGGCCAGTAACTGTACAGGGTCAGTAACAGCCGATTTATGCTACGGACGATGATCGCAGTCCGTGCTTGCTTGCTTGCACACCTGTGGTGGATGGAGTGTAAAAACAGGGAAGTCTTGCTGCAGTTATACAGGGTACTGGCGAGGCCACACCTGGAATACTGCGTACAGTTTTGGTTTCCATATTTAAGAAAAGATATACTTGCTCTCGAGGCGGTTCAGAGAAGGTTCACTCGGTTGATTCCGGAGATGAGGGGGTTGACGTATGAGGAAAGGTTGAGTAGGTTGGGCCTCTACTCATTGGAATTCAGAAGAATGAGAGGCGATCTTATCGAAACATATAAGATTGTGAGGGGGCTTGATCGGGTGGATGCGGGGAGGATGTTTCCACTGATGGGTGAGACTAGAACTAGGGGGCATAATCTTAGAATAAGGGGCTGCCCTTTCAAAACTGAGATGAGGAGAAACTTCTTCACTCAGAGGGTAGTAAATCTATGGAATTTGCTACTTCAGACAGCTGTGGAAGCTGCGACATTAAATAAATTTAAAACGGAGATAGACAGTTTCTTAGCTGATAAGGAAATAAGGGGTTACGGGGAGCGGGCAGGGAAGTGGACGTGAGTCTAGGTTCGGATCAGCCATGATCCTATTGAATGGCGGAGCAGGCCCGAGGGGCCGTATGGCCTACTCCTGCTCCTACTTCTTATGTTCTGTGCAGAGATTCTGCCCCAGCAAGTATATTTGGCATATTCTGAAAATGTTTATTTCTAAAAATAACTTTTAAAGGCTTTACTTAAGTTTAAAACGTTCCCAAGTGGGTGCCCAGATTTCCCAGGACACCATTTAAACCTGGCCTGGCCTGACACGGCCCGGGACTGGCATTCAGCCCAAGCCCCGTGAGATCCCCTCCCAGATGGGACCATACACTTCTGATTTCTCGGGTCACTGGGACCTGTTGTCAGAGTTAGACACTCACTTCCGCAACACACTGATGTAGTATAAGTTCAACCTAATCTGCAATCAGTCAATTACATGAAAACACACCTCAGTCAGTCTATTCCAAAAGCTTAGATTTCATTGTGTAAGTGTTTCTCAGATTTCGCTAGGTGTTCGAAAGATCAAACAAATAGGTTCGCAATTTTCCTTTTAGGGTTCAAATGTAAGTTTGGTCTGAACGAACACACGGGCAACAGATTTCGCGTACAAAGATTTATGTTTAATAAATGCTTAACAAACACCGTTCGCAGTTCAAAGTACAATTCCAAAATATAAGACTCACAACTTATATAGATATTACCCTGATTTGGTCCGAGGTGATCAATCTCTGCTCAAACCTCTACGTAGGGTTTCTGCCCCCAGGTCCCTGCTGTCGAGTGTTGCTCCCAGGTCCTCGCTTCCTATCTGGGGTTTTTCCTCCTGGCTTATACTATCCTATAATCTGTCCCATCTCTTTGGTTACACATTTGTTACTGTCCCTGCATCCTGATGATTAGTTTACACTATTCCACATCCTGTCTCATCTCCTTGATTAGTTTACGTCTTACTTCATCCATTTTCTCCAATTGACCCATTGTTTGTTAACTGGCATCTGTAGTCACCTCACTCGTGTCTGACGAGGTTACCTATGAGTCCTCTGTTTAGAACATTCCTGAACCTCTGCATTACAGGAAACTCTCGATTTACCGGCACCCAAACAACCGGAAATCGCTTAACCGGCAAAATTCAGGAGTAGGTTCAGTTAAGTTTTTCTTCATATTAGTGGCCGTTTCTTGATTCTTGGCTGTGTAATCGGGGGTTTCTGCACTTGTTGCTAAGCAACAGGGACGTTTGGTCTGTGGCCGGGCTTCTTGCACCTGTTGCTAAGCAACAGGGAAGCCTGGATTTGTTGCTGTGTACGGAGCTCTCGTACCTTTTAACTATAACTCTCTGTAATCCGGACTTTTTGATAAACCGGCACCACGCCGGTCCCGTCGGTGCCGGATAAAAAAGAGTTTCCTGTATTTATCCATTATCCCTTACACATGGTGACTCCTCCATTTTATTTCAGTTTTCTTACATAGCTTCCATTTCCACAGTAAGCGAAGAGGATTTGCATTAATAGAAACTACACGTTAATTGTATTTTATAAGATTTGATTTTTCTTGTCCCATTATTTCATATTCAATAAAAACATATTGCGGCTTTAGACCCCAGTCAGGCTGAGAGATGCCTGGGGATGGCTGCTTTATATAAAACACGACAGCATTTCAATCCTGAGTTACTGGGTTTAATTAGATTGTAATACTTTGTGATACATATCACACTGTGAATAATCACAAGCTAGGAAGGGCCGCTAAATCTTGAAGGCGAGCTGCTTGTCTTCACGACCTCCAAACTGTAATGCACGTAGGGATTATTCACTAAACCAAATCACTCATTGTGTTATTACTTTTTGTTTCCTTTCCCCCAGCTCCAGCCTCTCTGACTCTGGATCCGAACACAGCGAATCCCTGGCTCGTCCTGTCTGAGGACCGGACTAGTGTGAGATATGGAGACAAATGGCAGGAACTCTCTGACACCCCAGAGAGGTTTGATCAATGTGTCAGCGTCCTGGGATCGGAGGGATTCACATCAGGGAGACACTACTGGGAGGTGGAGGTGGGGGACAAGACTGAGTGGGATGTGGGGGTGGTCAGAGAGTCTGCCAGGAGGAAAGGTGACATCACCGCTTCACCGGAGGATGGATACTGGATTCTGTGGCTGATGAACCAAAGTGATTATTTGGCTTGCACATCATCTCCTACCTGCCTCACCATACCGACCAAACCCCGGAAGATCGGGGTGTACCTGGACTATGAGGGCGGACAGGTGTCATTTTACAATGTGGACAACATGTCCCATCTCCACACTTTCAGCCACACTTTCGCTGAGAAAGTCTACCCTTACTTCAGCCCGGGATTGAACGACGGAGCGAACAACTGCGAACCACTGAGAATCTGTCCCGTTAGAAGCCACTGTTCAGAATGAACCTGTCCGATAAACCTCATCTCTATTAACCATACAACTGCAGCCAATAATCCAGGTCTCAAATTGTTGCCCGTTCAACAGTTTTTAAAATTTCACATCAACAAATAATCTCACAAGAATTGAAAATAATCATAATGTGCATTGGTGTTGTGAAGGGGGAATGTTTTACTGGGATGCAATACAATTTCTATTTAAAGCAGTACCCCCAGTGGATGTTGAATTATAAACCTAACGAGAAGATTATTACAATAGGGCCAAACATTAACATTACACCAGCCTTCAGGCTCTCTACGCGGGAGTCCTCCCTTTATCTATTGGGGACTTGGCCTGGAGGGTGTTGCACGGAGCAGTTCCGTGCAATATGGTTTTAAGTCGGTTCACGGACTCCCAGGCCGCCTGCCTTTTCTGCAGCCTGGAGGAGTCCGTGTTCCATGTATATCTGGAGTGTGAGAGGTTGCAGCCCCTCTTCCATTATTTGAAGGGGCTGCTCCTCGATTTCTGGCTGCACTTCAGTCCCACGCTCCTGATCTTTGGTCACCCGGTGCGGAGGGGAGCGGGCAGATCGAGGGACCTCCTCATGGGACGGCACCTGGGCCTGGCCAAAGTGGCCATCAACTGGTCCAGGTAGCGGGCAGGCGAGGGGGGGTCGTTCGGCCCGACTGCCTGCCTCTCTTCCGCGGCCACGTTCGCACCCGGGTGGCCCTGGAGATGGAGCACGCGGTGTCCGCCGGCACACTCGAGGCCTTCCGCGACCGGTGGGCACCGCGGGGACTGGAGTGCATTATCGCCACCGGCAATGGAATTTTAATTTAATTTATTAAGTTTCCTTTAATGTTTTAAGTTACATTTTTAGTTTATTTGTTTACTATATAGCCAAAAGAGCGCACCAGACTTCAATAAACATGGGCTGCTTCCTGGATTGGAGAAATGTCATTATTTTACACATGAATATGTAAATTGTCTTTACTTCAATCAATGAACATTGAGTAATTGTCAGTATAACTAGTATCTATTTGAGTAATTGTCAGTATAACTAGTGTCCAGTGTGTAATTGTCAGTATAACTAGTGTCCACAGTGGACGGTCCGGCCAGTAGGAGTTAAAATTGCTTCAGGCTCCTATCTGAACGATAGGACCGTGGTTTGCATAGATTTATGAGGGTCCGCCTCAGTCGGGGGAAGCCTCAACCCCCGGTGTTAAAACAAACGGTGGCAGAAAGTACCATATGGTTTTAATTCCCTCCTGCCTGGTTTCCGCAGGGCGGAGGTAGGTCAACACCCACAACTCCACAATACAGCGTCTTAGACATCTGGTTAGCTAAAAAATAAAATTGATCTCCTGATCATGTTTAAACTTGGCACTCTGCTCCTTGTGGAGTCAAATTCAAGACCTGATGATGGGTGTTACTGACCACTTCTTCTTGGAGTCCGGCCGGTCATGACTCCGGATTTATATGGTAGCTTCAGTATGAAGCAGACATTACTTAAACCAACGCTCAAGATGCGACACTCTGTGGAAGCAGGTTGTTCCACTTCAGCCCCATGCGATCGCACGCCGTGTGGGAGATTTTAACTTCTGGCAATAGTGTAAAACCAGTTATCTCAGATCCCTGCCCGTTAAACGGCTCATAAGAACATAAGAAATAGGAGCAGGAGTAGGCCAATCGGCCCCTCGAGCCTGCTCCACCATTCAATAAGATCATGGCTGATCTGATCCTAACCTCAAATCTTCTATCACTCTCCATCCACCCGAACCCATGTGATCTCCCGGGAGAGGCGAAAAACCAGATAAAAAACCCAATGGCCAATTTGGGAGAAAAAAATCTGGGAAATTCCTCTCCGACCCATCAAGGCGATCGAAACTCGTCCAGGAGATCACTCTGTCCCTATATTTTCTACAGTACTTGTCTTCTGTAAAAGGTGATCTCCACCCCAGCCAGGAACAGGAATAGAACCATCTCCTGAAATCTAACACATAATTAGAACACAAGAAGTAGGAGCAGAACCAGGCTACACGGCCCCTGGGCCTGCTCCGTTACCCACAGGGCCATGACCGTTCCGAACATAGACCCATGTCCAATTTCCTGCCCGCTCCCCGTAACCCTTAATTCCCTTCTAAGAAACTGTCTATTTCTGTTTTAAATTTATTTAATGATGTAGCTTCCACAGCCTTCTGGGGCAGCAAATTCCACAGACCTACTACCCTCTGAGTGAAGAAGTTTCTCCTCATCTCAGTTTTGAAAGAGCAGCCCCTTATTCTAAGATTATGCCCCCTAGTTCTAGTTTCACCCATCATTGGGAACATCCTCACCACATCCACCCGATCAAGCCCCTTCACAATCTTATATGTTTCAATAAGATCGCCTCTCATTCTTCTGAACTCCAATGAGCAGAGTCCCAATCTACTCAACCTCTCCTCATATGTCCATCCCCTCATCCCCGGGATTAACCGAGTGAACCTTCTTTGTACTGACTCGAGAGCAAGTATGTCTTTTCTTAAGTATGGACACCAAAACTGTATGCAGTATTCCAGGTGCGGTCTCACCAATACCTTGTACAACTGCAACAATACCTCCCTATTTTTATATTCTATCCCCCTAGCAATAAAAGCCAACATTCCATTGGCCTTCTCGATCACTTGCTGCACCTGCATACTAACATTTTGAGTTTCGTGCACCAGGACCCCCAGATCCCTTTGTACTTCAGTACTTTCCAGTTTCTTGCCATTAAGATAATAACTTGCTCGATTTTTCCTGCCAAAGTGCATAACCTCACACTTTCCAGTATTGTATTCCATCTGCCCACTTACTTAGCCTGTCTATGTCCCTTTGCAGGTTTTTTATGTCCTCCTCACTCACTACTTTCCTTCCCATCTTTGTATCATCTGCAAACTTTGATATGTTACACTCGGTCCCCTCCTCCAAATCGTTAATACAGATTGTAAAGAGTTGGGGACCAAGCACTGACCCCTGCGGAACACCATTTCCCTTTCTATTCACTTCAACAGAAGAGAATATTGAGCAGGGAGGTATTATGGGCTGCCGATTCGCTATCACCTGTCATGTGCTGCCACCCATCACTTCATTTCACCCGCACCTCTAACAGGTAATCGCAATCAGCTCCTCGCTCCCTGTAGTATAAAGGCAAAACCATGTTTCAAAATGTTAACAGTCGGTAGGATGCTCAGAAGTTTTTTTTTAATAAAAACTTTATGCCGAGTTTTTTTTAGTTTAGTTGGGAACACAGACATTCTTCAGCTCCTTCCTAACACTGCTAACTCTGGGTGATAGTGTAACATGGACAGTATGGGATAACAACAGAGAATGCTGGAATTACTCAGCGGGTCAGGCAGCATCTGTGGAGAGAGAAACAGAGTTAACGGGCAGGATTTTCATTGGGACGTGGAGGCGGGACGTGGAGACGTGTGGGAGGTTAAAATTGCAAAAACTGGCGTGCGGGCCCAACCCCGTCTCCAAGAGGTGGGATAGGCCATTAAGGCCCTTAACAAGCACTAAATTGCCTCTATTATGCCATTTTGAAAGGCCTTTGCGATTTTAACCCTTTTCCCATGTGAAACACACCTGTTCTGAAACACGACGGTGAAACCTGGCGGGAGCACAATTGGATTGCTGACTATCAGCTGCAGCTCAACCATTAAAGAGGAGATTTGATCAGCCATCATTTGCAGGTGGCAGGGCTTTGTTGTCTCAGGTCTGGGGGAACTTTAAGAAGGCATAACCACAGCTGTGGAAGTTTGGAGCCTGACACCCATCTCCAGTGTGACCGCCTGGAAAACCCCTCTCGCCACCTTCACTGAGCGCTTCCTCAAATGAGGCTTATACCAGAAGCATGAAAGCCATTTATTTCCTTCCCTTCTGGACATTAGATGAGGACGAAGACCAGCCACGGCACCAGCAGAAGCAGGAACAACAGCAGCACCAACAACAGCAGCAGCAACAACAGGAGCGCCAAGCTGCTGCTCACCCACCTGAAGCTGCACAGGCCAGAAGGGGCCAGCGCATGGAAGCCCGTCGGCGCAGGAGATACCCCCCAAACAGGGTCTACAGACACAGGGACAGCTACCTCAACATGTCTGAGCAGCTGTGCCAAAGGCGGCTCCGACTTTCGCGAGAGGTAGTGGGTGACACCTGCGCAATGCTGCAACAACACCTGCAGGCCAGAGGACCAGGTGGACAACCCTTACCAGTGGCCGTCAAAGTCACCACCGCACTCATAAGAACATAAGAAATAGGAGCAGGAGTAGGCCAATTGGCCCCTCGAGCCTGCTCCGCCATTCAATAAGATCATGGCTGATCTGATCCTAACCGCCAATCCACTATGACAGGACTATCTCCTGAATCTAACAGAATTAGACACACGAAATAGGAGCAGGATCAGGCTACACGGCCCCTGGGCCCGCTCCACTACCCAAAGGGCCATGACTGATCCGAACCTAGACTCATGTCCAAATTCCTGCCCGCTCCCCGTAACCCTTAATTCCCTTTTCTTCCAGGAAACTGTCTATTTCTGTTTTAAATTTATGTAATGATGTAGCTTCGACAGCTTTTTGGGGCAGCGTATTCCATGGACCTACCACCCTCTGAGTGAAGTAGTTCCTCCTCATCTCAGTTTTGAAAGAGCAGCCCCTTATTCTAAGACTATGGCCCCTAGTTCTAGTTTCACCCATCATCTGGAACATCCTCCCTGCATCCACCCGATCCAACCCCTTCACAATCTTATATGTTTCAATAAGATCGCCTCTCATTCTTCTGAACTCCAATGAGCAGAGTCCCAATCTACTCAACCTCTCCTCATATGTCCATCCCCTCATCCCCGGGATTAACCGAGTGAACCTTCTTTGTACTGACTCGAGAGCAAGTATGCCTTTTCTTAAGTATGGACACCAAAACTGTACGCAGTATTCCAGGTGCGGTCTCACCAATACCTTGTACAACTGAAGCAATACCTCTCTATTTTTATATTCTATCCCCCTAGCAATGAAAGCCAACATTCCATTGGCCTTCTTAATCACTTGCTGCACCTGCATACTAACCTTTTGAGTTTCGTGCACCAGGACCCCCAGATCCCTTTGTACTTCAGTACTTTCCAGTTTCTTGCCATTAAGATAATAACTTGCTCTACGATTTTTCCTGCCAAAGTGCATAACCTCACACTTTCCAGTATTGTATTCCATCTGCCAAATCTCTGCCCACTTACTTAGCCTGTCTATGTCCCCTTGCAGGTTTTTTATGTCCTCCTCACTCACTACTTTCCCTCCCATCTTAGTATCATCTGCAAACTTTGATATGTTACACTCGGTCCCCTCCTCCAAATCGTTAATATAGATTGTAAAGAGTTGGGGACCCAGCACTGACCCCTGCGGAACACCACTGGTTACTGATTGCCAGTCTGAGAATGAACCATTTATCCCAACTCTCTGCCTTCTGTTAGATAGCCAATCCTCTATCCATGCCAGAATATTACCCCCAATCCCATGATTTTTTATCTTAAGCAATAATATTTTGTGTGGCACCTTGTCAAATGCCTTTTGGAAGTCTAAATACACTACGTCCACTGGTTCACCTTTATCCACCCTATATGTTACTTCCTCAAAGAACTCCAGCAAATTTGTCAAACATGACTTCCCCTTCATAAAACCATGCTGACTTTGTCTTATTAAATTATGATTATCCAAATGTCCTGTTACTGTCTCCATAATAATGGACTCCAAAATTTTACCTACCACAGATGTTAGGCTAACCGGTCTATAGTTTCCAGCCTTCTGTCTACTGCCCTTTTTAAATAAGGGTGTTACATTAGCAGTTTTCCAGTCTGCCGGGACCTTTGCTGAGTCCAGGGAGTTTTGGAAGATTATTACCAATGCATCCACAATCCCTACCGCCACTTCCCTCAAGACCCTAGGATGTAAGCCATCAGGTCCAGGCGATTTATCCGCCTTGAGTCCCATTATTTTACCGAGTACCACTTCCTTAGTGATTTTGATCGTGTTTAGCTCCTCCCCCCCTATAGCCCCCTGTTTGTCCAGTGTTGGGATATTCTTGGTCTCCTCTACTGTAAAGACTGATACAAAATATTCATTGTGTTTTTGCCATCTCCATATTTCCCACCATTAATTTCCCAGTCTCATCCTCTAAGGGACCAACATTTACTTTAGCCACCCTTTTCCTTTTGATATAACTATAAAAACTCTTACTATCTGTTTTTATATTTTTTGCTAATTTACTTTCATAATCTATCTTCCCTTTCTTAATCAATCTTTTTGTTATTTTTTGCTGTCTTTTAAAGTTTTCCCAATCCTCTATCCTCCCATTAGATTTGGCTACCTTATATGCCCTTGTTTTTAGTCGAATACTATCTTTAATTTCTTTACTTAGCCACGGATGGCTGTCTTTTTTTTTTACACCCTTTTTTCTCAGTGGAATATACTTTTTTTGGAAGTTGTAAAATAACTCCTTAAATGTACACCACTGATCATGTATCGTCTTACCCTTTAATCTATTTTCCCAATCCACTTTACTCAATTCCGCTCTCATACCTTCATAGTCTCCTTTATTCAAGCTTAGCACGCTTGTTTGAGATACAACCTCCTCACCCTCTAATTGAATATGGAATTCAACCATGTTATGGTCACTCATTCCAAGGGGATCCTTTACTCGGACATTTTTAATTAATCCTGTCTCGTTACACAGGACCAGATCTAAGGTTGCTTGCCCCCTGGTCGGTTTAGTTACATACTGCTCAAGAAACCCATCCCTAATACACTCAATGAACTCATCCTCAAGGCAGCCCTGCCCAATTTGATTTGTCCAATTAATATGATAGTTAAAATCCCCCATAATTATAGATGTTCCCTTATTACAAGCCTCAACTATTTCCTGATTGATACTCCGTCCAACCGAGTTGCAACTGTTCGGAGGCCTATAGACTACGCCCACTAGTGTTTTTTTCCCCTTATTATTCCTTATCTCCACCCAAACTGTTTCATTATCCTGATCTTTTGACCCAATATCATTTCCCTGTATTACAGTGATTCCTTTCTTTATTAACATAGCCACCCCACCTCCCCTTCCTTCCTGCCTGTCCTTCCTGATTGTTAAATAACCTGGTATGTTTAATTCCCAGGCATTGTCACCCTGCAGCCATGTTTCTGTAATGGCCACAAGATCATACCCATATGTAGCTATTTGTGCCATTAACTCATCTATTTTGTTACGAATGCTACGTGCATTCAGATAGAGAACTTTCAAATGTGTTTTGTGACACTTAGTTCCTGCTTTTGCCCTTTTTATTACTTTACCTTTTACTCCATACCTTCTGCCCCTTCCTGACATGCTCTGGTTTTTAATTTCCCCACTGCTACCTAAGTCTATGACCTTCTCTGTTGTCATTTTTATTATTTGTTCTCTCGGAACCTCCCCCCCACTAGTTAGTTTAAAGCCCTCTCTACAGCCCTAGTTATATGATCCGCCAGGACTCTAGTCCCAGCACTGGCCAAGTGAAGCCCGTCCCAACGGAACAGCTCCCTCCTGCCCCAGTACTGGTGCCAGTGTCCCAGGAAGCAAAACCCATTTCTCCCACACCAGTCTTTGAGCCACGCATTTAACTCTCTTATTTTATTTGTCCTAGCCAAATTCGCTCATGGCTCAGGTAATAATCCAGAGATTATTACCCTTGAGGTTCTGTTTTTTAATTTGACCCCTAGCTGCTCATACTCCTTTAACAGAACCGGCTTCCTAGTCCTATCTATGTCGTTTGTACCAACATGGACCACGACGACTGGATCCACCCCCTCCCACTGCAAGTTTCTTTCCAGCCCAGAGGAGATGTCCTTAACCCTGGCACCGGGTAGGCAACACAGCCTACAGGACTCTCGCTCTTGGCTGCAGAGAACTCTATCTATCCCCCTAATAATACTATCCCCTACCACTACAACATTTCTATTTACTCCCCCCTCTTGAATGGCCCCCCGCTCCACGGTGCTGTGGCCAGGTTGCTCATCCTCCCTGCAGCCCCTGCTCCCGTCCCCACAGAGAGTAAGAACCTCGAACCTGTTGGACAAGAGCAAGGGCTGCGGCTCCTCCAACACTACCTCCTGGATCCCTGTACCTGCCTCGCTCGTAGTCACACTGTCCTGTCCCTGACCATGGGCTACATCTGAATTAATTAACTTCATAGGTGTGATCACCTTCTGAAGGTCTGGTTTCTCTGTTCGATAGATGACCATCGCTCCTCCAGAAATGTCATTCTATTCTGAACACTCACCATGTTTTCTGCACTCTGGCGACTTATCACCTCCATGGAGGTTGCCATCCTTTCCATGGTGATGCGTTCATGCGCCAATGACTCCACAAAGGCTCTGCTCATGTTCACTATGGACTCCTCCATTCGCTCCACACTCGCAGCGACACTGGAGACAAAACCTGCCAGAGACTCCTGCATCTGTTCCTGGAGTTCCAGCACCGCTGATCTTATGGATGGACCCAGAGGCAGAGGGTCAACATGCAGCTGAGCCGAGCTGGCAGAGTCCTGCGCCCTCCGACTAGGACTCTCCACTGCTGTCCCTGTCTCCACAATTTGCTGATGCTCACTTGTGAGCTGTGATACACCAGGTGACAACACTACTCTATATCCTGAAGGTTCCACCGAGGTGTGAGTGTCTGCGCTGGTGCAGGGTGCGCTGAATTCTGCTGACGCCGCACCCTCAGAGGTTGCAGCTTCCTCTGAGGAGTCTTGAGGCTCAGGCTCTTCCTCCTGGCTAGTGGGGATGGGTGCTTGTGATGGTCCTGTGGGGGAGTAAAGGAAAGAGTCAGATGTGATGCCAAGGTTACATGCACATTGCATATTGCAGATGATCATTAGTCCATCTGTTAGAGCTTCAGAATCATTATCAGCGACTCATGCAATGTCAATGAGAGAGATGAAAAACTATTCTGTCACCAGCTTGCTGTGATGCACCCCTCTGTCCATCCCCCACTTGCGCATCTTACTCCACTCCTACGATCTCCAGGACCGCCTCCTCCCAGGGGGTGAGGTGGGCTACAGAGGGTGGCTGTCCTCGCTCTTACTCACTTATTGTGGGCTCTCTTTTCCTGCAATGAGGGAGACAAGTGAAGGTTGAGTGAGAATGAAGGAGTGAGTGTAGAGAATCCATAGCATAGATGCTTAGAAGGAGACAAAGATGGAGTGAGGTGGCAAGACCAAGGGCCCTCCCTGTTGTCAGTTGTTTTCATAGCATCAGAGTGATAGGGAGTGTGAGGGCTGTATAGCCGAATAGTGATGTGAATGTGACCATAGAGAGAGAGGGAATGGGTAAGGGTGTATGGATGTCAGTGTCAAGTGGGATGTGGAGGAAGAGATTGCTAAAGCTGAGTGCTGGTGATGAGAGGCAATGGGGATCAGATTGAGGGTGATGGGAAATTCATACTCACTTTTCCAGTGCGGAGAAGGTCATGAAATCTCTTCCTGCATTGAATCCAGGTTCTGCGGGTTACTGATAATGAGTTGACCTCCTCTGCCACCTGGATCCACACAGCCTTGGTCTGCTGGGGAGGCTTCTTCCTCCCTGAACAAGGGAAGAGCACCTCTTTATGAGCTCTTGCTCCCTCAACTAAAGCCTGCAAGGAAACGTCATCAAACCTGGGAGCAGACCTATGTCTCCCGCTGGTCATTCTTCCTCCAGGTCCCTGTAGCATGAAAGGCCAAAAGGTTGGCAGTCTGCAGAAGAAGCAAGGCTTGTTGCAGACCTTAAATGCAGCAGCAATGATGACGTCATCGGAGGCGACTTTCAGACTGGAAGAACTCATTGGCCATGGGTTCCCACACGTTGGAACTCAATTGGCCAATCAAGTTAAAATCGCATCAATCTCCCACATCGATTTAGATTCGGGTGGATAACACGAAATGCGGATTACACGACCCCAGCCCGCCCCTGAATTAAAATCCAGCCCAACGTTTCAGGTCGATGACCCTTCGTTAGAACTGGAAAAAGCTGGAGATTTAACAGGTTTTTAAGCAAGTGCTGGGGCAGGGAGAGGGGGGGGGAGGAAAGAACAAAAGGGAAGGTCTGTGATAGGATGGAAGGCAGGAGAGAGATTAAGAGGCAAAAGGGATGATGGTGCAAGGCAAAAGGAGATGGTAATGGGACAAGTTAAGAAACAAAAGATGATTCGAGATGAGGTGTAAATGGCGATGGCAGAATGAAAGACAGCTGCCATGTGAGAGGAAAAAAAATGGAAAAAAAAAATAGGGGCCGAGGTTACGGTCTGAAATTGTTGAACTCGATGTTGAGTCCAGAAGGCTGTAAAGTGCCTAATCGAAAGATGAGGAGCTGTTCCTCGAGCTTACGTTGAGCTTCATTGGAACAATGTAAGAGGCCGAGGACAGAGAGATCAGAGTGGGAGTGGAGCAGAGAATTAAAGTGACAGGCGACCGGAAGCTCAGGGTCACCCTTACGGACTGAACGGAGGTGTTCCGCAAAGCGGTCGCCCAATCTGCATTTGGTCTCCCCAATGTAGAGGAGACCGCATCGTGAGCAGTGAATACCGTATACCAAATTGCAAGAAGTACAAGTAAATTGCTGTTTCACCTGGAAGGGGTGCTTGGGGCCCTGGACAGTGGGAAGGGAGGAGGTAAATGGGCAGGTGTTGTATCTCCTGCGCTTGCACGGGAAGGTGCCAGGCGAAGGGGAAGGGGTGTTGGGGGTGATAGAGGAGTGGACCAGGGTGTCACGGAGGGAATGCTGAAAGGGGAGGTGAGGGGAAGATGCGTTTGGTGGTAGGATCACGCTGGAGGTGGCGGAAATGGCGGAGGATGATCCGTTGAATGTGGAGGCTGGTGGGGTGAAAGGTGAGGACAAGGGGAACCCTATCGTGGTTCCAGGAGGGAGGGGAAGGGGTGAAGGCAGAAGTGCGGGAGATAGAATGGACACGGTCAAGGGTCATGTCCAAATCAAAATCAAATCAACTTTTTTATTGTTATTGTTAGTGCACATGTGCAGTACAACGAAATGTAGGCTTGCGGCTCCCGAGAGTGTACATTTAGAATAAGACATTTAAACATTCAACATACATTTGGCTTGTAATACATTAACATAAACATAACCATAATAAAGTGCATTGGCAGATGTGCAGGCTTTAGAGTTTATTTGTGGAGTTCAGTAGGATGACAGCCCTGGGAAAGAAGCTGTTCCTAAATCTGGTCGTTCGGGTGCGAATGCATCTGTAGCGTCTCCCAGATGGCAGGGGGGCGAACAGACTGTGGCTGGGGTGGGTAGGGTCTTTGATGATGGTCCGTGACCTCCGTAAACAGCGTTTCTGGTATATGTGCTCTATGGTCGGTAGCCGGGTGCCGGTAATGCGTTGGGCAGTTTTGATTACCCGCTGCAGGGCTTTCCGGTCATAGTAGCTACAGCTGCCATACCACACTGTGATACAGTTCGTCAGGATGCTCTCTATAGTGCAGCGGTAAAAGTTAGAGAGGATCAGGGGTGACAGGTTACATCCCTTCAGCCTCCTTAGGAAATATAGGCGCTACTGGGCCTTCTTCACCAGAGAGGAGGTATTGAGGAACCAGGAGAGGTCTTCCGTGATGTGGACTCCGAGGAACTTAAAGCTGTCCACCCTTTCCACCACAGCCCCATTGATGTGGATGGGGGTGTGACTTCCGCCTTTAGACTTCCTGAAGGCCACAATGATTTCTTTGGTTTTCTTGATGTTAAGGGCCAGGTTGTTATCGGCACACCACTTCACGAGATGCTGGACCTCCTCCCTGTAGGCTGACTCATCGTTGTTGGTGACCTGGCCTACTACCGTGGTATCATCCGCAAACTTGATGATGGTGTTGGAACCATGAACAGCCACACAGTCGTGGGTGAAGAGGGAGTAGAGGAGGGGGCTCAGCACACATCCTTGTGGGGCCCCCGTGTTCAGGGTCGGCGGGGGGGGGGAGGTGTGGTTACCTAATTTGACAGACTGGGGTCTGTTTGTTAGGAAGTCCAGAGTCCAGTTGCAGAGGGAAGTGTTCAGGCCAAGAGTTTGGAGTTTGGTGGCCAGCTTGTTGGGGACGATAGTGTTGAATGCTGAGCTGTAGTCTATGAACAGCATTCTGATGTAGGTCTCCTTACCATCTAAGTGATTCAGTGCAGAGTGTAGAGCAGTTGTGATTGCATCCTCCATTGATCTGTTTGCACGATAGGCAAACTGGTGTTGGTCAAGAGAGGCGGGAACACTGGCTTTGATGTGAGCCAGGACCAGTCTCTCGAAACACTTCATTATGATGGGTGTGAGTGCGACAGGTCGATAGTCGTTCAGGCACGTCACAGCCGCTTGTTTTGGCACAGGAATAATGGTAGCGGTCTTGAAGCATGTAGGGACTTGTAGGCATGGTAGAGGGGAATCCTCGGTTGAGGAAAAAGGAAGACATGTCGGAAGCACTGGTGTGGAAGGTGGCATCGTCAGAGCAGATGCGGCGAAGACAGAGAAACTGGGAGAATGGAATTGAGTCCTTACAGGAAGCGGGGTGGGAGGAAGTGTAGTCCAGGTAGCTGTGGGAGTCAGTGGGCTTATAGTGAATATTTGTCAATAGCCTATCCCCGGAGATGAAGACAGAGAAGTCGAGGAAGGGAAGGGAAGAGTCGGAGATGGACCATGTAAAGTTGAGGGAAGGGTGGAAATTGGAAGCAAAGTGAATGAAATTTTCTAGTTCAGGGTGAGAGCAGGAAACGACACCAATACAGTCATCAATGTACCGGAAAAAGAGGTGAGGGGACCTGAGTAGGACAGGAACAAAGAATATTCCACATATCCCACAAAAAGGCAGGCAAGGCTAGGACCCATGTGGGTTCCCATAGCAAAACCTTTAACCCGCCTGACTGTCCCTTCCATTAAATTCCGTAGAAAGGAAAATATGGCCTGGTGTATAATGGCCAGCTACTTCGCTATTGCTTATTTTACACAACAGCAACAATTTGCATTTATATAGCGCATTTAACGTAGGAAAATGTCCCAAGGTGCTTCACAGAGGTGCTAGTAAACATAATTTGACACCAAGCTGCATAAAGAGCAATGTTCCCGTCCCACGCAGGCCGCTCACCAGCTTTACAAAGGATATAACCGCCCAGGTGCAAAAAATTGACTGGGCAACGCAGCCAGTTAAGGGGCCCGTGCAACCAAAATAAATTACAGGGAACATTGATAAGGAGATATTAGGGCAAGGCAATGGTATGTTTTAAGGAGCATCTTAAAGGAGGAGAGTGAGAAAGAGAGGCAGAGAGGTTTAGGGTGAGAATTCCAAAGCTTAGGGCCTTGGCAGCTGAAGGCACGACCACCAATGGTGGAGCGATTAAAATCGGGGTGCGCAAGAGGCCAGAATTGGAGGAACACAGAGATTTGGGAGGGTTGTAGGGGCTGGAGGAGGTTACAGAGATAGGGAGGGTTGTAGGGCTGGAGGAGGTTACAGAGATAGGGAGGGTTGTGGGGCTGGAGGAGGTTACAGAGATAGGGAGGGTTGTAGGGCCGGAGGAGGTTACAGAGATAGGGAGGGCTGTAGGGCTGGAGGAGGTTACAGAGATAGGGAGGATTGTAGGGCTGGAGGAGGTTACAGAGATAGGGAGGGTTGTAGGGCTGGAGGAGGTTACAGAGATAGAGAGGGTTGTAGGGCTGGAGGAGGTTACAGAGATAGGGAGGGTTGTAGGGCTGGAGGAGGTTACAGAGATAGAGAGGGTTGTAGGGCTGGAGGAGGTTACAGAGATAGGGAGGGTTGTAGGGCTGGAGGAGGTTACAGAGATAGAGAGGGTTGTAGGGCTGGAGGAGGTTACAGAGATAGGGAGGGTTGTAGGGCTGGAGGAGGTTACAGAGATAGAGAGGGTTGTAGGGCTGGAGGAGGTTACAGAGATAGAGAGGGTTGTAGGGCTGGAGGAGGTTACAGAGATAGGGAGGGTTGTAGGGCTGGAGGAGGTTACAGAGATAGAGAGGGTTGTAGGGCTGGAGGAGGTTACAGAGATAGGGAGGGTTGTAGGGCTGCAGGAGGTTACAGAGATAGGGAGGCTTGTAGGACTGGAGGAGGTTACAGAGATAGAGAGGTTTGTAGGGCTGGAGGAGGTTACAGAGATAGGGAGGGTTGTAGGGCTGCAGGAGGTTACAGAAATAGGGAGGGTTGTAGGACTGGAGGAGGTTATAGAGATAGAGAGGTTTGTAGGGCTGCAGGAGGTTACAGAGATAGGGAGGGTTGTAGGGCTGGAGGAGGCTACAGAGATAGGGAGGGTTGTAAGGCTGAAGGAGGTTACAGAGATAGGGGGGTTGTAGGGCGAAGGAGGTTACAGAGATAGGGAGGGTTGTAGGGCTGGAGGAGATTACAGAGATAGAGAGGGCTGGAGG
The DNA here is from genome assembly GCF_052327205.1 of Somniosus microcephalus. Classification (NCBI taxonomy): domain Eukaryota; kingdom Metazoa; phylum Chordata; class Chondrichthyes; order Squaliformes; family Somniosidae; genus Somniosus; species Somniosus microcephalus. The sequence goes on along the minus strand of NW_028225179.1, from coordinate 165,730,121 downwards.
AGGTTACAGAGATAGGGAGGGTTGTAAGGCTGGAGGAGATTACAGAGATAGGGAGGGTTGCGGGGGCTGGAGGAGATTACAGAGATAGGGAGGGTTGTAGGGCTGGAGGAGGTTACAGAGATAGGGAGGGTTGTAGGGCTGGAAGAGGTTACAGAGATAGGGAGGGTTGTAGGGCTGGAGGAGGTTACAGAGATAGGCGGGGGGGGGGGTGAGGCCATGGAGGGATTTGAAAACAAGGATGTTAATTTTAAAATTGAGGCATTGCTGGACCCAGAGCCAACGTAGGTCGGCGAGCACAGGGGAGATGGGCGAATGGGACTTGGTGCGAGTTAAGATATGGGCTGCAGAGTTTTGGATGAATTTGTTTATATGGAGGGTGAAACTGGAAAACCGGCCAGGAGAGCTTTGGGATCGTCAAGTTTAGAGGTAACAAAGGCTTGGATGAGGGTTTCAGCAGCAGATGAGCTGAGGCAGGGGCGGAGACAGGTGATGCTACGGAGGTGGAAATAGGTGGTTTTGGTGATGGCGCGGATATGTGGTCGAAAGCTCATCTCAGGTTCAAGTTGGATGCCAATGTTGCGATTTCTGGATCAGCCTCAGACAGTTGCCAGGGAGAGGGATGGAGTCGGTGGCTTGGGAACGGAGTTTGTGGCAGGGACTGAAGACAATGGCTTGGGTCTTCCCAATATTTAGTTAGAGGACATTTCTGCTCATCCAGTACTGGATGTCGGACAAGCAGTCTGACAATTTAGAGACCGTGGAGGGGTCGAGAGAAGTGGTGGTGAGGTAGAGCTGGGTGTTATCAGCGTACATGTGGAAACTGGTGCTGTGTTTTTGGATGATGTCGCCAAGGGGCAGCATGTCGATGAGAAATAGGAGGGGGCCAAGGATAGATCCTTGGGGGACTCCAGAGGTAACAGTGTGGGAGCGGGAAGAGAAGCCGTTGCAATGACTGGACAGATAAGAATGGAACCAGGGGAGGGTGGGTGGTAGGTGGGGGGTGGGGTGGGGTGGGGAGGAGGTGGGGTGGGGAGGGTAGTGGGTGGGGTGGGGAGGGTGGTGGGTGGGGTGGGGAGGGTGGTGGATGGTGGGGTGGGGAGGGTGGTGGGGTGAGGAGGGTGGTAGGTGGGGTGAGGAGGGGTGAGGAGGGTGGTGGGGTGAGGTGGGGTGAGGAGGGTGGTGGGGTGAGGAGGGGTGAGGAGAGTGGTGGGGTGAGGAGGGTGGTGGGTGGGGTGGGGTGAGGAGGGTGGTGGGGTGAGGAGGGTGGTGGGTGGGGTGGGGTGAGGAGGGTGGTGGGTGGGGTGGGGTGAGGAGGGTGGTGGGGTGAGGAGGGTGGTGGGTGAGGTGGGGTGAGGAGGGTGGTGGGGTGAGGAGGGGTGAGGAGAGTGGTGGGGTGAGGAGGGTGGTGGGTGAGGTGGGGTGAGGAGGGTGGTGGGGTGAGGAGGGGTGAGGAGAGTGGTGGGGTGAGGAGGGTGGTGGGGTGAGGAGGGTGGTGGGTGAGGTGGGGTGAGGAGGGTGGTGGGGTGAGGAGGGGTGAGGAGAGTGGTGGGGTGAGGAGGGTGGTGGGTGGGGTGGGGTGAGGAGGGTGGTGGGGTGAGGAGGGTGGTGGGGTGAGGTGGGTGGTGGGTGGGGTGGGGTGAGGAGGGTGGTGGGGTGAGGTGGGTGGTGGGTGGGGTGGGGTGAGGAGGGTGGTGGGGTGAGGAGGGTGGTGGGTGAGGTGGGTGGTGGTGGGGTGAGGAGGGTGGTGGGGTGAGGAGGGTGGTGGGTGAGGTGGGTGGGGTGGGGAGGGTGGTAGTGGGGTGAGGAGGGCGGTGGGTGTGGAGGGTGGAGGGTGGTGGGGTGGTGGGGTGGGGTAGGGAGGGTGGTGTAGTGGGGTGGAGTGGGGAGGTTGTGCTGGTGGGTGGGGCGGGGAGGGTGGCTGGATGGTTGTTGTGGTGGGTGGGGCCGGGAGGGTGGGTGGTGGTGGGTGGGATGGGGAGCGTGATGGCGGGTGGATGGTTGTGGTGGTGGGGAGGGTGGGTGGATGGTTGTGGTGATGGGGTGGGGTGGGGTGGGGTGGGGCCGGGAGGTTGGGTGTAGTGGGGCGGGGTGGGGAGGGTGGTGGGTGGGGAGGTTGTGCTGGCGGGTGGGGAGGGTGGAGGGAGGAGTGGGGAGGGTGGTGGGGTGGGAAAGGTGGAGTGGTGAGGGTGGGGAGGGGAGGGTGGAGTGGGGAGGGAGGAGTGGGGAGGGTGGTGGGGTGGGAAAGGTGGAGTGGTGAGGGTGGGGAGGGGAGGGTGGAGTGGGGAGGGAGGAGTGGGGAGGGTGGTGGGGTGGGAAAGGTGGAGTGGTGAGGGTGGGGAGGGAGGAGTGGGGAGGGTGGGGTGGAGTGGGGAGGTTGTGCTGGCGGGTGGGGTGGTGGGTGGGGAGGGAGGAGTGAGGAGGTGGTGGGGTGGTGGTGGGTGGGGCGGGGAGAGTGAGTGGAGTGGGGTGGGGAGAGTGGTGGAGTGGGTGGGGAGAGTGGGTGGAGTGGGGTGGGGTGGGAGGGTGGTGGGAGGGTGGAGGGTGTTGGGTGGAGTGGGGAGAGTGGTGGAGGGTGGGTGGTGTTGGGTGGAGTGGGGAGAGTGGGTGGGAGGGTGGTGTCGGGTGGGGTGGGGAGGGTGGTGGGGTGGGTGGTGGGTGGGTGGGAGAGTGGGTGGAGTGGGGTGGGAGAGTGGGTGGAGTGGGGTGGGGTGGGTGGTGGGGAGGGTGGTGGTGGCGGGTGGAGTGGGGAGGGTGGTGGGTGTTGGGGTGGGAGTGTGGAGAGTGGGGTGGGGAGGGTGGTGTCGGGTGGGGTGGGAGGGTGGTGGGGTGGTGGTGGGTGGGGCGGGGAGAGTGGGTGGAGTGGGGTGGGGAGAGTGGGTGAGTGGGGTGGGGTGGGGTGGGGAGGGTGGTGTCGGGTGGGGTGGGGAGGGTGGTGGGGTGGTGGTGGGTGGTGGGTGGGGCGGGGAGAGTGGGTGGAGTGGGGTGGGGAGAGTGGGTGGAGTGGGGTGGGGTGGGGTGGGGAGGGTGGTGGGGAGGGTGGTGGGTGTTGGGTGGAGTGGGGATGGTTGTGGTGGTGGGGCGGGGAGGGTGGGGAGGGAGGAGTGGGGAGGGTGGGGAGGGAGGAGTGGGGAGGGCGGGGAGGGTGGTGGGGAGGGCCGGGAGGATAGGTGTTCAGAAGATGGATTGTAGTGAAGTGAAGCCAGGGTTATCTTTGAATTCCAAGATGATCTTGGAATAGTGAACACTTTAATCAGTGGAGAGCAGGGCCTGACTGTGCTTTATGTGGTCCAGCCAGTTCTGGCGATGAATGGTTGCAATAGTTGTCCACCATAAACATTCAAGTCTGCGTCCCCTGGACTTAATGAAGTGTGTAAAGTTAAAATACCTCCATTGAATTTAGACCAGTGTATGAGTGGAGCTTGACGCTTCTCTTGGTCACTGGCACCTTCCTGACTCCTGTGAATTCCACCCAAAAGTTAATGATATCTCCGGTGTAATCAGTTCCAAAGGTAAAGGTTACATGAGAAACCCTTGTACTCACTTTGTGCTAAAGCCCAGATATAATTTTATATTGAGCTCACTGTAGCTCATTAGAGTCACATTTGATGTATGATTAACAGACTAAATTGATATTTCAGTGGGTACAGTGGCCTTAGAAAGGGTGCAGCGTTGATTCACTCACATTCTTTAGAAAATTGAGCGCTGCAAAACAGACTGCCGATCACCAATGCCCGTTTTGCGTCACCACCCAAGTCGAATTTGTCATGAATCTCATCATTCATGAAGAAATGACTCATGAAATAACACTGGGCGGCCAGCTGGGGGTGCCGTCCAAGGAGTATAAATACTCGGACGTGGGCCCAGCTTGCCCAGGACGTTTTTGTAACCAGGAACTAGTGATGTAACTAGAATCTCATGGTTGTGAAACAGTTGATTAAAGCCTTGTTTTATACTCAAATCAAGTGCTTAGTAGTTCTCTTATGTCAAGATTTATACCCCGTTATTTCTCTTCTTCTCCCCGTAAACGCTGTTTACGGAGGTCACTGACCATCATCAAAGACCCTACCCACCCCAGCCACAGTCTGTTCGCCCTCCTGCCATCTGGGAGATGCTACAGATGCATTCGCACCCGTACGACCAGATTTAGGAACAGCTTCTTTCCCAGGGCTGTCATCCTACTGAACTCCACAAATAAACTCTAAAGCCTGCACATCTGCCAATGCACTTTATTATGGTTATGTTTATGTTAATATATTACAAGCCAAATGAATGTTGAATGTTTAAATGTCTTAATCTAAATGTACACTCTCGGGAGCCGCAAGCCTACATTTCGTTGTACTGCACTTGTGCACTAACAATGACAATAAAAGTTGATTATTATTATTATTATTATTATTTAATAAGTTCCTCGGAGTCCACATCACGGAAGACCTCTCCTGGTCCCTCAACACCTCCTCTCTGGTGAAGAAGGCCCAGCAGCGCCTATATTTCTTGAGGAGGCTGAAGGGATGTAATCTGTCACCCCCGATCCTCTCTAACTTCTACCGCTGCACTATAGAGAGCATCCTGACAAACTGTATCACAGTATGGTATGGCGGCTGTAGCTCCCATGACCGGAAAGCCCTGCAGCGGGTAGTCAAAACTGCCCAACGCATTACCGGCACCCGGCTACCGACCATAGAACATATATATCAGAAACGCTGCCTACGGAGGGCACGGTCCATCATCAAAGACCCTACCCACCCCAGCCACAGTCTGTTCGCCCTCCTACCATCCGGAAGACGCTACAGATGCATTCGCACCCGTACGACCAGATTTAGGAACAGCTTCTTTCCCAGGGCTGTCATCCTACTGAACTCCACAAATAAACTCTAAAGCCTGCACATCTGCCGATGCACTTTATTATGGTCATATTTATGCTAATATATATGTACAAATGTATGTTGAAATGTTTAAGTGTCCTAATCCAAATTGTACACTCTCGGGAGCCGCAAGCCTACATTTCGTTGTACTGCACTTGTGCACTAACAATGACAATAAAAGTTGATTTGATTTGATTTGATTTGATTTGATTATTAAAGGACTCCTTCGCCTTGCAGTTTCCAGTTCTGGATGAACACCCGACACCATAACATGACTTTTTTTTTTCATGACTTTTTTTTTTTTACAGACCTGGCGGGTATGTTGGGATTTGGCAACATTTTCTGTTACCTCATTTTACCAGGTTTTGGTTGGCTATTTGTTACTCGAAATCTGTGTTGTTGGCCAGGTTGAAGCTGGCGAATGAAGGAATGAAATAAATGAATTCTGTAAATAACTGATCTAGACAGACTAGATGCAGGAAGGATGTTCCCGATGGTCGGGGGAGTCCAGAACCAGGGGTCACAGTCTAAGGATAAGGGGTAAGCCATTTAGGACTGAGATGAGGAGGAATTTCTTCACCCAGAGAGTGGTGAACCTGTGGAATTCTCTACCACAGAAGGCAGTAGAGGCCAATTCATTAAATATATTCAAGAAGGAGTTAGATATATTTCTTAAGGCTAAAGGGATCAAGGGATATGGGGAGAAGGCAGGGACAGGGTACTGAATTTGGATGATCAGCCATGATCTCATTGAATGGCGGAGCAGGCTCGAGGGGCCGAATGGCCTCCTCCTGCTCCTATCTTCTATGTTTCTTCAACATGCACAGAAACATCTGCTTCAATCTGAAATTCACTGCCCATCAAGAATGGACATAAATTAAGAATTGTGTACCATGCTGCAGTTCTACTTTTTACAAGAATTATTCCAGGGATGAGGGACTTCAGTTATGTGGATAGATTGGAGAAGCTGGGGTTGTTCTTCTTGGAGCAGAGAAGGTTGAGAGGAGATTTGATAGAGGTGTTTAAAATCACAAGGGGTCTGGACAGAGTAGGTAGAGAGAAACTGTTCCCATTGGTGGAAGGGTGAGAACCAGAGAACACAGATTCAAGGTGATTGGCAGAAGAACCAAAGGTGACATGAGGGAAAACTTGTTTACGCAGTGAGTGGTTAGGATCTGGAATGCACTGCCTGAAAGGGTGGTGGAGGCAGACTTAATCACGGCTTTCAAAAGGGGATTGGATAAGTACCTGAAGAGAAAAAAAAATTGCAGGGCTACGGGGAAAGGGCGGGGGAGTGGGAGTAGCTGAGGTGCTCTTGCAGAGAGCTCGACGGGCCGAATGGCCTCCTTCTGTGCTGTAACCATTCTATGATTCTGTGATTACACCCACCCTCGCCTTGTCCACACACACACACACACACACACACACACACACAGAGGCACCGACACCCTGAAACCAAAAGCACCTTTAATCAGCAGGTACCAAAAGTGAAAATGGCTTCCAGACTATGGGTCGAGAGCTGGAAAGAGGAATGAATTTGCCCGATTTGTCTTGAACCGTTTAACCGCCCGGCCACACTGCCCTACGGCCACAACTTCTGCCACTTCTGTATCACACTGTACTGGTCGAAGAAGAGAAACGATTGTCCGACTTGTCGTACGATAGCAATATACTGCAGATGCTGGAAATCCGAAATAACAACAGAAAATGCTGGAAAAACTCAGCAGGCCAGGCAACATCCGTGGAGAGAAAATAGAGTCAACGTTTCGGGTGAAAACCCTTTGTCAAGACTGAAAAAGCACAGGAAATGAAATAGATTAAAAGGCCAGTGTGGGGGCTGGGAGAGAACAAAAGAGAAGTGAAGAGACATTAAGAGGTATTCAAAACCAGACGAGATGGTGATAGGACTAGTGGAGACAAAAGACGGCTCTAGATTAGGTGTGAAATGCGCTGGCAGAATGGGAGACAGCTGCCATGTGGGAGAGAGAAAAAAGGGGGGGGGGGAAGGGCCAAAACAAAGGTGTGGATAAAAAGTATATGTAAAAATGTAATAGGGGCCGAGGTTATGATCTGAAATTGTTGAACTCGATATTGAGTCCGGAAGGCTGCAGACTGCCTAATCGGAAGATGAGGTGCTGTTCCTCGAGTTTACGGTGAGCTTCCGTGGAACAATGCAAGAGGCCGAGGACAGTGAGGTCTAAGTGGGAATGGGGCGGCGAATTAAAATGACAGGCCGACCGGGAGCTCGGGGTCATCCTTACGGACTGAACGGGGGTTTTCCGCAAAGCGGTCACCCAATCTGCGTTTGGTCTCCCCAATCTCCGACCTGTCGTGCTTTGTTCCACGACAGCAATCTGCAGGCCAACCTGGCGTTGGCGATTCTGGTCGACAAAGCTGAAAAAATTAGCCTGAGTCCCGAGGAGGGAGATGGCAGTCATTACTGCCAGGAATACTGGGAAGAACTGAAGCTGTTCTGTGACACTGACCAGAAACTTATCTGTCTTATTTGTAGAGATGGACGAGATCACGACAAGCACAGATTCTATCCAGTGAAGGAAGCGGTAGAGATCTACAAGGTGAAATTGCATAGACCTTGGCAGAGGTTTAGTTTGTAAGTTGTATTTTTAATTTGCATCTTTAACGAAATTTTTCTCCTGCTTATTTTATACTTTCATTGCAGAGTAAGCTGAATCTTTCGTTGCATTTGCTTGCAAAAAGAAGGATGGATAATCTCGAAGCTACCTTTAATCAAAAGGCGAAGATTTCAGAAATTAAAGTAAGTTACAACCATAGAATTGTCGAATTTACAGCACGGGACAAGGCCATTCAGCCAAATTGTATGTCTGTTAGTCTTTGCTAGATCGATCAAAAATCAATCTCACTGCCTGTTCGGTCCCCACAGCACCCTTTCCTTATCAGCTTCAGTAACCTAATTTCTCCGTAATACATGCAATGGCCTCGACCACAATTCCCCCGCTCGATGAACCCTCTATGTAAAGAAATTACTCCGAGCCTCTTCGTTCTCCTGAAGACAATTTTAAATTGATAATCCTTAATCACTGCCCCCAACCAGAGGACATTGTCCTTTTAATCCTCTTAAAATCCTTCACAGTTTTAAAATACCACCATTTAATTGATCAGTCCTATCTGCTGCCGTGACATAGTCTCATGTGTCTCCTCCTAACGATAGTTTCCTATTAGTGTGTAAGACAAAGGTCCTCTACCAACCTGCCCCCGCCACACAGTGCTGCCCCCCGATTATCAAAATCCACGACAAGGCCTTGGACAACATGGGCCACTTTCCATACCTCGGGAGCCTACTGTCAACGACGAAGTCCAACACCGCCTTCAGTGTGCCAGTGCAGCCTTCGGTCGCCTGAGGAAGAGAGTGTTTGAAGACCAGGACCTCAAACCCGGCACCAAGCTCATGGTCTACAGAGCAGCAGTGATACCCGCCCTGCTGTATGCCCCAGAGACATGGACCATGTACAGCAGGCACCTCAAAGCACTGGAGAGGTACCACCAACGCTGCCTCCGCAGGATAGGCGCACCTACATCAGTGTCCTCGCTCAGGCCAACATCCCCAGCATCTAAGCTCTGACCACGCTCGATCAGCTCGGATGGACGGGTCACATTGTCCGCATGCCCGATACGAGACTCCCAAATCAAGCACTCTACTCGGAGCTCCGACCCGGCAAGAGAGCCCCAGGTGGGCAGAGGAAACGCTTCAAGGACACCCTCAAAGCCTCCTTGAAAAAGTGTAACATTCCCACTGACACCTGGGAATCCCTGGCCCAAGACCGCACAAAGTGGAGGAGAAGCATCCGGGAAGGCATCGAACACCTCGAGTCTCTTCGACGGGAGCAAGCGGAAGCCAAGTGCAGGCAGGGCAAGGAGCGCACGTCAACCCAAGCACCCCACCCACCCACCCCTTCAACCACCGTCTGCCCCACCTGTGACAGAGACTGTAGGTCCCGCATTGGACTCATCAGTCACCTGAGAACTCATTTTTAAGGTGGAAGCAAGTCATCCTCGGTTCCGAGGGACTGCCTAAGAAGAAAAGAGTTTCCTATTGCTGGCAACATCCTTTCTATGCTGTGGCATCCAGAAATGGACACAGTATCACAGAATCACAGAAACCCCACAGTGCAGATAGAGGCCATTTCGGCCCATCGAGCCTGCACCGACACATATCCCACCCGATCCCCGTAACCCCTACACCAACACATATCCCACCCTATCCCCGTAACCCCACGTATTTAATCCCCCTAACACTAAGGGTCAATTTATCATAGCCAATCAACCTAACCCGCACATCTTTGGACTGTGGGAGGAAACCGGAGCACCCGGAGAAAACCCACGCAAACACGGGGAGAATGTGCAAACTCCACACAGACAGTCACCCGAGGCCGGATTCGAACCCGGGTCCCTGGCGCTGTGAGGCAACAGTGCTAACCACTATGTTAAACACTGTGCTACTCAAATGTAACCTAACCAAAGATGTTCATCATGGCCTATATGCTCTTGTACGGTTTGTCACAGTGTCTTCTCTCTCCCTCTCTCTGTGTTGATTTTCTTAGACCTCAGTTAGTTTTGTTCCGCTTTCTCGCTGCTTAGAGATAACATTTCACTTGCTAGAGCGTGTCGAGTGGGATAGAGAAGCATATTGCATCCGAATTCGCAAGAATGCACCAGATTCTCAGTGTAAGGGAGCAGCGTTTAATGCATGAACTCGAGAACAAGCAGGAGACATATTGCAAAGAATGGAAAATAATCTTAGAGGGATGCAAAACGATTTGGATTCAATTGAGCGAGAGTTATCGAGATTAAAGAGACAAATGATGGACCTTGGTGAGACCACACCTTGAGTATTGTGTGCAGTTTTGGTCGCCTTATCTGAGGAAGGATGTTCTTGCCATGGAGGGAGTTCAGCGAAGATTCACCAGACTGATACCTGGGATGGCAGGAATGACGTATGAGGAGAGATTGGGTCGATTAGGCTTATATTCGCTGGAGTTTAGAAGAATGAGAGGGGATCTCATTGAAACCTATAAAATTCTAACCAGACTAGACAGACTAGATGCAGGGAGGATGTTCCCGATGGCCGGGGAGTCCAGAACCAGGGGTCACCGTCTATGGATAAGGGGTAAGCCATTTAGGACCGAGATGAGGAGGAATTTCTTCACCCAGAGAGTGGTGAACCTGTGGAATTCTCTACCACAGAAGGCAGTAGAGGCCAATTCATTAAATATATTCAAGAAGGAGTTGGATATATTTCTTAAGGCTAAAGGGATCAAGGGATATGGGGAGAAGGCAGGGACAGGGTACTGAATTTGGATGATCAGCCATGATCGCATTGAATGGCGGAGCAGGCTCGAGGGGCCGAATGGCCTACTCCTGCTCCTATCTTCTATGTTTCTATGTTTCTATGCACCTTCACGGATTGGTTCCGAATCTTAATATAAACATGTGTAAACTGCCTCCTCAATCAATCACTCAAACTGCTGAATGCTGATTAAAAGATACCTTGGAATGCGACCTAGATATAAAGTTCTTACGGGCAGTTGAAATTCTAGACACCATGGCCTAGAAATTCAGTAGGCTTTGCGCCCAGTTTTCGCCCAAAGAGGGCTTTTGCGCCACTTGCTGAGCTTTCGCCGATATTCAGCGCTGCGGTAATGGCGGCGTTAGCCAGTAGCGCTGCGCCGCCACCGATGACGTCATCGGTGTGCGCAGTGCCCCGCTACCGGCCCGACCGCCATATTTAGTTGCGGCCGCCTCTTCCGCAGCGGCCGCAAACAGCGATCAGAAAACGGGGCTGTCCTGTAGCGTTAGTGGGGCGAGTTAAGGCGGCGGTGCGGTCGGCCGCTTTTTCGGCGGCCGCCTGCCTGCACCTCCTTCCCCGGCCTCCTCCACCCCCCCCCCCCCCCCGCGGCATTGCCGGCTGTTTTCCGGGAGCCCGGCACTTCTCCGTGGTGCCGGGCTCATTTGCCGGCACTAGCGAGCTGCGATCTTGCTGTTGCAGGCACCTCCCCCTTAAGAGAGGGAGGAAGGCCTGCAGTACCGCAGCCTGCCTCTCCGCAGCGGGTGGCGCTGCGGCACCTAGCGCGCCGATATTCAGTTTCAGCGCCCCAAGCGGGGGCGCTGAAACTCTTGAATAGCGGCCGCCTTCGAGTTGGGGCGCTGAAACTGAATTTCCGGCGGGCGCAAGTGGCTCCGCGCGCAGCGGTACTTTCTGGGCGCGAGCGAGCTGGCCGCCCCAAACTGAATTTCTAGGCCCCTGTCTCCACTTAATTGGTTTTTTTGCCTTCAAAGGTCAGCTTATCTTGACCGCATCTTTATGGATGTGGCCGTTCATGTTAGCCCCTGTCTTTCTTACACTAATGTAAGAAGTCACACAACACCAGGTTATAGTCCAACAGTTTTATTTGAAATCACAAGCTTTCGGAGCGCTGCTCCTTCGTCAGGTGAAGTTCTTACACTATTCAGTGAAACTGCCAGCGATGTCAGTTTAACTCTTTCCCCACTGCATCCGGGATCACAATGCTCTCCACAAACTCCCACATGCTGCAGTTGCGACACACCACCTGCACTGCTATCCCTATATGACCTTGTTGTGGCGGAGGCCACAAAGGGACAATAACACAATGCGTACCCAATGCTGTTATATGTACCTAACACAATTCACTTTGTATAGCAATGCTGTGGTATGTATACATGCTGGGTTGGGTTATTGGTGCAGGGCCCCTTTAAGAGTGTCGGGCCCTTTAAGAGTGTCGGGTTACGTGATGACTCATCAGCCCCTGCTTGTAACCCTGCACGGGGCTGAGGTTTTTCATTCCATGTGGAGATGTGATAAAAGCAGGACACGTTTTGTCCTTTACCAAAAGAAAGTCTCAGCCTGTTGATTTCTGTCGATCCCAACATTGTTTTATTTAATTAAATTGAATTAAATGTGTAATTAGGTAACTTAGTTTACAGTGTAGTTTCTTGACTACTTACTTGATCTAGATTAAGTTAAGGGTACTGAAATTAAATATCTACCTCTAACACAAAGCACTACATGTAGTGTAGGCAAAAAGTAGCAGCTCGTTGCCCCTCTTCTCCAAATCCCCACTCATTCCAAATTCCCAAATAAAACACTGTTCAAGTCCACTCATTGGCACCTATTCAAGACAAACACTTACCGCTGACCGACCGTTAACTGCCACTGGAAGGCAGCTTCTGTTAACGACAGTTTTTAAAGTTCTAGGTTAAAATCAAAATGTTAAACTAAATTTCACTTTTTATAGCTTCCACTTACCCAATACTTACCAGAAATTTCCACTCTTTCCAAATTCCTCCAAAAAACACTCTGTTCAAGTCCACAGAACCAAGGCGGATAAATTGAATTGAGATACAAATCAGACATAATCTAATTGAATGGTAGAACAGGCTCGAGGCGCTGAATCGTTTAGTCCCATTTCTATGTTCCTATGTTCCACATATCACCCTCGTGCCACTTTCCTGCTCTGTAACACCTTATACATTCCACTCCCTCCACCACCGGCGTACCGTGGCTGCAGTGTGTACCATCTACAAGATGCACTGCAGCAACTCGCCAAGGCTTCTCCGACAGCACCTCCCAAACCCACGACCTCTACTACAGGAAGCTCTCGTTTAAACGGCACCTAAATATCCAGAATTCTCTATTAACCGGCAAAATTCTCACTCCAAAAACAACACCTCAAATAACTGGCAATGTGTCCGAGTCCGAGTCTCCTGCGGTGGCCGAGTTAGTCAGTGGGGGTAGTTCTCCAAACTGCCACTACTCGGCTTCTTGGCGCTGTCGGAAGTCCGAACACCTCAATAACAGGAGTCTGACTCTCCCGCGCTGCCGGTAGTCTCTTCCGATCCGCCATTTTTCTGTTTACTGTATAATTTTGTTTTACTGTTAAGTAATTAAAGAGTTATGGATTACCCTCAACTGGCAGTACTGTACTTAATCAAGCATCTTCCACCATCCATTTAACACAACATTCTGTAGGTGAGCACCCAATTACTGTATACTGCACATTTCTTGATTTTTTTCTTTTTGTTTGTTAAAAATAGCCTCGGTAGATAACCCTCTCCGTCATCCGGAATTTTTAATTAACTGGCACCATCCCGGTCCCGTCGGTGCCGGATACCAAAGAGTTTCCTGTACTTAGAAGGACAAGGACAGCAGGCGCATGGGAACACCATCACCTCCAAGTTCCCCTCCAAGTCACACACCATCCTGACTTAGAAGTATATCGGCCGATCCTTCATCGTCGCTGGGTCAAAATCCTGGAACTCTCTCCCTAACATCACTGTGGGAGTACCTTCGCCACACGGACTGCAGCGGTTCAAGAAGGCGGCTCACCACCACCTTCTCAAGGGCAACTAGAGATGGGCAATAAATGCTGGCCTTGCCAGCGACGCCTACATCCCAGGAATGAAGAAAAATCAATGAATATCAGACATCAAAAGGCTCGGATCAATTGTCGAATATCGATGATCCCATTGCCGTGTGTGGGAGGTTGCTGGGATCCGAATGTCTCCTATGTTGGCCTGAACTGAATCAGCCACTGCACTTCAACTGTGATTGGCGCTATGATCTGATTTTGAGCGTGACAATATGCATTATCCAGTTGCATGGCTGAGTTCCGCAATGGTCTCGACTCCCAATGATCACCCACCCCGACCTCCAGTCTCTCCTTCCTAAATCGAAACCAGTGAACGCCCTCTCTCTCTATGGTTCCAAAATCCCACTGGACTTTCTTCAGTAGACGAGGTTTTAGCAATACAGTGTAAGCTGAAGCAAAATATTAACAACAATCAGTAACAAGAATGAAGTAATTGAGGTGGTTCTGCGTAAACCAATAGAGGGGGGAATATCTGAAGGACAACCCGCAATATAAGACCAGGGAAGAAATGCGTGTGTTTTCCACCACAGGTGGATGGGTCGGCGATGGCTCTCTTCAGTCCCTTTCCCACAGACTGCACCTCGGCGCTGTTGCTGCTCCTTCTGTTTCTCTCGATCATTGGACGTAAACCCAAAGCCGCGGCCAACTTTCCTCCTGGACCCACTCCGCTTCCACTGATCGGCAACCTGCATCAACTGGACCTGAAGCGGCTCGACAGGTCCCTCATGGAGGTGAGTGAGACTCCCTGAGCCTGTGAATCGAGGGGTTCTCGGTGATTGCGGGGGCGCCCTGTGACTGAGCCAGCCGCGATCAGAAAGAGCAACACTAGTTCACCGCATAAAGTGGGAAAAATTCAGTTGTTTGCGCCTCCCATTAGCGCCTTAAGAGGGCGCCAATTGGGGCGCAAAGCAACTAGCGCCCGGGCGCGGCGATGTTTGCGCCGCTCGTGAAATTAACGAGACATTTTGCGGTGGCACTAAACACTACCGCCACGATCTCCTGCGCCGGCAGATTGTGACATAAGTCGAGTGCGCAACGCCCCGGACTGGATATTGAGTGGCGCCCCCTGCCTTACCGCCTGCCGCTAGCAACGACAGGTTGAGGGGAGCGTTATGCTGTCAGAAAGGGACTGGGGGAGCGCTATTTAAAGGCGACCGCTTCCTGCCTTTTTTTGTCGGTGACATTTATTGCACCACGCAGTCTGAGAGAGAGAGAGAGAGAGAGAGAGAGACTTCTGGAGAGATTCAACGCTGTGTGAAGGAGTTTTGGGTACTGAGCAGCACTTTGCAGGTTCATTCGGATTTGCCCTTCCTTGCTTCGCCAGCGCTCTGAGGTAGCGCCTCACTCCTCGGCCTTTGCGCCTTAAGACAGGTGTGAAGCGCCTGATTTAGCGTTCCAATCACCTCCAGGGGCGATAAAAGTTTGCTGTCGGAGGCGATAATTAGCGCCAGGCGCTAAACTTTGCGCACCGCCAATAATGGCGCCCGAAACGGGGCGATACCGAATTTTTCCCCCAAAGTGTCCCGTCGAGTTCAGATCATGGTTCTCACTCAGAGGGAGCCGACTGCAGCAAATATCAGGACTGGAAAAGGGGGCCGCTCAGCAGGTCTATCCCGGGAGCGGAGAGGCCCGGGGACTGGTTCCATTAAACTTAAGGAACACTATTTAACATAAAACTGGCTGGCAATTTGCAGCTTCACTGAAGCCACGTTATTATTTTGCTCGTGTTCATTTCTCCTAAACTTCACTTGCCAAGAATTCGGAGTTAAAAGTCTGGGTGGTAACGGGACGGATCATCCCGGCCGGAAATGTTATGCTTGATTGGTTACTGGTTAGTCAAAGAGTTCATTTCAGTCGGATACACAGTACGTGTACATGGATTACATTACTACTGGAATTGATTTTATATTTAGGCCATATCAATTAAAGGGTACAATCCTAAAGGGTGTGCATGAACAGAGAGACCTGGGGGTATATGTGCACAAATCATTGAAGGTGGCAGGACAGGTTGAGAAAGCGGTTAAAAAGCATACGGGATCCTGGGCTTCATAAATAGAGGCATAAAAGCAAGGAAGTTATGATAAACCTTTATAAAACCCTGGAGTATTGTGTCCAATTCTGGGCACCGCACTTTAGGAAGGATGTGAAGGCCTTCGAGAGGGTGCAGGAAAGATTTACAAGAATGGTTCCAGGGATGAGGGACTTCAGTTACATGGATAGACTGGAGAAGCTGGGGTTGTTCTCCTTG
Organism: Somniosus microcephalus; assembly: GCF_052327205.1. NCBI lineage: Eukaryota > Metazoa > Chordata > Chondrichthyes > Squaliformes > Somniosidae > Somniosus > Somniosus microcephalus. The sequence continues at coordinate 165,714,585 of NW_028225179.1, read as the reverse complement.
GAGCAGAGAAGATTGAGAGGAGATTTGATAGAGGAGTTCAAAATCATGAGGGGTCTGGACAGAGTAGATAGAGAGAAACTGTTCCCATTGGCGGAAGGGTCGAGAACCAGAGGACACAGATTTAAGGTGATTGGCAGAATAACCAAAGGCGACATGAGGAAAAACTTTTTTGCGCAGCGAGTGGTTAGGACCTGGAATGCACTGCCTGAAAGGGTGATGGAGGCAGATTCAATCAAGGCTTTCAAAAAGGGATTGGATAAGTACCTGAAGGAAAAAATGTTGCAGGGCTATGGGGAAAGGGCAGGGGGAGTGGGACTGACTGAAGTGCTCTTGCAGAGAGCTGGCACGGGCTCGATGGGCCGAATGGCCTCCTTCTGTGCTGTAACCATTCTATGATTCTACGATTCTATGAGATTAAGGACTTCGAGTAGAGGGAAGACAATGTCTATTAATTGCGACGATTATAAGAACATAAGAACATAAGAAATAGGAGCAGGAGTAGGCCAATCGGCCCCTCGAGCCTGCTCCGCCATTCAATAAGATCATGGCTGATCTGATCCTAACCGCCAATCCACTATCACAGAACCATCTCCTGAATCTAACAGAATTAGACACACGAAATAGGAGCAGGATCAGGCTACACGGCCCCTGGGCCCGCTCCGCTACCCACAGGGCCATGACCGCTCCGAACCTAGACTCATGTCCAAATTCCTGCCCGCTCCCCGTAACCCTTAACTCCCTTTACTTCTAGGAAACTGTCTATTTCTGTTTTAAATTTATGTAATGATGTAGCTTCTACAGCTTTTTGGGGCAGCATATTCCATGGACCTACCACCCTCTGAGTGAAGTAGTTCCTCCTCATCTCAGTTTTGAAAGAGCAGCCCCTTATTCTAAGACTATGCCCCCTAGTTCTAGTTTCACCCATCATCGGGAACATCCTCCCCGTATCCACCCGATCCAACCCCTTCACAATCTTATATGTTTCAATAAGATCGCCTCTCATTCTTCTGATCTCCAATGAGTAGAGTCCCAATCTACTCAACCTCTCCTCATATGTCCATCCCCTCATCCCCGGGATTAACCGAGTGAACCTTCTTTGTACTGACTCGAGAGCAAGTATGTCTTTTCTTAAGTATGGACACCAAAACTGTACGCAGTATTCCAGGTGCGGTCTCACCAATACCTTGTACAACTGAAGCAATACCTCCCTATTTTTATATTCTATCCCCCTAGCAATGAAAGCCATTATGTATATGATTATGTATAACTTTGCCGATATAGTTGGACAGGACTGAGACAATCTACCTTCACTGGATTGAGGGTCTACCCTTTACGGTTGAAGTAATTGCTAGTTTTTAACTCCAGTTTTCACTCATTTGTTTCCCTGACTTGTGCTTTGTTACAGCTCACTAGAAACGAAACTTCCGTCTCATTAAGCAAATCTTCCTTTGTTAGCTCTCAGAGAAATATGGAATGGTATTTTCAGTGGCGATCGGGACGCAGAAAGCGGTGGTGCTAACCGGCTACCAGACGGTGAAAGACGCCCTCGTGAACCACGCCGATCAGTTCTCCGGGAGGCCGCACATACCTATATTCGACGAATTTACATTTCGACGTGGTAATTTGACATTTTGATCCATGTTTGCCTGATTCCTTTCTTCGTTGCTGTCAGCTTGTTGCGATGATCGAAGTGGGACAAAATATTCCGGAATTGAGTTCTGGCCCATAGACCGTCTTCTCTTTCCGTTCTGCTAACGGCCAAATGTCTCAAATTCAGCCATAAATATCTCGTGTTATTGCTAAAAACGTTGAGTCGTAGGTATTCATAAGAACATAAGAACATAAGAAATAGGAGCAGGAGTAGGCCAATCGGCCCCTCGAGCCTGCTCCGCCATTCAATAAGATCATGGCTGATCTGATCCTAACCGCCAATCTACTATCACAGAACCATCTCCTGAATCTAACAGAATTAGACACACGAAATAGGAGCAGGATCAGGCTACACGGCCCCTGGGCCCGCTCCGCTACCCACAGGGCCATGACCGATCCGAACCTAGACTCATGTCCAAATTCCTGCCCGCTCCCCGTAATCCTTAATTCCCTTTACTTCTAGGAAACTGTCTATTTCTGTTTTAAATTTATGTAATGATGTAGCTTCTACAGCTTTTTGGGGCAGCATATTCCATGGACCTACCACCCTCTGAGTTTTTTTGATAAAGGCTCGGTTCCCCATTCCCAACATTCCTAGGCTATGCCAAAATCTAGCTGGCAGCCACTCGCTTGTGTACCTAGACTACAGGTAGTTATTCTGTCAGTAGCGCTCTTGCTTCTGGTGAATCCGAAGATTGTGAGCTGGAACCTGTTACTGGATTTCAGTCCTTCATCTAGGTGCAGTACTATGGCGGGGGGTGGGGGGAATGCCCCTTTACAGTGCATGCCTTTAAGACTTTAAACCTGTTTGTTTGTTCAGGTGGATGGTCTTTGAAGAAGAGGTTCCCCGGTTCCTTTACCAATACTTCTCCTTCAATCATGAGGGACAAACCTACTTGACCTTGTCCTCACCAATCAACCTGTTGCAGATGCATCTGTCCATGACAGTATTGATAGCAGTGACCACCGCAGAGTCACTGTGGAGATGAAGCCCCATCTTCACACTGAGGGCACCTTCCATCATGTTGTATGGCACTACCACCGTGCTAAATGGGATAGATTCAGAACAGATCTAGCAGCTCAAAACTGGGCATCCATGAAGCGCTGTGGGCCATCAGCAGCAGCAGAATTGTATTCCACCACAATCTGTAACCTCATGGCCCGGCATATCCTTCACTCTACCATCACCATCAAGCCAGGGGACCAACCCTGGTTCAATAAGGAGTGCAGAAGAGTATGCCAGGAGCAGCACCAGGCATACGTAAAAATGAGGTGGCAAACTGGGGAAGCTGCAACACAGGACTATATGCATGCTAAACAGCGAAAGCAGCATGCTATAGACAGGGCTAAGCGATCCCACAATCAACAGATCAGATCAAAGCTCTGCAGTCCTGCCACATCCAGTCATGAATGGTGGTGGACAATTAAACAACTAACAGGAGGAGGAGGCTCCATGAATATTCCCATCCTCAATGATGGTAGAGCCCAGTACACGAGTGCAAAATATTGGTCTCCTCCTGATGTCCCCACCATCACAGAAAATATTGGCCTCCTCCTGACGTCCCCAACATCACAGAAGCCAGTCTTCAGCCAATTCGATTCACTCCACGTGATATCAAGAAACAGCTGAGCACACTGGATACAGCAAAGGCTACGGGCCCTGACAACTTCCCGGCTATCGTACTGAAGACTTGTGCTCCAGAACTAGCTGCATCTCTAGCCAAGCTGTTCCAGTACAGCTACAACACTGACATCTACCTGACAATGTGGAAAACTGCCCAGGTATGTCCTGTCCACAAAAAGCAGGACAAATCCAATCCAGCCAATTACTGCCTCATCAGTCTACTCTCAATCATCAGCAAAGTGATGGAAGATATCATCAACAGAGCTATCAAACAGCACTTACTCACCAATAACCTGTTCACCGATGCTTAGTTTGGGTTCTGTCAGGTCCACTTGGCTCCAAACCTCATTACAGCCTTGGTCCAAACACGGACAAAGGAGCTGAATTCCAGAGGTGAGGTGAGAGTGACTGCCCTTGACATCAAGGCAGCATTTGACCGAGTGTGGCATCAAGGAGCCCTAGTAAAACTGAAGTCAATGGGAATCAGGGGGAAAACTCTCCACTAGCTGGAGTCATACCTAGCACAAAGGAAGATGGTTGTGGTTGTTGGAGATCAACCATCTGAGCTCCAGGACATCACTGCAGGAGTTCGTCAGGGCAGTGTCCTAGGCCCAACCATCTTCAGCTGTTTCATCAATGACCTTCCCTCCATCAGAAGGTCAGAAATGGGGATGTTCGCTGATGACTGCAGTGTTCAGTTCCATTCATAAGTCCTCAGATAATGCAGCAAGAATGGACAGCATTCAGGCTTGTGTTGATAAGTGGCAAGAAACATTCACACCATACAAGTGCCAGGCAATGACTATCTCCAACAAGAGAGAGTATAACCACCACCCCATAACATTCAATGGCATTACCATCACCGAATCCCCCACCATCAACATCCTGGGGGTGTCACCATTGACCAGAAACTTAACTGGACCAGCCACATAAATACTGTGGCAACAAGAGCAGGTCAGAGGCTGGGAATTCTGCGGCGAGTGTCTTACCTCCTGACTCCCCAAAGCCTTTCCACCATCTACAAGGCAAAAGTCCGGAGTGTGATGGAATACTCTCCACTTGCCTGGATGAGTGCAGCTCCAACAACACTCAAGAAGCTCGACACCATTCAGGATAAAGTAGCCCACTTGATTGGCACCCCATCCACCACCTTCAACATTCACTCCCTCTACCACCAGCGTACCGTGGCTGCAGTGTGTACCATCTACAAGATGCACTCCAGCAACTCGCCAAGGCGTCTTCGACAGCACCTCCCAAGCCTTTGACCTCTACTACTTAGAAGGACAAGGGCAGCAGGCGCATGGGAAAATCATCACCTCCAAGTTCCCCTCCAAGTCGCACACCATCCTGACTTAGAAGTATATCGGCTGTTCCTTCATTGTCACTGGGTCAAAATCCTGGAACTCCCTCCCTAACAGCACTGTGGGAGCACCTTCACCACATAGACTGCGGAGGTTCAAGAAGGCGGCTCACCACCACCTTCTCAAGGGCAACTAGAGATGGGCAATAAATGCTGGCCTACATCCCAGGAACAAAGAAAAATCAATGAATATCAGACATCAAAAGGCTCGGATCAATTGTCGAATATCGACGATCCCTTTGCCGTGTGTGGGTGGTTGCTGGGATCCGAATGTCTCCTATGTTGGTCTGAACTGAATCAGCCACTGCACTTCAACTGTGATTGGCGCTATGATCTGATTTTGAGCGTGACAATATGCATTATCCAGTTGCATGGCTGAGTTCCGCAATGGTCTCGACACCCAATGATCACCCACCCCGGCCTCCAGTCTCGCCTTCCTAAATCGAAACCAGTGAACGCCCTCTCTATGGTTCCAAAATCCCAATAGACGAGGTTTTAGCAATGCAAACAGTGAAAGTTGAAGCAAAATATTAACCAGAACTCTGCCTGTTATCAGGCCAGGCAGTATTACCTCTGGTGCACAATCAATCGGAGGATAATGGCCTTCCTCTATATCATTGGTTCCTTGATTTGGGACTAAAGATCAATCAGAGATTTCCATCTTGATGAATGACCTTCCCTTCGCAGATTAAATAAATTAGAGAGCACAATTTACTAGTGAATGGGGGTAATTTTAACTTTGGGGGATAATGTAAAACGGGCGATATCGGATCAGCTGCTCATTGTGCACCCCTCCCAATTTTCATTCACTTCAATGGAAAAATCGGGAGAGGGGCACAGCGGGTGGCCAATCCGATATCGCCCCATTTGTACTATCAGCAAAAATCAGAATTACCCCCATTGTGTTTGAAACTCATAGTACAAACTGCACACGACTCATTAGCAGGAGTGAGAATTTCTTTGCGCTGCGCATCCATACCTACATTACCAGTGTAAAATGAATTAAATAGCTCTAAAATTTCAATTTATTGAAAAAACTGGGAATGAAGGCAAAGCACAAACACATTGTGGGGTGATTTAATCATATTTGCCCATTCGGTATCGAATAAATATAGACTGGATAGATATAGTTTTAATGGCCCAGAAATTCGGGTCGGGGGCTTCCCGCGGGTGCAAGCCCCCGACCTGCACTTACCTAGCGCGCCGGCCGTTGAGCTGTGGGCCCACGTGGGATTCCGATCCTGGGCCTGCTCCAACTGTCGGCGCGCAGTGCTTGCGTATCCCAGGGGCGCAGTTAGTTCGATGCATCCACTGGGATCACGTGGGCCATGGGGAGCCAATCGGAGCAGGGAGTGCTCCATTCATAAGTTTGACAGGGAGTGCTGTCAAAACTTAGAAATACTACGGGCCCCAAAACATCACTAAATCTTCAAATACATTTTTTTTTTAAAATCACATTTTTAAAATAAACTATAAATTACATGAAATAACTATTTTAAACAATAATTAAAATTTTTGATTTTTAAAAAAAAAAATTCTAACGGGGCTAAAAATAAACTTACCTTTCTTTAAAGTATTTAAAAATAATAAACCTGTGGAAAAAATGTTTTGATTTTAATTAATTCACCACTTACCTTGTTAAAAGCAGGCCTTACGCCTGCTTTTTAAATGTCTAACTTCTGGAGACTTGCCCTCCCGGAAAACCTGTAAAAAAAAAACTAAGTTCGATGCGCACGCGCTGCCTCTCCCGCGCACGCGTTCGACCTCTGAACCCCTGCTTTCAGGGGAACAGAAGTGCCGGTTTCCCGCGCATGCGCAGTGCATGCAGGAAACCAGCACTTCCATTGAGCTTACGGGTGAGCACCCCGTGCGTACTCACCCGTGGAGACCCGAATTTCTGGGCCATTAACTTACTTGAACAAAAATGTTACTATGAATTACAAGCATTACACTAAAACATATGTAGCCTGGCGAAATGGAGCAGCACAGGACACGAACTTTCGTTTTTTGGGGTTTTTTATTCTGTATTAATAACTTGGGTCTAGGTTTAGGATGAAATTGTAAATACATAAAACACAGTCGACAAAATACGGCAGTGGCTTGCTGCAAAACAGAACATGAGGCAAACCACAGGTGAAGGCAGTTAATTAACTAACAATCATTATACAAAACAAAACATATCATACCATACATTCGTATGTCCCGTTATCACTTGTCACCTCTTACAAGCAAACAGAAAGTATTAAACTCGTTCGAAACGTAGCCCCAAGGACTCAACAACAATTTTAACAAAGGTTAACACCAGCACATGGTGGGACAATCTACAAGCATCCCCGTGATATCGAGTGATTTGGGAAACAATATCACTTTAAAACTATGTCTGGCTGCACTAAATGCTGTTTTAGTTGTACTTTACGCAGACTAAGTTCATTTCAAAAGTCATATTCACCCGAACTCTCCTCAGAGCACACCCCCCACGCTGCATCTAGAAAATGGAGGCTGTGAAGAAAGGGGAGGTTCCTTTGGCATCACATGGCCCTTCCCATAAACCTTTTCTCCTTTTTTCAAATTCTAAAGGGGAAAATGAACCGCGCCATCTAGTGGACTTAAATATTCACTGCATTTTCCCACTTGGCTACACATAAATCTAACATACCCGGATATAAACAGTACAACCTCAATATTTGTGCCCAGGACTCAAAGGTGATCAATCTTCCTCCTATCCATGGCAGCAGCGTCACTAATCACCCCGAGAGCTCTACCTGACTGGGGGTTCGGATTTCCTTATATTGGATTGTTCTGCGTGCTAATTACAGAGAACAGATCTTGAACTGATAACACATCCCTATCTTCTTGTAAGCTGCTAGGATGGCAGCCAAAAACTGCTGTACTGGTAGTTTGTAGTCATCAACAAATCGAGTAGCCTTTGCTGTCCGAATTGGGCTATTTCCCCAATGCTTGCTGTATAAAGGTATTGGATTCCTGTCTCACACACGCCTATATAACGTCAGTCTTTGAATACCAAGCGCCATGAAATAGTAATGGAAAAGCAACATCTTGCAAACTTTCTATGGCCATTATACACCTAACACCACAGCACTAATGATTCTTGTGGGACTTTAAATATTAGTATTGCTTGAACATGAGAATTATTGTTAAGAGATAACTACAATCTTCATGTGAAACATTCACGCTGGTCAATGTTAGATTGACAAACCTAGTTCCTTGCTGTGCTGCCTCAGTCTATTGTGGGACCCTCTCTAACATATGAACTGATAAAACTCAAGTTAAGTTTTAAGATAATTGGTAAAAGAACCAGAGGGGAGATGATGAGATGTTTTAATGCAAATTGTTCTGATCTGGAATGCACTGCCTGAAAGGGCGATGGAAGCAGGTTCAATAGTAACTTTCAAAAGGGAATTGGCTATATACTGGAAAAGAATATATTTGCAGGGCTATGGGGAAAGGGCGGGGGTGTGGGACTAATTGGATTGCTCCTTCAAAGAGCCGGCACAGGCACGATGGGCCGAATGGCCTCCTTCTGTGCTGTAAGATTTTATGGGGGAGAAATTGGGTGAGTAGCGCCACCTGTTAGCGCCTAAAGAGGCAGTCAGTGGCTGTAGCGCCACTGGCCGCGCCTCCCGCGATATTCAGCAGGGGCGCTAATGGTGGCGTTAGCCTTTTGCGCTGCGCCACCACTGATGATGTCATCGGTGTGCGCAGCACCCCATTCGCGGCCCGATCGCGATATTTGGTAGCGAATGCCGCTGTAGCGCCGTTCGCTACCCGCGCCCGGTTCACGGGGCCTTGCTGCTCCGGCAAAGGCGCAAGTTAAGGTGGAGGTGCGGGGCGGCCGCCTGCCAGCACCTCCGTCCCCGGCCTCCTGGTCCCCCGCCCCCCCCCCCCCCCCCCCGTGGCATTGCCGGCTGTTTCCCGAGAGCTCGGCACTTCTCCTCGGTGCCGGGCTCTTTTGCCGGCACTCGCGATCGGGGCTCGCGCTGTTGCAGGCCCCTCCCCCTTAACAGTGGGAGGAAGGCCTGCAGTACCGCAGCGTGCCGTGCCGCAGCGTGTGGCGCTGCGGCATGTAGCGCTGCGAAATTCACTTTCAGCGCCCTAAGAGGGACGCGGAGCGCCTCGAGCCGCGCCCCGTCTCACTCTCGGGGCACTTCAACTGAATTTGCGACGATCTCTAATGCGGCGATCGCGGCGCAAATTCCAGCACACAAGCGAACTTTGCGCCGCTTGGGCGCCTCAGGCCAATTTCTAGGCCTATGATTCTAAGTGATTGGTCTACTTACCTTCTATATTCAACAAACACCATTGGGAAGGACAATAGAGATCTGGGCCTGAATAGTCATTTATGTCATTGTAGCGGTTCGTGTAGATCGCCAATAAATAAGAGAGTTTGACTTCGACGAACTATAAATAAGTTGTTTATTTACAGGAACAGACTAATTACATCAGGTAAGAAAGCAGGTAAGATGGCTGACTGTAGGAGCACCGTGGTGTAGGTCTTGTCCCAGCGGGGACTCCACGAGGACTGAGTTCGCAGTCCTGTGGGGAGCGTGATGACGTCATCGCGTTTGTGTTGTGACGTCATCACGATGTTCGCGTTTCCCGCGCTTAGGGCGTCACGTGATGCGCGTCGCTGGCCGTTGAGGCCGAAGTCGGGAGGCCGGGCTGTGCCGGTGCTTGCCGCTATTATGGCCGCGTATAATTGAGACACGGACAGCAGGAGTTCATTATAACAAGTCTTTACTGAATGGAGACAATCGGGAAACTGAAACTACAGAAGCTTGCTAGCGCCTTTTATACAGGGGTGGTCACTGCCGGTACTGCAGTCTGAGACCAGTTATTCCCTTAAAGGTACATACACAATTCCTCCCCTTTTAGATAAACAGTACATAACATTCATTTAACAACTAAATGATAACTAATTACAATCACAATTACGGTTGCTCGATACATTGGTTGAGGTTAAGCAATTATAAGTTCAGTCTTTGAGGAGGCTTCCTGATTCTGTCTGGATAACGCCTCTTTGGGGTATCAGGTTCTTCTGGCAAGGTTGAGTCGGGATCAATGTCGTTGTTTGGTTCATCTGCTTCCAATATCACCGATTCTGCGGTAGCTGCAATTGGTACGTCGGTTTCATCGCCAGGTGTATCAGATCGTGGTGTGGAGTTGATGTTTTCCAGTGACTCCAGAATCTGGTCAGCATGGCATCTTACAATGCTCTCTCCAACGTCCACGGTATACATGAGAGGTCCTTGCCGTGTACAAATCGTTCCTGGCTGCCATTTCTCCGTGCGGTAGTCCCGGGCCAAAACTGGTTGACCTATCTTAAAACCCCTGGTCGGCCTTTCATTCATATTCTGAAACTGCCTGTTCTCCACCTCTCTTCGGACGTTTGGCTTAACCAAATCCAAGCGGCATCGTAGTCTTCGATTGAAGAACATCATGGCTGGAGTTTGGTTGGTAACCGCATGTGTCGCATTCCGGTAGGCAAACAAGAAGTTGTCCACCTTGTGTTGTAGGGGTATCTCTTCATTACACATTGCCTTGATAGCCTTCTTGAATGTTTGAACAAACCTCTCGGCCAATCCATTAGTGGCTGGATGATATGGGGCAGATGTGTAATGCTTAACACCATTGTTTTTTAAGAACCTCCGGAACTCTTCAGACACAAACTGTGGTCCATTGTCAGAGCAAATCTGTTCAGGCAGCCCATTCCTGGCGAATATGGTTTGTAAGACTGTGATAGTTTTTTCTGTGGTGGTTGAGGACATTTTTATTACCTCTGGCCACTTTGAATGTGCATCCACCGCAATTAAAAACATCGAGTCCATGAAGGGACCAGCAAAATCAATGTGCACCCTTTGCCAGGGAGATGAGGGCCACTCCCATGGATGTAGAGGGGCTTGTGGTGGGGCGTTTTGGACCTTCTGGCATCCTGTACAGCTCTTGGTCATCTCTTCGATTTCTCTATCGATTCCCGGCCACCACACAAACGCTCTGGCTAAGTTCTTCATTTTAACCCCTCCCAGATGACCCTCATGAAGCTCATTGAGCACTCTATCCTTCAATTTGGGTGGAATTACTACTCTGGATCCACACATCAAGGTTCCTCTGCACACTGACAGCTGTTCTCTTCTCGGCGAGAATGCTGGCAGCAGTGGTTCGCCATGTGCTGGCCATCCCTTCACCGTTAAATCATAGACTCGGAATAGTGTCGGGTCATTCCGTGTTTCCTTTTCTATGTTTGCATTCGTCACAGGGAGACATTCGACTATGGTCGAGTGGAATATCTCCATTGGATCCACTGCAAGTTCTTCTTCCACCGTCGGCAACGGTAGGCGCGACAATCCATCAGCATTCCCATGCTGTTTAGTTCCTTTGTACTCGATGTCATATTGGTGTGCCCCTAGGAAAAGGGACCACCTCTGTAGCCGTTGTGCTGTCATTATCGGTGATATACCTATCAATTCATCCAATGAAAAGCGACGAGTTAAGATAGTAACTATAGGTTTTTATTGGCTAAATAACAGAGCCCACCCTCGTGGGTGATCGGGTCCAACAAGGAGGAATACCAGCCAGTCGACCACCTTTATACCTGGGCAAGCAGGCAGAGTCATGGGCGGAGTCAGCTGTGGTCAGCCCAGGTATAACAGCGTGACAAGAGGTGACCTTGTGTAGTGATACAACAGTGTAAACAGTGATAACCATAGTGTAACGATATAAACAGTGATAACCATAGTGTAACGATAGTGAACGATAAAAGTGGTTTACCACAATCGGTACGCCCTTCTGAGGGTTGAAAATGGAGACAAGAGGTTGATGATCAGTTAGTAGAGTAAATTTTTGACCTTGCAGGTAGTGATTGAACTTCTTCACCCCCCACACCAGGCTGAGGGCCTCTCTGTCAATCTGAGTGTAGTTACGCTCGGCTGAAGTTAACGAGCGTGACGCAAAAGCTATCGGCCTCTCTGAACCATCAAGGAATTTATGTGACAGTACCGCTCCAATGCCGTAGGGAGACGCATCACACGCCAGTCTTATCGGTAGTGATGGGTTGTAGTGAGCCAATACTTCTCTTGAAGTGATTAGGTCCTTACTCTTCGGAAAGGCCCGCTTACAGTCATTGCTCCATTTCCATGCTACTCCCGTTCGTAGTAGGGCGTTCAGTGGGTGCAGAATTGTGGACAAATTCGGTAAAAACTTATGGTAGTAATTCACCAATCCGAGGAATGACCTCAGTTGCGACACATTTTCAGGCGCTGGGGCCTTAACAACCGCTTCAATTTTGTCAGGGGACTTATGTAACCCCTCTTCATCAATCACGTGGCCACAATACGATATCTGTTTCTTAAAAAACTCGCACTTGGGGCGGTTGGCTCGTAGCCCATGTTCCCGTAGTCAAGTGAGCACCTGTTCTAGGTTGTTAAGGTGTTCACTGTCATCTTCACCTGTCACTAGGATGTCGTCCAAGTAACACTGAGTCCCCGGAATCCCTTGCAGGACTTGTTCCATTGCTCTTTGCCATATCGCCGGAGCGGATGCTACTCCGAATACCAATCGATGATACTGGTAAAGACCCTTGTGAGTGTTTATCGTGAGGTACTTCCTAGAGGATTCTTCAACCTCCATCTGCAAATACGCTTGTGCTAGGTCAATTTTTGTAAAACGCTTCCCTCCAGATAGTGAGGCGAAGATGTCTTCTATCCTTGGAAGAGGATATTGTACTGTGTGAAGGACTGGGTTCACCGTCACCTTGAAGTCCCCACAGATGCGAACCTTCCTTGGCTCCTCAGACTTATTGCTTAACGTTTTCTTCATGACAGGAACGATGGGTGTCGCCCACTCGCTCCAGTCTACCTTAGACAACACGCCTGCATTCTCCAGATTCTCCAGCTCTGCCTCGACGGCTAGGCGAATTGCATATGGTACCGGTCTTGCTTTGAAAAACTTGGGAATTGCATTCTCTTCTATTTTTATCGAGGCGGTTACGCCTTTAAGAGTGCCCAGTTCTTGTTGAAATACCTCTTTGGCGTTAGCTAAGATTTTTGACAATCGTCCAGGAGTGACGTCTTCATCTTTTTTACCATCCACCGTCATTGCATGAATGGAGTGCCAATCGAAGCTTATCTTTCTGATCCGTTCACGTCCCAATAACGGTGGTCCACCATTTTGCAGAATGTAGAGATACAATTTCCGTATTTTCTTGCCGTTGTATTCGACAGGCACCCTCATTTTTCCTCTGGGGTATACTTTTTGCCCCGTATACGTCGTCAAGACGATGGATGTCTCTCTCAAGGGTATGTGTGAGAATAGCCGCTCGTAGTCTCGTCGATTCATGACGGTTAGCGCTGATCCTGTATCCAATTCCATTTTAACTTGGGACCCTGCTATCGTGAGGGTGACCCAAATGGTTCGGTGATCCTCTTTTGCGATTACATTGTGAAGTTTGAGACAGCTTAGTCTCTTGTTCCCGGATTCACTATCGCTCATCTGGTCTTTGGAACTACTGTCCGTCATCTTTTGTACTTTCTTGTACGGTTCCTTAGTAGCCTTTTTGTTGTCATTGGTCTTCTTCCCAGACCTGCAAACTCGTGCAATGTGTCCCATCTTTCCGCATTGCCTGCATATTTTGTCCTTGGACCAGCAGTCCTTCTGGTCATGGTTAGTTCTGCCACAGCGATAACATTTTGCAAATCCCCGTGTCATTTCATGGGTGCCGTATTCCTGTGGCTTTTGTTGTATTTCCGCAGCTCCCCTGGCTCTGCTTCCTACGATACTGCCACGCTGAAAGCCTTATCTAGCGTCAGCTCTTTCTCTGAGAGTAACTTCTTCTGTGTTCCTTCACTTAAGAGTCCACAGACAAATTTGTCCCGTAGGGTATCTGCCAGTCCTGCTCCGAACTGGCAGTGCTTTGATAGCTTGCGTAGTTCCGTAAGGTACTCAGCATTGCTCTCATCTTTATGCTGAGTTCTCCTGTGGAATTTAAATCTTTCTGCTATCAGCAGTGGTGCAGGGTTTAGGTGTTCCTGTAGGATAGCAACAATTTCGTTAAAACTCTTCGCCTTCGGTTTGGCTGGAGTAATCAGGTCCTGCAATAGGCCGTACGTTCTAGCGCCCATTAAGTTTAGCAATACCGATGCCTTTTTCTCATCAGCTATTTCGTTTGCCTCGCAATATACCTCGACTCTTTCCACATACGTGGTCCAGTCCTCTATTGCATTATCAAAGGCAGTGATACAGCCAGTCTTCGGCATCTTGAAAATCTAAAATGGCGCCTCCCGCACTTTGCCTTCTTCCCCGATTTAACAAAATGGCACCTCCCGCGCTTTGCCTTCTTCCCCGCTGATTAAGATGGCGCCTCCCATGCTTTGCCTTCTTCCCCGCTGTTGCTAGCGCTGCTTTCCGTGGTTTCCGTTGCAACCTGCAGCTCCTCGCGGTTTTCTGCTCGTTTAATATGTCTTTTTTAAATTTTATTATTTTCCCGTCGTGGAACAACCCTGTGGGACTCTTGCCTCCCTCTTCTCGGGTCCGTACGCTGCCCGGCTTTGTAGCACCGGCCGCGCCCTGTGTGCTCCACCCTCTCTCTCTCTCCTCTTCCCGACAACGCTGCTCGGCCCCGTTGCAAGCCACCCGCTCGAGTTCTCGACCGCCGCAGCCCAGGAAGGATCAGTGTACTACCTGCCACCAGCCCGATTAGCTGAAGCACCGTCGACAGGAACCAGGCCCCGCTCTCGACAGCTTCTCCTGTAATCTTCAACTCCGCTGACTCAGGGGCGGATGCCCATGGTCGACGCCCGTTTCTACTGCTTCTTTCTTCCTTCTGGCCTCGACCCCTGCTCACTTCGCTTCAGGAATGGATCCCATGAGGTGATGCAGACTGTAGGTAAGTTCGTATCTGCTCGTCGTCAATATTATGTCCGCGTATAATTGAGACATGGACAGCAGGAGTTGATTATAACAAGTCTTTACTGAATGGAGACAATCGGGAAACTGAAACTACAGAAGCTTGCTAGCGCCTTTTATACAGGGGTGGTCACTGCCGGTACTGCAGTCTGAGACCAGTTATTCCCTTAAAGGTACATACACAACAGCCGCGGGAGCGGAAGATCGCGTCGCTCCCGTCGGCTGGCCGTGGAGGCCGAAGACGCTAGGCCGGGCTGTGCCGGCGCACGCACATCACGTTGTATGTGACGTGATGTCAGCGCGCTAGGGCGCGTCTTAAAGGGGCAATGGCCCCAACAGGTAAGTTAAAAGGGCAACGGCCCCAAAAGGTAAGTTAAACATACAGTAAGGTAAGTTAAAGGGAATTATGTGTCTCAATGTAAGGGACAACCAGTGGTACCGCCACATCATTTACTTAAACTCCCATTGTACAAACTATTTGATCAGTTGTTTTTGTCACATTTTCAGGTGTCCTATTCAGTGAAGGGAAGCATTGGCAGGACGCACGAAGGTTCGTGATATCAACTCACCGTGGCTTTGGGATGGGCAAGAAATCCATTGAAGACAAGATTATTGAAGAAACCAGTTTTCTGTTAAAGGTGCTTGAGAGTCATAAAGGTGAGAGCTTTGTCTGTGAGACACATGGAATGTTGCGGTTAATCATTCAATTGAAATTCTCATCTGCGCGAATGATCCTCATTTGAATAAAAATGAACTTCCTTCAATTGCATTAAGACAAATAAATTGATGGAGTAAATTTTTAACTTGTCACCCGGATCTGCCGGCCATAAAAACGGACAGATTTTTATGGCATTGATGTCGATGAAAATAAAAATCGGATCGGTTTCATAACGTGCGGTCGCCAGATCCGTGTGTGTGCGGCAAATTGAAAAGTTACCCCAAGATCTCTCTCAGAGTCACTAAGGTGGTAACAGGAATTGGAGGTGTTGGGTATAAGGTTGGATTAGAAAAACTCGGGGCCTTTTAGTTGAACAAAGAAGGATAAGAGGAAAGCTAATAGAGGAGCTCAAAACTCTGAGAGGGTTTCACAAAAGAATTGGTGACCAAAGCTATTTTTACTGGTTAGTGAGTTGGTGAGGAGAGCTTAAGTTTATGGACATGACCAAAAAAATGAAGGTAAAGGTTAACTGCAGTTTTGTTTAGCCATCGGGTTTTAAGGACATTGAGTATTCTGTTGGAAGTGGTAGAAGCTGAATCCAGAATAGCTTTTAAAAGGGAAGTGGATAAATGTTAGATTTTTTTAAAAAGCGTGGGAAAAGGGCAGAAACATGGGATTATGATTACAGTACAAAGAAGGTTTACTCGGTTAATTCCGGGGATGAGGGGGTGGACATATGAAGAGAGGTTGAGTAAGGATGTTCCCAATGATGGCTGAATCTAGAACTAGGGGGCATAATCTTAGAATAAGGGGCTGCTCTTTCAAAACTGAGATGAGGAGAAACTTCTTCACTCAGAGGGTGGTAGGTTTGTGGAATTTGCTGCCCCAGAAAGCTGTGGAAGCTACATCATTAAATAAATTTAAAACAGAAATAGATAGTTTCCTAGAAGTAAAGGGAATTAGGGGTTACGGGGAGCGGGCAGGAAATTGGACATGAGTCTAGGTTCGGAATGGTCGTGGCTCTGTGGGTAGTGGAGCGGGCCCAGGGGCCGTGTAGCCTGGTTCTGCTCCTACTTCTTGTGTTCTAATTCTGTGTTAGATTTCAGGAGATGGTTTTATTCCTGTTCCTGGCTGGGGTGGAGATCGCCTTTACAGAAGATAAGTACTGTAGAAAATATAGGGACAGAGTGATCTCCTGGACGAGTTTCGATCGCCTAGATGGGTCGGAGAGGAATTTCCCAGAATTTTTCTCCCAAATTGGCCATTGGGTTTTGTATCTGGTTTTTCGCCTCTCCCAGGAGATCACATGGGTTCGGGTGGGTTGTAGAGTGATAGTAGATTTGAGGTTAGGATCAGATCAGCCATGATCTTATTGAATGGTGGAGCAGGCTCGAGGGGCCGATTGGCCTACTCCTGCTCCTATTTCTTATGTTCTTATGTTCATATGTTTGCACCTGAACCGGACCAACATCCTTGCAGGGAGGTTTGCTGGTACTGTTGGGGGGCGTTTAAACTAACTTGGCAGGGGGATAGGATACGGAGTGGAGATATAGTAGGGGGTGATGCACAGCCAAATATAGAGGAAAAAACAAGTCAGCCTGGAAGGCAGAGCAATATGTAACAAGGGAGGATGGCATTTATTTTAGTGCAAGGTGTCTTGAGAGTAAGGCAGATGAATGAAAGGTGTTGATGAACACATGGGAGTATGATATTGTTGCTATCACAGAGACATGGTTGAGGGAGGGGCAGGACTGGCAGCTCAATATTTCGGGGTATAGAGTCTTCAGGCGAGACAGAGGGGGGTGTAAAAGAGGAGGGGGTGTCGCAATATTAATCAAGGAGTCAATTACTGCGGTCGTCGTCGTCGTAGTCGTCGTACGTGTCTTCACACTATTCCCTTTGGGGAACTGTATGAAGTGGTGGAAGGATTTCTGGTCGTGTTAACACTCCTTCCGTGACCGTTACCATCTACATACCAGCCATTAGGGTGGTTAGTCCTATGGCGGGAGGGTTTTACGGGCTCCCACAACCCATACGAGGGGGTGGGGGCCACCCACACCCACGGACGCAAGTATCCTGCTGGATGTCAACCCAGAATTTAGAGCCGGAGCTCCGACTCCACTTGCCGGGACTGTCTGGAGCGGGGTTCGAAACCCTACACCTTCTGGCCCAGCGGCGGGGATGCTACCGCTACGCCAAAGGCCCACTCCATTACTGCTGTAAGGAGGGATGATATCTTAGCAGGTTCCTCTAATGAGGCCATATGGGTAGAACTTAAAAACAAAAAGGGGGCAAGCACATTGCTGGGAGTGTACTATAGGCCCCCAAACAGTCAGGGGGAGGTAGAGGAACAGATATGTAGGCAAATCTCAGAGAAGTGTAGAAATAATAAGGTAATAATAGTGGGGGATTTCAACTTCCCCAATATTAACTGGGGTAGCCAGAGTGTGAAAGGCTTAGAGGGTGTGGAATTCTTAAAGTGCATCCAGGAGAGTTTTTTGAGCCAGCATGTAGAAAGTCCTACAAGACAGGGGGCGGTACTGGATCTAATTCTAGGGAATGTAGCCGGGCAAGTGGTAGAAGTGTCAGTAGGAGAGCATTTTGATGATGGTGACCATAATTCGGTGAGATTTAAGGTAGTCCTGGAAAAGGACAAAGATGGACCAGAAATAAAGGTTCTAAATTGGGGGAAGGCCGATTTTAATATGATAAGGCAGGATCTGGCCACAGTGGACTGGAATCAGCTACTTGTAGGAAAATCCACATCAGAGCAGTGGGAGTCTTTCAGAGAGGAAATAGAGAGAGTACAACGCCAAAATTTTCCCGTAAAGGACAAGGGTGGGACCAACAAGCCCAGGGAACCCTGGATGTCAAGGGATATACAAGAATGGATTAGGAAAAAAAGGGAGGCTTTTGGCAGATACAAAGGACTAAAAACAGTGGAAGCCCTAGAGGAGTATAGAAAACGCAGGGGGTACTTAAAAAATAAATTAGGAGAGCGAAGAGGGGGCATGAAAAAACACTGGCGGGCAAAATAAAGGAAAACCCCAAGATGTTTTATAAGTATATTAAGGACGAGAGGATAACCAGGGAAAGAGTAGGACCCATTCGGGACCAAAGTGGTAATCTGTGTGTAGAGCCGGAAGATGTAGGTGAGGTTTTAAATGAATATTTTGCATCTGTGTTCCCTATGGAGAAGGACGATGTAGGCATAGAAATCAGGCAGGGGGATTGTGATATACTTGAACAAATTAGTATTGAGAGGGAGGAGGTACTAACGGTTTTAGCGGGCTTAAAAGTGGATAAATCCCCAGGCCCAGACGAGATGTATTCCAGGCTGCTGTGTGAGGCAAGGGAGGAGATTGCAGGGGCTCTGACACAAATTTTCAGAAAATCTCTGGCCACAGGGGAGGTGCCAGAGGACTGGAGGACAGCTAACATAGTACCATTATTCAAGAAGGGTAGTAGGGATAAACCAGGGAATTACAGGCCAGTGAGCCTAACATCAGTGGTAGGGAAATTATTGGAAAAATTCTGAGGGACAGAATTAGTCTCCACTTGGAGAGGCAAGGATTAATCAAGAATAGTCAGCATGGCTTTGTCAGGGGGAGATCATTGATGTGCCTCAATTATTCCGAGACTCGAAGTTAGCAGAACAAAAGTAAGGCTTTTATTAACTCAGAACATAACACGTAAAATAGAGAGATGTCTACCTTCAGGAGGCTGAACCCGACTGAAGTTAGATTACAAAGGAGCCAGGTATGGGCGGAGCCCTGCACACAACCAGTTCCAGCACATTCCAATACATAATACATGAGGACTGGGGGAAGGGAAAAGACACAGAAAGCAGGCAGTTACAAGACACAGAAAACAGGCAGTGATGAATGGAATATATTTCATCACAATCATGTCTAACCAATTTGATTGAATTTTTCGAGGGGGTGACTAGGTGTGTGGATGAGGGTAGTGCAGTTGATGTAGTTTACATGGACTTCAGTAAGGCTTTTGACAAAGTTCCACATGGGAGACTGGTCAAGAAGGTAAGAGCCCATGGGATTCAGGGCAATTTGGCACATTGGATCCAAAATTGGCTTAGTGGCAGGAGGCAGAGGGTGATGGTCGAAGGTTGTTTTTGTGACTGGAAGCCTGTGTCCAGTGGTGTACCGCAGGGATCGGTGCTGGGTCATTTGCTGTTTGTAGTGTACATTAATGATTTAGATATGAATGTAGGAGGTATGATCAGTAAGTTCGCAGATGACACGAAAATTGGTGGAGTGGTAAATAGCGAGGAGGGAAGCCTCAGGCTACAGGACGACATAGGTGGGTTGGTCAGATGGGCAGAACAGTGGCAAATGGAATTTAACCCTGAAAAGTGTGAGGTGATGCATTTTAGGAGGACTAACAAGGCAAGGGAATACACAATGAATGGTAGGACCCTAGGAAGGACAGAGGATCAGAGGGACCTTGGTGTGCATGTACATAGATCCCTGAAGGCAGCAGGACAGGTAGATAAGGTGGTTAAAAAGGCATATGGGATACTTGCCTTCATTAGCCGAGGCATAGAATATAAGAGCAGGGAGGTTATGATGGAGCTGTGCAAAATGCTAGTTAGGCCACAGCTGGAATACTGTGTGCAGTTCTGGTCGCCACATTTGAGGGATGTGATTGCATTGGAGAGGGTGCAGAGGAGATTCACCAGGATGTTACCTGGGCTGGAGCGCTTCAGCTATGGGGTTGTTTTCCTTAGAGCAGAGAAGGCTGAGGGGAGACCTGATTGAGGTGTACAAAATTATGAGGGGCATAGATAGGGTAGATAGAAAGGAACTCTTCCCCTTAGTAGATGGGTCAATAACCAGGGGGCATAGTTTCAAGGTAAGGGGCAGGAGGTTTAGAGGGGATTTGAGGAAAAACTTTTTCACCCAGAGGGTGGTTGGAATCTGGAACTCACTGCCTGAAAGGGTGGTAGAGGCAGGAACCCTCACAACATTCAAGAAGCATTTAGATGAGCACTTGAAACGCCATAGCATACAAGGCTACGGACCAAGTGCTGGAAAATGGGATTAGAATAGACAGGGCTTGATGGCCGGCGCAGGGCCTATTTCTGTGCTGTATAACTCTATGACTCTATGTGAATAGCTCTTTCAGGGTGCCGGAATAGCTGCAGAGGGGCAAATGGCCTCTTTAATAATGTGAAATTCTATAGAGGTGAGTTTTCAGTTTTATCTCCTGGAGTTAATTGGGCAGTAGCAGCTCAGCTGTCCCTTTTATACCTGGGGACGGTGTGTGAAACCAACGACTGATCCAAGACTGTATGGTCCCCGCCCGACGGTAAAAGTGAAAATTCACTCCGGTTCCCTTCAATGCGCTTCTCATATTCTTTTATTTTGGGAGGTACTGCAGAACCAGCTCTAGTGCATCTGCAGCCTATTTCACACTCTTCCCAATGTTCGGGGTAGAAAGACCTTTGCTCGATTTGCGCTCCGGCCCAAGACAAACTTCACCCCCATGGTCCGACATATCGTTCCTCTTCTATTGGATATCTCAAAATGAAAACTCACCATCTTATTGTTGTGCTCTAATTCATTACTTCCAAGGACATAAAAAATGCTCTGCTCCTTACCTGTCTGTATCTTTTGTTCCTCCCCCAATATTCAGGCTTTTAAACTCAAACTTGCCCCCAGCGAATCGCAGCTTCCTGATTTACCTCCGTTCTTCCCTAGTTTTCTCAAGTTTTGTGACATCCTGTATTGGCAACCCTGCCGTTTGTCTAACTTGTGAATTTAAAAAAAAACATTGCTTTAAGTATTATTGATATTTATGAAAAGAAAGAAGGACTTGCATTTATACAGCCCCTTTCACGACCACCGGACGTCCCAAAACTCATTACAGCCAATGAAGTACTTTTTGAAGTGTAGTCACTGTTGTGATGTGGGAAATGCGGCAGCCAATTTGCACACAGCACGATCCCACAAACAGCAATGTGATAATGACAAGATCATCTGTTTTTAGTGATGTTGGTTGAGGGATAAATATGGGCCAGGACATCGCTTTGACCCTGCTCTTCTTCGAAATAGTGCATGGGATCTTTTACATCCGCCTGAGAGGCCAGACGGGGCCTCGCTTTAACACTCATCTGAAAGACGGCACCTCCGACAGTGCAGCACTCCCTCTGTACTGCACTGGGGGTGTCAGCCTGGATTTTTTGTGCTGAAGTCTCTGGCGCGGGACTCGGAACCCCAACCTTCTGACTCAGAGGCAAAAATGCTATCAACTGAGCCACAGCGGACACTGCCTAATTATAGCCTTATTTTTATGTTGAATAATGTGCTTATTAACAGGTCAGCCATTTGAAACAACACAGATTATGAATTCTGCTGTGAGCAACATCATCTGCTCAATCATATTTGGAGACCGTTTTGATTATGACGATGAAACATTTATCAGCTTAACAAACATGAATAATGAGAATGTTAGACTGGCTGGATCAGCTACAATACAGGTCATTGTCTTTCTATATTATGGTAATATTGTTAGCTCTTTGGATTGCATGCACGATCATATACATGATCATTTCCTCAACTGACTCTTACAGGCTGAGAGTTTTTCTAAACATTGAGAAGATGTGTTTCGGCGATGTATGTTACAATGTGTGGGGGGAGGGGGGAACTTGCATGTATTCAATTGTAGTATAAACATTGATTCGCTATCACCCGTGTTGTGTTACTGTCCAAGATGATTTTCGCCACCCTTCATTCTTAAGTTCATGCTCTGGTAGTGATCTCTCCAAGCAAGAGAAACAGACTATCACAATTTTCTACATGACCTGTCTGCAACCTTTTACATGGTTGACCACTCCATCCTTCTCCAACGCTTCTCCACTGTCGTCCAGCTGGGTGGGACTGCACTCGTCTGGTTCCATGCTTATCTATCTAATCGTAGCCAGTGAATTGCCTGCAATGGCTTCTCTTCCCGCTCCCGCACTGTTAACCTCTGGAGTCTTCCAAGGATCTATCCTTGGCCCCCTCCTATTTCTCATCTACATGCTGCCCCTAGGTGGCAGCATCCAAAAACACAGCGTCAGTTTCCACATGGCTGCTGATAACACTCAGCTCTACCTCACCACCACCTCTCTCGACCCCTCCACTGTCTTTAATTTGTCAGACTGCTTGTCCAACATCCAGTATTGGATGAGCAGAAATTTCCTCCAACTAAAGATTGGGAAGACCGAAGCCATTGTCTTCGGTCCCCGCCACCAACTCCGTTCCCTAGTCACCGACTCCAGCCCTCTCCCTGGCATCTGTCTGAGGCTGAAACACACTGTTCGCAACCTTGGTGTCATATTTGACCCTGAGATGAGCTTCCAACCATATATCCACAGCATCACTAAGACCGCCTATTTCCACCTCCAGAACATTTCTCAACTCTGCTCTGCTTCAGCTCATCTGCTGCTGAAACCTTCATCCATGCCTTTGCTACCTCTAGACTTAACTATTCCAACGGACTCCTGGCCAACTTCCCAAGTTCTACTCTTGGGAAACTCATCCAAAACTCGGCTTCCCATGTCCTAACTCGCACCAAGTCCCGTTCACCCATCACCCCTGTGCTCGCTGACCTACATTAGCTCCCGTTTTAAAAATTCTCATCCTTGTTTTCAGATCCCTCCATTGCCTCATCCCTCCCTATTTCTGTAATCTCCTCCAGCCCCACAACCCTCTGAGATAGCTGCGCTTCTCTAATTCTAGCCTCTTGAGCATCCCCGATTTTTCAACTGCCAAGACCCTAAGCTCTGGAATTCCCTCCCTAAACCTCTCCGCCTCTCTTTCCTCCTTTAAGACGCTCCTGAAAACCTGCCTCTTTGACCAAGCTTTTGGTCACCTGCCCTAATATCTCCTGACGTGGCTCAGTGTCAAATGTTGTTTTCCACGCTCCTGGGACGTTTTGGTACGTTAAAGGCGCTATATAAATGCAAGTTGTTAACTTTTCATAATATTCGTAGCTGTAATCCCTCATTTATGGCAAAATTCTAATGAAAATTCAATTCGCACGCTAGTGTCCGCCCAACTAAATTAATGGAAGGGAAGTACCAGGACGCTGCAAGACACCCGCTGCTCCTTGCCCCATTTTAACAAAACCCATCCGGTAGCAAATGGGTGGGTTCGAGTCAGACCCCATTTTACACCCGTCCAATTTTTGCTAATAGTGTAAAACAGGCGATATCGGATAGGCCGTCCCTTATAAATTGTTGCCAAAAGTTGAAACGTACCCCCAGTGGAAAGGAAATTCGGTCGGGGTGCCTAATGGGCGGCCAGTCTGCTATCTCCCGTTTTACCCCATCACTGAAAGCTACTTGTTACATGCATCGATCATAAACGAGCCCATCACGAAGTAACTGAATGCCCGAGCTTGTTGTTTTTTCTTCCAATTCAGCTGTACAATTCTTACCCATTTTTGGGATTTCTGATTCCGAATCGCCACAAAATTATGAAAAATCAACAGAAGATGCACGACATCTTTAACAAGTTCTTCAAAGCAACCCAAGAAACGCTGAGTCAGAACAGCATCCAGAGCCTCAGCGAGGCATTAATCATAAAACAACAGGTACAGTGACTCACCTTTTCAGTAGGAAAGGAAACTTTGCTACATTTCTGACATTGCGTGAGGAAGTGTCTGCTATTATATCAGGCAATCCTCTCACTCGTTAAGTAAAAGAACCACTACTGTAGAGCCCAAAGTGCCCATTGTGCCTGACTGTATTTCTAACAACTGTTTGCAGTGAAGGCAGATTATTATTTGAATGGCAATAGATTGGGAGAAGGGGAAGTACAAAGAGACCTGGGTGTTCTTGTGCACCAGTCGCTGAAGGTAAGCATGCAGGTGCAGCAGGCGGTTAAGAAGGCAAATGGTATGTTGGCCTTTGTAGCAAGAGGGCTCGAGTACAGGAACAAGGATGTCTTGCTGCAGTTGTACAGGGCCTTGGTGAGACCACACCTTGAGTATTGTGTGCAGTTTTGGTCGCCTTACCTGAGGAAGGACGTTCTTGCCACGGAGGGAGTGCAGCGAAGATTCACTAGGCTGATACCTGGGATGGCAGGAATGACGTATGAGGAGAGATTGTGTCGATTGGGCTTATACTCACTGGAGTTTAGAAGATTGAGAGGGGATCTCATCGAAACCTATAAAATTCTGTCAGGCCTGGACAGACTAGATGCAGGAAGGATGTTTCTGATGGCTGGGGAGTCCAGAACCAGGGGTCATAGTCTAAGGATAAGGGGTAAGCCATTTAGGACTGAAATGAGGAGGAATTTCTTCACCCAGAGAGTGGTGAACCTGTGGAATTCTCTGCCACAGAGGGCGGTGGAGGCCAGTTCATTAAATATATTCAAGAAAGAGTTGGATATATTTCTTAAGGCTAAAGGGATCAAGGGATAGGGGGAGAAGGCAGGGACAGGGTACTGAATTTGGATGATCAGCCATGATCTCATTGAATGGCGGAGCAGGCTCGAAGGGCCGAATGGCCTACTCCTGCTCCTATCTTCTATGTTTCTATGTTAATTACATGCATGGCCCAGAAATTCGGGTCTCCACGGGTGAGTACGCACGGGGTACTCACCCGTAGGCCCAATGGAAGTGCCGGTTTCGTGCATGCACTGCGCATGTGCGGGAAACCGGCACTTCTGTTCCCCTGAAAGAAGGGGTTCAGAAGTTGAACGCATGCGCGGGAGAGGCAGCGCGTGCGCGTCGAACTTACGTTTTTTTTCCAGGTTTTCCCGGGAAGGTAAGTCTCCAGAAGTTGGACAAGGCCGGCTTTTTACAAGGTAAGTGGTGAATTAATTAAAATGAAAACATTTTTTCCACAGGTTTATTATTTTTAAATACTTTAAAGAAAGGTAAGTTTATTTTCAGCCCCGTTAGAAAATAAAATTATTTTTTTCAAAAATTTAAATTATTGTTTAAAATAGTTATTTCATGTAATTTATAGTTTATTTTAAAAATGTGATTTAAAAAAAAATTTATTTGAAGATTTAGTGATGTTTTGGGGCTTATAGTATTTATAGATTTGACAGGTCTTCCTGTGAAACTTATGAATGAAGCATTCCCTGCTACCATTGGCTCCCCATGGCCCACGTGATCCCAGGGGACGCATCGAACTAACTGCGCCCCTGGGATACACAAGCACTGCGCGCCGGCAGTTGGAGGAGGCCCAGGATCGTAATTCCACGTGGGCCCACAGCTTAACGGCCGGCGCGGTAGCTAAGTGCAGGTCGAGGGCTTGCACCCGCGGGAAGCCCCCGACCCGAATTTCTGGGCCATGGTGTAAATGTATAGGGAGCGGTAGCATAATGGTTATGTTACTGGACTAGTAATCCAGGGACACGCATTCAAACTCCCACCACCACCATGGCTGGGAAATTTAAATTCAGTTTAATTAAATAAATCGGGAATAAAAAGCTAGTATCAGTAATGGTGGCCATGAAACTACTAGATTGTTGTAAAAATCCATCTGGTTTACTAATGCCCTTGAAGGAAATCTGCTGTCTTTACCCAATCTTGTCTATATTGTAAGGGGTGGTGTGTGTGGTCAGCTTTGCCTCTGACTCCTGAGCGGTTCGAATCGCTCCCACTCCCTTGGTTCTAGACCTGGACTTATTTGGGGGATGTAATGAAATTGCAGCAAACAACTGAATTTGATACGAGAGCTTTGGTTTTTATTTGAGACAAGAAAATATACACATCACAATAATCTTATCACTCTAAAAAGGGGGAACACTTCGGAATATACGAGGGAGAATGACAATAGACAAAATACTTCACCCGCCCCAATCCCACTACACTGACTAAGTTGGATTCCAGAGGACCAGGGAAATGCTCGCCAACCGCAGGAATAGTTCGTAGAGTGGGAAAAACTTGCAGATCTTCGGTTTCTTCCGAGGTGGTTTCCTGTTGGTCGCGGTGGCCCAATATTACCTAGTTGTTGGTAATATTGTTGGTTGTTTGTTTCTTGGGGCCCTTGGTTGCCGTTGATTCCTCCCGTTCTCCTCCTGTTGTCCTTTCGTCGATTGATTGTCCCGAGGCTGATGTGTTTCGAATGAGCTGTGCCTCTGTCTGTATGAACTGTACCTTCAAGTTCACACACCGTCCGAATAACCTTCACTGACTGTCCGTATGACTCTCTGGGGGAGAAATTGGGTGAGTAGCGCCAGCTGTTAGCGCCTAAAGAGGCAGTCAGTGGCTGTAGCGCCACTGGCTGCGTCTGCGGCGATATTCAGTAGGGGCGCTAATGGTGGCGTTAGGCATTTGCGCTGCGCCGCCACCGATGACGTCATCGGTGTGCGCAGCGCCCCATTCGTGCCCCGTTCGCGATATTTGGTAGCGAACGCCGCAGTTGCACCACTCGCTACCCGCGCCCGGTTCACGGGGCCTTACTGTGCCGGCAGCGGCGCAAGTTAAGGTGGAGGTGCGGGGCAGCCGCTTTTTCGGTGGCCGCCTGCCAGCATCTCCGTCCCCGGCCTCCTAACCCCCCCCCCCGCGGCATTGCCGGTTATTTCCCGAGAGCCCGGCACTTCTCCTTGGTGCCGGGCTCATTTGCCGGCACTCGCGATCGGGGATCGCGCTGTTGCAGGCACCTTCCCCTTAACAGTGGGAGGAAGGCCTGCAGTACTGCAGCGTGCCGTGCCGCAGCATGTGGCGCTACGGCACGTTGCGCTGCGATAATCAGTTTCAGCGCCCTAAGAGGGATGCGGAGCGCCTCGAGCCTCGCCCCGTCTCCCTCGAGCGGCACTGAAACTGAATTTCTGGCGATCGGTATCACTCTGATCGCTGCGCTAAATCCTGCGCTCCGCCGACTTTTGCGCCACTTTGGCGCCCCAACCCAATTTCTAGGCCTCTGACTGTTTCTATGTAAAAGCAGGCCTCAATTATACCGTTTGAGGCTTTGCTTTTCTGCGCACCAAATCTTCTCTGGCCCATTGTTAATTTTGATGGGCTCATTAACTTTAATAGTTTTGAAATTCTTTAATGAGTTACGGGCTGGTCCCATTTACTTTTAATTGACTTAAGTTGGTGTAAACTAGTTTCGGGATGGTCCGTCGAAACCTAAATTGGTTTTTAATGGCTGTTTAAACTTTTGTTCGATTAGTGAGTTCTGTCTTTTCCTGCTGGGGCCAGGGTCCCTTTTGTTGATCAGTGGCATGTACTGTATTATTCATATTCTTGATGGCTCTGTAACTTTGGTGGGAACTGTCCTTCCGTAGGCCTATTGTCATTATGTATGAATGACTGAGATGGCCCAGAACATTCCCAGACAATCTGGCCTATGCCAATACTCAAACTGTTTGTTTTACAGAGGCCCATCCCAACTCCTTTGTCGCAGCCTTCCACAGGCCTGGACATGTCCTTTTTAAAATAGCCAAAATCCTGAGGTTTTAACTTTAAGCCCCTTTTTGGCCCAATATTCTTTTAAACAGTCCAAAAATCTCTTCTCTTCTTGGTTTGGGGGAATCTGCAGAATTTTGCGAACCTTACAATATGTGCCTCTGAACTGCCGTCTTGTATACAACTAGGCCATCTCACCGCCACCTTCTTCAGGGCAATTAGGGATGGGGAATAGATGCTGGCCATTGTGTCCAATGTATAACATTGGTGGTGCGTGAGTTTAATCTTGTCATAATATAATTGTACACCCTAGGCTATATATTAGATTTTCATTAAAAATGATCTCGAAATTTGAACCTACATGCTCCTCTCACTTTATTGGAGATGTTAACCTCTTTAAGATGAATGGATTTATAACTTAACTTAATTAAAACCAACCCCTTAAGCATTGGTTTGCTATCAGAATGCATTAAAGCCTAATGGTGAATTCAGAAAGGAGAATGAACCTTCCTTCATAGAATCATAAAAAGATTCAGCGCAGAAGGAGACCATTCGGCCCAACTTGCCTGTGTCGGTTCTTTGGTAGAGCTGTTCAATTAATCCCATTCATAAGAACATAAGAACATAAGAAATAGGAGCAGGAGTAGGCCAATCGGCCCCTCGAGCCTGCTCCGCCATTCAATAAGATCATGGCTGATCTGATCCTAACCGCCAATCTACTATCACTGAACCATCTCCTGAATCTAACAGAATTAGACACATGAAATAGGAGCAGGTCAGGCTACACGGCCCCTGGGCCCGCTCCGCTACCCACAGGGCCATGACCGATCCGAACCTAGACTCATGTCCAAATTCCTGCCTGTTCCCCATAACCCTTTATTCCCTTTACTTCTAGGAAACTGTCTATTTCTGTTTTAAATTTATGTAATGATGTAGCTTCTACAGCTTTTTGGGGCAGCATATTCCATGGACCTACCACCCTCTGAGTGAAGTAGTTCCTCCTCATCTCAGTTTTGAAAGAGCAGCCCCTTATTCTAAGACTATGCCCCCTAGTTCTAGTTTCACCCATCATCGGGAACATCCTCCCCGCATCCACCCGATCCAACCCCTTCACAATCTTATATGTTTCAATAAGATCGCCTCTCATTCTTCTGAACTCCAATGAGTAGAGTCCCAATCTACTCAACCTCTCCTCATATGTCCATCCCCTCATCCCCGGGATTAACCGAGTGAACCTTCTTTGTACTGACTCGAGAGCAAGTATGTCTTTTCTTAAGTATGGACACCAAAACTGTATGCAGTATTCCAGGTGCGGTCTCACCAATACCTTGTACAACTGAAGCAATACCTCCCTATTTTTATATTCTATCCCCCTAGCAATGAAAGCCAACATTCCATTGGCCTTCTTAATCACTTGCTGCACCTGCATACTAACCTTTTGAGTTTCGTGCACCAGGACCCCCAGATCCCTTTGTACTTCAGTACTTTCCAGTTTCTTGCCATTAAGATAATAACTTGCTCTACGATTTTTCCTGCCAAAGTGCATAACCTCACACTTTCCAGTATTGTATTCCATCTGCCAAATCTCTGCCCACTTACTTAGCCTGTCTATGTCCCCTTGCAGGTTTTTTATGTCCTCCTCACTCACTACTTTCCCTCCCATCTTAGTATCATCTGCAAACTTTGATATGTTACACTCGGTCCCCTCCTCCAAATCGTTAATATAGATTGTAAAGAGTTGGGGACCCAGCACTGACCCCTGTGGAACACCACTAGTTACTGATTGCCAGTCCGAGAATGAACCATTTATCTCAACTCTCTGCCTTCTGTTAGATAGCCAATCCTCTATCCATGCCAGAATATTACCCCCAATCCCGTGATTTTTTATCTTAAGCAATAATCTTTTGTGTGGCACCTTGTCAAATGCCTTTTGGAAGTCTAAATACACTACGTCCACTGGTTCCCCTTTATCCACCCTATATGTTACTTCCTCAAAGAACTCCAGCAAATTTGTCAAACATGACTTCCCCTTCATAAAACCATGCTGACTTTGTCCTATTAAATTATGATTATCCAAATGTCCTGTTACTGTCTCCTTAATAATGGACTCCAATATTTTACCTACCACAGATGTTAGGCTAACCGGTCTATAGTTTCCAGCCTTCTGTCTACTGCCCTTTTTAAATAAGGGCATTACATTAGCAGTTTTCCAGTCTGCCGGGACCTTTGCTGATTCCAGGGAGTTTTGGAAAATTATTACCAATGCATCCACAATCCCTACCGCCACTTCCCTCAAGACCCTAGTGTGGTGTTTGTAACCTGTTCCACCTTAAGAGAACTTAAGCCTGTTCCACCTTAAGAGATGTACTACTTTCTCTGGCTGCTGTATACGTAATACCGGTGGTGACCACCAGTATATAAGCACTGTGTAGTAAGATTGTATTTCATATCGTCCTGACCTCCAACCAGTAAAGACCTGTTGAACTTTAATCTTGTAGCCTGTGTGTTATTAATTACAACTAGAACACACAGACTTTACAGTAGCGACGAGTCAGATTCTTACCCTGCGGCAGTTATATCCATGGCGGCTTCGTCCACAGAACGGACGTCGAAGAGAGGTTTCGACCCTCATCACCCTGCTGGAAGACACGTCGCGCGGCAGACATCGAGAAACCAGAGTGCAGAAGACATCCTGAACTCGAAGCCTCCATCAGTGGCTGTCAGCTATCTTCTTTCTACCTCGGTAGTGGGTAAGCCGGGCAGCGACGCGACCAGAAAATCGGCCACGTTGGCTGTACAGATGGGGAGGGAAGACGGAGGAATAAGGGCGGTGAGATCGATCGCGACCGGAGATAAGGGCCGGGCCGCATTCGGGCCGAAAGGCGCAGCGCGGGGACATCGATTGTGGCTGGTGATAAGGGCCGGGCCGCATTCGGGCTAAAAAGGCGCAGCGTCTGGGGGCAACTGAAGGCGTGAGAGCCGCGGTGAAGCGGAGACAGCGTCGGGGGAAGGGTGAAGACCGCCAAGCGCGGGAAAACCGCCATTTTGTAGGCGGAGGACGAAGACAAGAGCGCAGAAGCCGCCATCTTGGATAAAAATTTAAATAAATTAAATTGCAACGATGCCTAAACATGGGAACATTAATACCTTTGATAGCGACATCGAAGATTGGGCTATGTATGTAGAACGCATACAAAATTATTGTAAAGCAAATAAAATCCCAGATGCAGAGAAAGCACTAACATTATTAAACTTAATGGGTGCGAAGACATACGGGCAATTGAAACACCTTGTATCACCAGATGAACCGGCGGATAAGACGTTCGAGGAGATTGTTACTGTCCTGAAAAATCACCTAAACCCCACGCCGCTGATGCTAGCGGAACGATTTAAATTTTACAGCAGAAGGCAGCTGAAGGATGAAAGCAATGCTGAATATTTAATGGAATTGCGTAAGCTAGCAAAGTACTGTCAATTCGGAACGAGATTGACAGAGGCGCTACGAGATAAATTTGTGTGTGGTTTATTGAAAGAAGATACACAAAAGCGATTGCTCGAGGAGAATGAGCTGACGCTTGAGAAAGCGGTCACTATGGCAGCAGCACACGAAGCCGCAGCGAGAGGCACGGCAGTAATGCAGCTACGGTCACCGGAACTCAGTACAAATAAATTGGGTTTGAGTACTGTAAAATGTTATCGTTGCAGAAAGACAACGCACGATCAGAACCAGTGTTGGTTTAAAAACCAAGAATGCAGAACGTGTGGCAGGCTTGGCCACATAGCTAAAGTATGCCGGTCAGGAAAGAAGACCAGCAACAAAAAGTCACCGCAAGGAAAATACATAAAGGTACACAAGGTGACAAAGAACAGTTCGACCGAACAGAAGTCAGATTCAGACGCTAGCAGTAATGAACTGGATAGCTTAAGAGTACACAACGTTGGTAAGGATGCAGATCTCCAGACAATTTGGGTCACCCTTCAGATAGCAGGAGTCCAAGTAAAGATGGAATTGGACACTGGATCGGCATTGACGGTCATGAATAAGAAAGATTACAAAAGGTTATTCCAACATATTCCCCTACGGGATACGGAGATTATATTGAAAACATACACGGGGCAAAGAGTGTACCCCGTCGGAAAGATAGAGGTAAAAGTGGTCCACAAGGGCGAAGAAAGCCAAGTAATGGACTTATATGTGCTACCTGAAGGAGGTCCACCACTACTGGGACGGGAGTGGATTAGGAAAATGAATATGGACTGGCATTCCTTGAAGGCACTAACGGTAGATTCCGGGGAAACAGATGTCAAACCTAAACGATTGTCCAGAATATTGGATGATGCTAAAGAGGTGTTCCAGCAGGGACTGGGAACACTGAGAGGAATTACGGCAAACATCAAGATTGATGAACATGCACAACCAAAATTTTTTAAAGCCAGACCGGTACCCTATGCAATACGACCTACTGTAGAAGCGGAACTGGAAGCGCTAGAACGTTCAGGTGTACTGTCTAAGGTAGATTGGAGTGAGTGGGCTACACCCATTGTTCCCGTTATGAAACGTCCTTCGAGCAACAAGCCAGGAGAACCAGGGAAGGTTCGCATCTGTGGAGATTTCAAAATCACCGTTAATCCGGTGCTTCACACGGTGCAGTATCCGCTTCCGCGGATTGAGGATATTTTTGCTTCGTTGTCTGGCGGGAAACACTTCACCAAGATAGACCTGGCGCAGGCGTACTTGCAGATGGAGGTTGAAGAAGAGTCACGCCAATACCTCACGATCAACACGCATCGAGGTTTGTACCGGTACAATAGACTGGTTTTTGGAGTGGCATCGGCTCCAGCAATTTGGCAGAGGGCCACGGAGCAGGTATTACAGGGAATTCCAGGCACACAATGTTACCTGGACGATATCCTGATTACAGGTGATGGTGATGAAGAACACCTCGCAAACTTGGAACTGGTGCTCAACAGACTGAAAGAGTATGGACTTAGAGTTAATCGGCAGAAATGCGAGTTCTTCCAGAAGCGGATCTCGTACTGTGGTCATGTCATTGACCGGGAGGGGCTTCATAAGTCTCCTGACAAGATAGAGGCAGTTGTAAAGGCTCCCGCTCCAGATAATGTCTCTCAGTTGAGGTCGTTTCTAGGATTGATTAACTATTACCATAAATTTCTACCAAATCTATCCACGGTACTGCACCCGCTAAACGCTCTTTTACAGAAGGGGGTACCATGGGAATGGAGCAAAAACTGTAAGAAGGCATTTCGCAAAAGCAAAGAATTGATCACCTCAGAGGAAATGTTGGCTCACTTCAACCCGGCACTGCCTATTCGGTTGGCTTGTGATGCTTCTCCATATGGTATTGGGGCAGTACTCTCACACAAGTTGCCAAACGGCACGGAAAGGCCAGTCGCGTTTGCATCCAGATCATTGACCTCCGCTGAGCGCAACTATGCGCAGATCGATAGGGAGGCTCTCAGCCTTGTATGGGGAGTGAAGAAGTTTAATCATTACCTGCAGGGCCAAAAATTCACACTTCTGACAGACCATCAGCCGTTGGTATCCATTTTTAACCCTAAGAAGGGTGTTTCAGTGATGACAGCACAGCGTCTCCAGAGATGGTCCCTTTTCCTAGGGGCACATCAATATCAAATAGAATTCAAAGGTACGAAGCAGCATGGCAATGCTGATGGGCTGTCGCGCCTGCCACTACCTGAAGAAGAAGAAACGACGAAAGTTGACCCTGTTGAGTTATTTCATTCGACCATCATCGAGTGTTTACCAGTCACCAATGCAAGTATTGAAAGAGAAACCAGGAACGACCCGACACTGTCCAGAGTCTACGAGGTGACAGTGAAAGGATGGCCAACACGTGGTGATCCTCTGTTACCGGCATTCTCGGCAAGGCGAGACCAGCTGTCCGTCTGCCATGGTACTTTGATGTACGGGACAAGAGTGATTATTCCTCCCAAGTTAAGGGAAAGAGTTCTAAAAGAACTGCATGAAGGTCATCTGGGGGGAGTTAAGATGAAAAGTCTTGCTAGGGCTTATGTATGGTGGCCGGGTATTGACCAACAGATAGAGGAGTTGACGAAAAGCTGCGCTGGGTGCCAAAAAGTGCAAAATGCACCTCCGATCGCACCACTACACCCATGGGAATGGCCTTCAGCCCCATGGCAACGTGTACATATTGACTTTGCTGGTCCATTCATGGACTCCATGTTCCTAATTGCGGTGGACACACATTCCAAATGGCCAGAAGTGATCAAGATGAATACCACTACTTCAGAAAAGACAATTGCGGTGTTAAGAACAATATTCGCAAGGAACGGATTGCCAGAACAGATCTGTTCGGACAACGGACCACAGTTCGTGTCGGAAGAATTCCAAAAATTCTTAAAGAAGAATGGGGTGAAACATTATACCTCTGCCCCATATCATCCGGCGACAAACGGGTTGGCCGAGAGATTTGTCCAAACATTCAAAAAGGCAATAAAGGCCATGAACGATGACCAGATTCCGTTACAGCACAAGGTGGACAATTTCCTAATGGCGTATCGAAACGCCGCTCATGCAGTGACTAACCAAAGTCCTGCCATGATGTTTTATAACAGGAGGTTGCGGTCCAGGTTGGACTTGTTAAAACCAAATGTGCGGAGGGAAGTGGAAAACAAACAGTTCCGGCATATTAATAACAAGTCCACTCGAAGTTTTGAAGTAGGACAACCAGTGTTGGCAAGGGGCTATGGAAACAAAAAATGGCAGCCCGGAACAATCCGGGCCAGACAAGGACCTCTGATGTACACAGTAGATATTGGTAACAATGTGATAAGGCGTCATGCGGATCAACTGGTAGAATCAAGAGCAAGGGTCGAACCCATGGTTGCGACAGAGACAACTGTGGAAGACGTTAATGAACCTGAAGCATCTACCTCGGCAGTGACTGTGCCTGATGATGACGTCCAATACATAGGAGACCAACAAGAAGAGTCACCTCAGCAACAAGAATCAGAGACCACTGAAAGGCGTTATCCAGACCGAATCAGAAGGCCTCCTGAGAGACTGAACCTTTGAACTGTTTATACCTGAAGTTATATATGTATATATGTTATAGATACATAGATACATAGAAGATAGGAGCAGGAGTAGGCCATTCGGCCCTTCGTGCCTGCTCCGCCATTTAATGAGATCATGGCTGATCCTTTAATTCAGTATCCCGTCCCCGCCTTCTCTCCGTAACCCTTAACCCCTTTTGCCCGTAGAAATATATCTAATTCCCTCTTAAATATATTTAATGAGCTGGCGTACACTGCCCTCTGTGGCAATGAGTTCCACAGGTTCACCACTCTCTGAGTGAAGAAATTCCCCCTCATCTCTGTCCTAAATGGTTTAGCCCTTATCCTTAAATTATGTCCTCTAGTTCTGTTCTCACCCGCCAAGGGAAACATTCCTTCTGCATCCAGTCTGTCTAGACCTGTCAGAATTTTATACACTTCTATGAGGTCCCCTCTCAATCTTCTAAACTCCAGTGTGTACATCCCTAAACTACATAGTCTCTCCTCATAGGTCATTCCCGCCATTCCTGGTATCAGCCTGGTGAATCGCCGCTGCACCCCCTCCATGGCAAGAACATCCTTCCTCAGATGAGGCGACCAAAACTGTACACAGTACTCGAGGTGTGGTCTCACCAGTGCCCTGTACAGCTGCAGCAAGGTATCCCTGTTCCTGTATTCTAACCCTTTTGCTATGAAGGCCAGCATACCGTTTGCCTTCTTGACCGCCTGTTGCACCTGCATGCTCGCCTTCAGTGACTGGTGTACAAGAACACCCAGGTCTCTCTGTACTTCCCCCTCTCCCAATCTATTGCCATTTAAATAATAATTATGATGTTATGTTAAATGGGGATATGACTATTAAGCTAAAAAGGGAGGATTGTGGTGTATGTAACCTGTTCCACCTTAAGAGAACTTAAGCCTGTTCCACTTTAAGAGATGTACTACTTTCTCTGGCTGCTGTATACGTAATACCGGTGGTGACCACCGGTATATAAGCACTGTGTAGTAAGATTGTATTTCATATCGTCCTGACCTCCAACCAGTAAAGACCTGTTGAACTTTAATCTTGTAGCCTGTGTGTTATTAATTACAACTAGAACACACAGACTTTACACCTAGGATGTAAGCCATCAGGTCCAGGTGATTTATCTGCCTTGAGTCCCATTATTTTACTGAGTACCACTTCCTTAGTGATTTTGATCGTGTTTAGCTCCTCCCCCCCATAGCCCCCTGTTTGTCCAGTGTTGGGATATTCTTAGTGTCCTCTACTGTAAAGACTGATACAAAATATTCATTCAGTGTTTTTGCCATCTCCATATTTCCCACCATTAATTTCCCGGTCTCATCCTCTAAGGGACCAACATTTACTTTAGCCACCCTTTTTCTTTTTATATAACTATAAAAACTCTTACTATCTGTTTTTATATTTTTTGCTGATTTACTTTCATAATCTATCTTCCCTTTCTTAATCAATCTTTTTGTTACTTTTTGCTGTCTTTTAAAGTTTTCCCAATCCTCTATCCTCCCACTAGATTTGGCTACCTTATATGCCCTTGTTTTTAGTCGAATACTATCCTTAATTTCTTTACTTAGCCACGGATGGCTGTCTTTTCTTTTACACCCTTTTCTTCTCAGTGGAATATATATTTTTTGGAAGTTGTAAAATAACTCCTTAAATGTACACCACTGATCATGTATCGTCTTACCCTTTAATCTATTTTCCCAATCCACTCTACTCAATTTCGCTCTCATACCTTCATAGTCTCCTTTATTCAAGCTTAGCACGCTTGTTTGAGATCCAACCTTCTCACCCTCTAATTGAATATGGAATTCAACCATGTTATGGTCACTCATTCCAAGGGGATCCTTTACTAGGACATTTTTAATTAATCCTGTCTCGTTACACAGGACCAGATCTAAGGTTGCTTGCCCCCTGGTCGGTTCAGTTACATACTGCTCAAGAAACCCATCCTTAATACACTCAATGAACTCATCCTCAAGGCAGCCCTGCCCAATTTGATTTGTCCAATTAATATGATAGTTAAAATCCCCCATAATTATAGATGTTCCCTTATTACAAGCCTCAACTATTTCCTGATTGATACTCCGTCCAACAGAGTTGCAACTGTTCGGAGGCCTATAGACTACGCCCACTAATGGCCCAGAAATTCCAGAACGGGGCTTGCAGCGCGTGCAAGCCCCGTATTTACACTTACCCCGCGCTACTGCCGATCAGCTCCAGGGACGCCTGGAATTGGTGTTTCCAGAAGAAGAATCCCGGGCAGTGTATGACGTCACGCCGCCCAGGAGTGCAGCCAGCGCGAAGCCAGGAGCGTGCAGTGCAAGTGAGACACGCCCCTTGAGGTCTCAGTTTCACTGGACACGCCCCCAATGTTTCTGTCAAGCTGCTAACCATTTTTACATGCAAAGCAGCAGTTTAAATAGGTTTTTGGAAGTTTTTTGAAGATTTTGGTAACTTTTATAAACTTTTTAAAATGTTTACATTATTTTGAGTAATCTGAAGTAGTTTTAAACAGAATTAAAGCAATTTAAAGACTTTTAAAAGCCCTAAAAGAATTTTTTAAATTCCATTTATTTATTTAGCAATGTCGTCGTCATACGTGTCTTCACACTGTTCCCTTTGGGGAACGGTATGAAGTGGTGGAAGGATTTATGGCCATGATTAACGCTCATTCCGTGACCGTAACCATCTTTGAACCAGGCATTAGGGCGGTTAGTCCTATGGCGGGAGGGTTTTACGGGCTCCCACAAGCTATACAAGGAGGGGGGGCCACCCACACCCACGGACGCAAATATCCCACTGGATGTCAACCCAGAATTTAGAGCCGGAGCTCCGACTCCACTTGCCGGGACTGTCTGGAGCGGGGTTCGAAACCCTACCCTGATCTGGCCCAGCGGCGGGGATCCTACCGCTATGACAAAGGCCCAATCCGATTAGCAACGTGAAATGGCAGCATAGGGCTCCAGTCACGGGGAGGGAAAAGGCGCAGGAAACGTATGGGTGTCACCTTTTGTGCGGAATGGGCCTTTTGCGTAGCAGTAAGCATCCCCGCCGCTGGACCAGAAGGAGTAGGGTTTTGAACCCCACTCCAGACAGTCCCGGCAAGTGGAGTCGGAGTTCCAACTTTAAATTCTGGGTGGACATCCAGCGGGATACTTGCGTCCGTGGGTGTTGGTGGCCCCCCCCCCCTCAGATGGGTTGTGGGAGCCCGTAAAACCCTCCCGCCATAGGACTAACCACCCTAATGGCTGGTTCAAAGATGGTTACGGTCACGGAATGAGCGTTAATCACGGCCATAAATCCTTCCACCACTTCATACAGTTCCCCAAAGGGAACAGTGTGAGGATACGTACGATGATGACCTCTTGCGCAATGCACCTCCTTGGACCCTCAGTCGCAGATGCGAGGGGGCAAGTCGTGCAATTGTTAAATTTTTCATTTTATTGACATGTAAAATGTTGGCCCAGTAATTCCCTTCCAAATGCGCGAGTACGGTTGGGGTACTTACGCATCTGGCTGGATGAAATGCCGGTTTTCAGCATGCACAGTGCATGTGGGGAAAACCGGCATTTCCTGTCCTCTGAATGAAGGGGTTCAGAGGCAGAACGCGTGCGACTGCACAGGCAGCGCGTGCGCAGTATAATTCGCCGCTTTCATTAATGCTTTCAGTGAGGTCAAGTCATTACAACTTACACATGAAAAAAGCATGGGTACAGTTGCTCCAGAGGCTGCGGAGGAAGATATTTATTATCGTGGAGCTTCTGAAAGTATGTATGTCTGTATATATTCCTTTGCATGTTATGTATATATTCCTTTACTTATGTGTGTGAATGTATTATTTAATTATGACTTTCAGAGAAAGTAACTTATTGGAAAATCATAATTAAAAACATACATTCATACACATTAGTAAAGGAATATAAAACATACATACATATACGTAAAGGAATATATGTGGACATACATACATACCTCATTCTCACATTCCATTCACACACCCACAATTGCTCCTTCTACCTACCGTTCTGTAAACCCTTTAAAAAAAAAAAAAAATTTTAACTTTAAAACTTACTTAAAATTTCTTAAAATAACTTCCCTCCCTTTCCCAAACAAAAATATTGCATTTCAGAAGCTCCACGATAAAATGTTTCTTCCTCCGCAGCCAATGAACCACTTTACACTTACTTTTTTCAAGTGTAAATTCTGAGGACTTACCCTCACGGATTTCATGAATGAAATCTACGAAGTTCACTGCGCAAGCGCTGCCTGTGCAGTCGCACGCGCTCAAGGTCTGGAAATGCCGGCGTTCCCCGCATGCGCTGTTCATGCTGAACGCCGGCATTTCCAACGGCCAGATGCGTGAGTACCCCGAGCGCACTCACGCCTTTGGCCGCGAATTTCTGGCCCAATGTTTTTTTCCCCTTATTATTCCTTACCTCCACCCAAACTGTTTCATTATCCTGATCTTTTGACCCAATATCATTTCTCTGTATTACAGTGATTCCTTCCTTTATTAACATAGCCACCCCACCTCCCCTTCCTTCCTGCCTGTCCTTCCTGATCGTTAAATAACCTGGTATGTTTAATTCCCAGGCATTGTCACCCTGCAGCCATGTTTCTGTAATGGCCACAAGATCATACCCATATGTAGTTATTTGTGCCATTAACTTGTCTATTTTGTTACGAATGCTACGTGCATTCAGATAGAGAACTTTCAAATATGTTTTGTGACACTTAGTTCCTGCTTTTGCCCTTTTTATTACTTTACCTTTTACTCCATACCTTCTGCCCCTTCCTGACACACTCTGGTTTTTAATTTCCCCACTGCTACCTGAGTCTATGACCTTCTCTGTTGTCATTTTTATTATTCGCTCTCTAGGAACCTCCCCCCACTAGTTAGTTTAAAGCCCTCTCTACAGCCCTAGTTATACGATCCGCCAGGACTCTAGTCCCAGCACTGGCCAAGTGAAGCCCGTCCCAACGGAACAGCTCCCTCCTGCCCCAGTACTGGTGCCAGTGTCCCAGGAAGCAAAACCCATTTCTCCCACACCAGTCTTTGAGCCACGCGTTTAACTCTCTAATTTTATTTGTCCTAGCCAAATTCGCTCGTGGCTCAGGTAATACCCTTGAGGTTCTGTTTTTTAATTTGACCCGTAGCTGCTCATACTCCTTTAACAGAACCGGCTTCCTAGTCCTATCTACGTCATTTGTACCAACATGGACCACGACAACTGGATCCACCCCTCCCACTGCAAGTTTCTTTCCAGCCCAGAGGAGATGTCCTTAACCCTGGCACCGGGTAGGCAACACAGCCTTTGGGACTCTCGCTCTCGGCTGCAGAGAACTCTATCTATCCCCCTAATAATACTATCCCCTACCACTACAACATTTCTATTTACTCCCCCCTCTTGAATGGCCCCCCATTCCACGGTGCTGTGGCCAGGTTGCTCATCCTCCCTGCAGTCCCTGCTCCTGTCCCCACAGGGAGTAAGAACCTCGAACCTGTTGGTCAAGAGCAAGGGCTGCGGCTCCTCCAGCTCTACCTCCTGGATCCCCGTACCTGCCTCACTCGTAGTCACACCGTCCTGTCCCTGACCATGGGCTACATCTGAATTACTTAACTTCATAGGTGTGACCACCTCCTGATACACAGAGTCCAGGTACTTCTCCCCCTCCCTGATGTGTCGCAGTGTCTGAAGCTCAGACTCCAGCCCTTTCCCCATAGCCCTGTCATTTGTTTCCCTTTGAGTATTTATCCAATCCTCTTTGAATGTTACTCTGAACCTGCTTCCACCGCCCTTGCCAGCAGCGCATTCCAGATCACAACCACTCGCTGCGTAAAAAAAATGTTTCCTCATCTCCCCTCTGGTTCTTTTGCCAATCACCTTAACTCTGTGTCCTCTGGTTACCGATGCTTCTGGCAATGGGAACAGTTTCGCTCTACCTACTCTATCTAGACCCCTCATGATTTTGAATGCCTCTACCAAATAGAAACATAGAAACATAGAAGATAGGAGCAGGAGTAGGCCATTCGGCCCCTCGAGCCTGCTCCGCCATTCAATGCGATCATGGCTGATCATCCAAATTCAGTACCCTGTCCCTGCTTTCTCCCCATACCCCTTGATCCCTTTAGCCTTAAGAAATATATCCAACTCCTTCTTGAATATATTTAATGAATTGGCCTCTACTGCCTTCTGTGGTAGAGAATTCCACAGGTTCACCACTCTCTGGGTGAAGAAATTCCTCCTCATTTCTGTCCTAAATGGCTTACCCCTTATCCTTAGACTGTGACCCCTGGTTCTGGACTCCCCGACCACCGGGAACATCCTTCCTGGATCTAGTCGGTCCAGTCCTTCCTCAGATAAGGCGACCAAAACTGCACACAATACTCAAGATGTGGCCTCACCAAGGCCCTGTACAACTGCAGCAAGACATCCTTGTTCCTGTACTCAAACCCTCTCGCTCTGAAGGCCAACATACCATTTGCCTTCTTAACCACCTGCTGCACCTGCATGCTTACCTTCAGCGACTGGTGCACAAGGACACCAGGTCTCGTTGCACTTCCCCTTCTCCCAATCTATTGCCATTCAGATAATAATCTGCCTTCCTGTTTTTGCCACCAAAGTGGATAACCTCGCATTTATCCACGTTATATTGCATCTGCCATGCTTCTGCCCAATCACCCAACCTGTCCAAATCTCCTCTTAACCTTCTCTGCTCTAAGGGGAACAACCCCAGCTTCTCCACACTCTCATAACTGAAGTCCCTCATCCCTGGTGCCATTCTAGTAAATCTCTTCTGCACCCTCTCCAAGGCCTTGACATCCTTCCTAAAGTGCGGTGCCCAAAATTGAACGCAATACTCCAGCTGTGGCCTAACTAATGTTTTATCATAACTTCTTTGCTTTTGTACTCTATGCCTCTATTTATAAAGCCATGGGTCCCGTATGCTTTTTTAACAGCCTTCCCAACTTGTCCTGCTACTTTCAAAGATTTATGTACATACACTCCCAGGTCTCTCTGTTCTTGCACCCCCTTTAAAATTATACCATTTAGTTCATATTGCCTCTCCTCATTCTTCCTACCAAAATATGTCATATTGTTGAGATACCGCGGCAAACGTGGGAGTCGAGACCAGAGCTAGTAAAACACAACTGCTTTTATTCTACCTCATGACAAAGAGGAACTGGAAAAGCCCGCGCCTCCACTTAAATACTTCCCAGACAGGAAGTGCTCCCGGCAGCCTGTCCCTGCGGGAAACAAGTTGCTGGAGGAAAGGGCCCCCGGCTGGGGGCGTCTGCTTAAACTGTCCGTGCCGCCGTGAGTGGATTATGTCCAGTGGTGGCGTGTCGCCACAGAGCTCCCCCCAGAATCCGCTTAGGAGGAGTGGACGAGTCGTGATGGTGGTCTAATGGTTCTGCCGCAGCGGCTCTGAGTGGTCGCCGGTCTAGTTGGTGGGGCCGGGTGGTTTGCCGCCGGCTGTGCTGGCTTGCTGGCGGGTCGGCCTCTAGTTGGAGGCCGTGCCACGGGGACCTGTTCCCCTGGTTCTGTGTGTGCTGGTTTGAGCCGGTCGATGGAGACTGTGTCGACCCTGTCGCCGAGTCGCAGCTTGAAGACCTTGTCCCCGGTTTGCAGCACCTCATACGGTCCGTCGTACGGGGGTCGCAGGGGCCCGCGGTGCACGTCGTGTCGCACGAAGACGAAGCGTGCCTGCTGTAAATTTGGCGGGACGTGAGGTGCGAGTTCGCCGTGTCGGTTGACCGGAAGTGGGGCGAACTGCTGAGCGGAAGAGAAAGAGTTGAGCCGCTGCTGTTCGGCCGACCAAGGCGTGGTAGCCTCCGGAAGGAATTCGCCTGGGACGCACAGCGGTTGTCCGTAGACTAACTCCGCTGCCGAGGACTGGAGGTCTTCCTTGACCGCGGTGCGTAGGCCTAGTAGCACCCATGGTAGGCGGTCAGTCCAGGTACTGTCCTGCAGGCCGGCGCAGAGTGAGGCCTTGAGTGACCTGTGGAAGCGTTCACAAAGCCCGTTGGCCTGCGGGTGGTACGCCATGGTTCGGTGGAGCCTCACCCCGAGGTTGCGTGCTGTGGCCGTCCAGAGTTCGGAGGTGAACTGGGCGCCTCTGTCGGAGGTTATATCGGCCGGTACGCCGAACCTCGCAACCCAGGTGTTAACGAACGCCCTGGCGATGTCGGCTGTGGTGGTGGAGGTCAGCAGCACTGCCTCAGGACAGCGTGTGTAGTGGTCGACCATTGTGAGGAGATAAGTTTGGCCTTGCGATGGCGGCAGAGGGCCGACGATGTCGACGTGTACGTGGTCGAAGCGACGGCTGGGTACCTCGAAGTCTCCCAGGGGTGCTTTTGTGTGCAGCTGTACCTTAGCCCATTGGCAGGCGAGGCAGGAGGTGGCCCAAGTCCGAACATCTCTGCTGAGGCCGCGCCAGATGAAACGCTGGGAGAGGAGTTTGGCGGATGCGCGGAAACCCGGGTGGGAGAGCCCGTGAAGCGCGTCGAAGATGCGGCGGCGCCAGGTTGCAGGGGCGACTGGCCTGGGTTGGCCGAGTGAGACGTCGCAAGTGACTGCCGTGGCTTCGGGCCCGTGCG
Organism: Somniosus microcephalus; assembly: GCF_052327205.1. Classification (NCBI taxonomy): domain Eukaryota; kingdom Metazoa; phylum Chordata; class Chondrichthyes; order Squaliformes; family Somniosidae; genus Somniosus; species Somniosus microcephalus. The sequence continues at coordinate 165,671,323 of NW_028225179.1, read as the reverse complement.
CGACCTTGACTAGGCGTAGCCCTGGCAGGCTGATAGCCGCCGAGAGGAGGTCTGGGTCCGTGAGCTGGGCCGCTGCTAGTTGTGCGTAGTCGACCGCGAGGTGATTCGCGCAGATGGCGGGACGGGAAAGGCAGTCGGCGACAACGTTGTCTCTACCGGAGATGTGCTGGATGTCCATAGTAAACTCGGACACGGCCGCGAGCTGGCGTTGCTGCCTAGCGGACCAGGGTTCGGTGTGCTTGGCCATCGCGTATGTGAGCGGCTTGTGGTCCACATACGCGGTGAAGGGGCGGCCTTCCAGGAGGAACCTGAAATGGCGGACCGACAGGTGGAGCGCGAGAAGCTCGCGGTCGAAAGTGGAGTATTTGACCTCCGGGGGGCGCAGTTGGCGGCTGTAGAAGGCAAGTGGCTGCCACGCGCCATTGACCCACTGCTCGAACACGGCGCCGACCGCGTGGTCGGAGGCGTCGGTGGTGAGCACGACCCGGGCATCGGCCCTCGGGTGCGCGAGCAGGGTGGCGTCGGCAAGCGCGTTTTTGGTGGTGTCGAAGGCGGCTGACGTGTCAGTGGTCCAGGCTACGTCCATCTTGCCGGATTTACCTCGGAGGGAGTCGTATAGGGGCTTCATGAGGGCTGCCGCTCTGGGGATGAACCTGTTGTAGAAGTTCACCATCCCGAGGAACTCCTGGAGGCCCTTGATGGTTGTGGGGCGGGGGAATTGCTGGACGGTCTGCACCTTGTTGGGCAGGGGGACGGCCCCAGCAGGGGTGATGTGGTGACTGAGAAAATCGATCTCGGTTAGGCTGAATTGGCACTTCGCCGGGCTGAGGATGAGCCCATGTTGGGCTAGGCGCCCGAACAAGATGCGAAGGTGTTTGAGGTGTTCCTGTTTGGAGGAGCTGGCCACGAGAATGTCGTCTAGATAGACGAATAGGAAGTTTAGGTCCCGGAGGACTGAGTCCATCAGGCGCTGGAAAGCCTGGGCTGCATTCTTGAGGCCGAAGGGCATCCTCAGGAATTCGAACAGGCCGAATGGGGTGATGACGGCCATTTTGGGGATGTCTGCGGGGTGTATGGGGACTTGGTGGTAACCGCGCACTAGGTCGACTTTGGAAAAGACGGTTCGTCCGGCCAGTCGGGCCGAGAAGTCCTGGATGTGTGGCACCGGGTATCGGTTGGGGGTGGTGGCGTCGTTAAGGTGGCGGTAGTCCCCGCAAGGGCGCCAGCCTCCGCCAGGCTTGGGGGCGATGTGGAGGGGCGAGGCCCAAGGGCTGCTGGAGCGGCGGATGATGCCGAGTTGTTCCATGGTGGTGAACTCGGCCCGCGCGATTTCCAGCTTGGCCGGGTTGAGTCTGCAGGCGTGGGGATATAGTGCTCCACACCGTGTTTGGCGGCTTTTGCCGAAAAGGTCGGGTTAGTAAGGGCGGGAAACTCGGCTAGGAGTGCCGAGTAGTCGTCCGTGGCTCTGGCGAGGCAGTAGGTCGTCAGGCCGGCCGAACGGGCCGGGGTAAATGCGCCGGGGATGGGGGCCATAGTGTTGGTGTCGACGAGGCGGTGCCTCGGAATGTCGACAAGGAGGCCGTGGGCGCGTAGGAAGTCTGCGCCGAGGAGTGGGCAGAGGACCTTGGCTGTGAGGAACTCCCAGCGGTAGCGGCGGCCCGCGAGGTCGAGCGTGACCATGCGGGTGCCATATGTGCGGATGTCAGAGCCATTGGCTGCGGCCAGCGGGATACCCCGTGTGCCGCGTTGGATTTCGAGGGCGGAGGCGGGGGTGATGCTGTGCTGGGCCCGTGTCGCACAGAAATTGGCGGTTGGTTCTGTCGTCGGTGACTGTAATGTGTTTCAGCCGGAATCTGGACTCAGCTTGAACAAACCAGGCTTCGGCCAGGTTCTCCCAAAAGTCCGGTAATTTAACCGTGACTGTGTTTGTATCCGCCATGCTAGCTTAGGATTCGTCCTGAGCGTTGGGGTCACCAGTGTTGAGATACCGCGGCAAACGTGGGAGTCGAGACCAGAGCTAGTAAAACACAACTGCTTTTATTCTACCTCATGACAAAGAGGAACTGGAAAAGCCCGCGCATCCACTTAAATACTTCCCAGACAGGAAGTGCTCCCGGCAGCCTGTCCCTGCGGGAAACAAGTTGCTGGAGGAAAGGGCCCCCGGCTGGGGGCGTCTGCTTAAACTGTCCGTGCCGCCGTGAGTGGATTATGTCCAGTGGTGGCGTGTCGCCACAATATCACACTTCTCTGCGTTAAATTTCACGTGCCAGTTTCTGCCCATTTCACCAGTCTGTCTATGTCCTCCTGAAGTTTGGTACCATCCTCCTCATTGTTTACTACATTTCCAATTTTCGTATCTTCTGCAACCATTGAAATTAGGCCCTGTATTTTCAAGTCCAGTTCAGTAATATGGCCCCTTTCATGATCCCAGGACGTCCCAAAGCACTTTACTGCCAATTATGTACTTTTGAAGTGTAGTAACTGTGGTAACGCAGGGAAACTTGGCAGCTAATTTGCACACAGCAAGGTTCCACAGATAGCAAGTGATAATGACCAGATAATCTATTCCAGGTTTAGGTACAAATATTGGCCTGGACTTCGGGGAGCACTCCCCTGCACTTCATCAACTAGTGCCATGCAATCTTTTACGTCCACCTGAGAGGGCAGATCGAACCTCATTTTAACATCTCATCTTAAAGACGGCACCTCTGACAGTGCAGCAGTCCCTCAGTACTCCCCCTCCGACAGTGTGGCACTCCCTCAGTACTGCCCCTCTGACAGTGCAGCACTTCCTCAGTACTGCCCCTCCGACAGTGCAGCACTCCCTCAGTACTGCCCCTCTGACAGTGCAGCACTCCCTCAGTACTGCCCCTCTGACAGTGCAGCACTCCCTCAGTACTGCCCCTCTGACAGTGTGGCACTCCCTCAGTACTGCCCCTCTGACAGTGCAGCGCTCCCTCAGTACTGCCCCTCTGACAGTGTGGCACTCCCTCAGTACTGCCCCTCTGACAGTGCGGCGCTCCCTCAGTACTGCCCCTCTGACAGTGCGGCGCTCCCTCAGTACTGCCCCTCTGACAGTGTGGCACTCCCTCAGTACTGCCCCTCTGACAGTGCAGCACTTCCTCAGTACTGCCCCTCTGACAGTGCGGCACTCCCTCAGTACTGCCCCTCTGACAGTGTGGCACTCCCTCAGTACTGCCCCTCTGACAGTGTGGCACTCCCTCAGTACTGCCCCTCTGACAGTGCGGCACTCCCTCAGTACTGCCCCTCTGACAGTGTGGCACTCCCTCAGTACTGTCCCTCTGACAGTGCGGCGCTCCCTCAGTACTGCCCCTCCGACAGTGTGGCACTCCCTCAGTACTGCCCCTCTGACAGTGTGGCACTCCCTCAGTACTGTCCCTCTGACAGTGCAGCACTCCCTCAGTACTGCCCCTCTGACAGTGCGGCGCTCCCTCAGTACTGCCCCTCTGACAGTGCAGCACTCCCTCAGTACTGCCCCTCTGACAGTGCGGCGCTCCCTCAGTACTGCACTGGAGTGTCAGTCTGGATTATGTGCTCGAGTTTCTGGAGTGGGGCTTGAACCCACAACCTTCTGACTCAGAGGTTGGAGATCTACCACTCTCAGTTACACAGATTAGTCCAGCAATTTATGTGTCCAAATATTTGTCTGAAGATGTGGTACATTATTCTTTATTCTAATTTGTGTTGAAGGAATCAGGAGGCCAAGATTTAGAAATTCAGAAAAGCGACCTGGTGGTTACAATCAGTGACCTGTTTTCTGCTGGCACGGAAACTACCTCCACTACCATCTGCTGGGGGCTTCTTCTAATGATGAAATATCCAGAAATCCAGAGTAAGAAATCGTTAGCTTCGCTTCGGTTAGTTTTGTGTCGCTGTTAAAAATGTTACCTGATCAGTCCCTTATACCTGACCTCTAAGGTACATCTAAGATCTGTAATTGGTGTAATTGTATTGGTGCAGTGTGATGTAAGAAAAAGGAGTCTCACACATTAAGTAACTTTAAAGTAAGCTTTAAGCAACTTATAAATCACACTATATACAGGAGAGGTCTTCACCATGCCTCTGGTAGAAGCCCCTTACAATACTGAACAGTTCAGTATTTATACCAGTCCAACAGGAAGTGATGTATGACAGGACGTGATGTATGTACAAAGTTCACAGTTCATAGTTTCACAGTTCACAGTTCACAGGAAGTGACACATAACTTCCCGGAAGTTATCATTATTATCACATTCTTCCCTCCTGCAGGATTAGAAGGCTGTGGTCTTCCTCGTTCGGCGGCTGCGGAACAAAAGGAAGAGTCGCACCCGTTTGGGTTCCCGTCGTAGAGGGTCGCTGGTCCGCTTACATGCGGTTGGCCATTGGTCAGAGTCTGTGTGGCCTGGATTACCCTGTGAAGGGTCGGGGAGGTCATGGCTTCGCGTACGAGCCCCAATAGGTTCAAAGTCGGTCTGCCTCTGTTCAGAGGGAGGTGCAGAGCTGGTCTGTGGCGGATCAGTACTTTCGTGCGTGGTACTGGGAGGATCGCAACTTTGAGTACGTGGTTCTACCGGCACCAAGCTAGTTGGTGTCCGATCAGGATCCTGGAGAGGGGTACCCGATAGGTTCCAAGAGTTTCCTGGTGAAATACCATCACCCGATGTCCCACTAGGTCCTGGTGGGCAGGGAGCCAGATCCCGTAATGATACGGTAGATTCTCGGCCGTCGGGATATCGTATGTTTGCATAGGTGGGGTTGGCATCGGTTAGTTCGACCTCGTCTACGAGAGGGTCATTTTTAGACGTCCGAACGTATCTTCGGAGTAGAACAGGTCCAGGAGTAGTTAGCCATGATGGGAGTGATGTCCCATGAGCTGAGCGACGCTGGAATCCAAAGAACCGCTCATGAGGTGTAGTATTTGTGGCTGTAGAAAGAAGGGACCGTATAGAGTGCAATGCATCCGGAAGCACTGCTTCCCATTGCTGGTCTGGTAGGCCCCGAGATCTTAAAACAAGACGTACGGAATTCCAGATGATACCGTTATACCTCTCTACCTGCCCATTTCCGATGGGCTGGTATGGTGTTGTTTTGCTTGTAGCAACTCCCCATTCTGAGAGGTAGTCCTTGAGTTCCTTTGACATAAAGGATGGACCCCGATCTGAGTGAATATAAGCTGGCATGCCACAGAGAGAAAATACCTGCTCAAGGCAACAGATCACTGTGGATGCCAGCATATTGGAGCAGGGGAAGGCAAACGGAAAACGTGAATATTCATCAATCATGGTGAGCAAATATGTGTTCCGAGTGGAAGCGGGCACTGGGCCCTTAAAATCGATGCTAAGCCGTTGCATCGGTTGGGTTGCGTGTATGAGCATACCATCTGAGGGGCGGAAGAACTGAGGTTTTAATTCCGCACAAAGCCAGCATTCTGGGCATATTTTCTTTACATCTCCAGTAGAAAAAGGGAGATTCCGTGATTGTACGAAATGTAGCATGCGCGTAACGCCAGGATGACACAATCCATTATGGACATCTATGAGAGTAGAGGACGACATAGCGGAGCAGAATGCCCGTGTGAGGGTGTCCGGGGCCACATTCTCCTTGCCAGGTCGATAGTGAATAGTATAACCAAAAGAGGCCAGTTCCATCCTCCAAAGTTGTATTTTATTATTCTTAATTTTGGTTCGTTTCCGATTATCGAGCATGAAGGCGACTGATCGCTGGTCCGTGATTAATGTAAAGTGCTGGCGAGCTAGAAAATAGTTCCACTTCCGTACTGCCTCTATGATGGCTGTGGCTTCCTTCTCAACCGGAGGATAATGTAGCTCGGCACCTTGTAAGGTCCTGGACATAAATGCTACAGGACGACCTTCCTGATTTAGAGTAGCCGAGATCGCCACCTCCGAGGCATCACATTCGACTATGAAAGGGAGATTCTCATCGATGGAGTGAAGAGCCGCTTTCTCCAACTGTTTTTTGAGAAGGTTAAAGGCTGCAACAGCCGCTGTTTCCAATGGAAATGATCTCGCATGCAGCAAGGGTTGGATTTTGTCTGAAAAATGAGGAATCCATTTAGCGTAGTATGCAAACAGATGGAGAGCCCGACGTAAAGAAGCCGGATTCTTAGGTGACGGGAGCTTTTGGAGCGGGCGAAGTCTTTCTGGGTCTGGCTTAATGATACCATTGCCTACGCAGTAGCCAAGGATGTTGATGGTCGGTTGCGACTCAACAGACTTAGATTCATTCAAGGTTAAGTTACGGCGATGGAGGGCATCCCGAAATTTTTGGAGGTTGGCGTCGTGTTCCTGTTGATCGTGACCTGCAATCGTAATGTTATCAAGATAGGGAAAAGTGTCCCTTAGGTTTTCCTGTTTAACCAGGCCATCCATTGCCCGTTGGAAGACAGCCACTCCATTAGTAACCCCGAATGGGAGGCGACGAAATTGGTACAGCCGTCCATTAGCCTCAAAGGCCGTGTACTGCTTATCTGAGACCTTCAAGGGTACCTGATGATAAGCACTTTTTAAATCGTAAGTTGAGAACACTTTGTATTCGGCCAGTTTATTAACCATATCATCAATGCGTGGCAATGGGTAGGCGTCCAAGTCAGTATATTGATTGATGGTGTAAGAGCCATAAAAGCTTAAGAACATACTTTAAAATATTGGTTAAATAGCATAATACAGTTAATTTACCTGATTGACTTATTGTATTAAGAAACCCCCTATTTTCTTGCTCCAGTAGTATAGTCCGAGACACCCCCTTCATTCTTGCCACAATGGTACAGTCCCTAAGCCACACATGGTATGCAGCCATTTTACAGTTTAAACTCCACGTGGCTGAAGGAGGCAGAAGTTGTGAGGTTTGGAGCAATACAGTTTTTGAACGTGTTCGTTTATACGTGTTTGCTTTGTAATTCTGTTCGTAAAGTGTTATAGTAAACAGTTTAAAAGACAAAGCTACGTTTGGGAACGTTTTATTTCGACACGCGTCTACTCGTTGTTAAAAGCCCCACAGCTCAGTGGCTGCCTGTTTGGAAACTAAGAAGCGCCACTACATTAGTCAAAAACTAGCTCCCTAAGAAGGAAAGGACGGAATTGTCGGCGAACGTATACATGAATGGTCACGGAGCCAGACGACAATATAAGAAAGCGAAGGTACAGTGACTGTTACTTGCTTTGTTCATTCTATTGAGAAGCTAAATAAGAGCTGCGGGTAAAATGGCCGAGGCCTTACGGAGCCAGGAGCTTCCCCCAGCCAGAAGGATTGCTGGCCAAAAGAGGGAAATAAAGCTCCCCGCAAAGGCAATGGAAAAGAAGTTACATAGAAGCATAGGTGCAAGGAAGGCTAAATTAGCTCAGATAACTGGAAAAATGAAGATAATTGATCGTCTCATGGAAGATAATGCTAATATTAAGAAAGCTGAAGACATAATGTATTACGATTTCTCCAAGCTGCATGAAGAATTTAATGTACTCAATGAAGATGTATTAGCACTTCTGTCTGAAGAAGAGGGAAACGCTGATCAGCACAACTGGTTTGATCTTAAATCAACCAGCATTAAGGACTATATCAAGGCCACAGAACAGTGGATGTTAAAGATTCGTCAAGATGCTGATACAGCAGAGAAAGATAAAGTTGACGATGAAGTCGGACCAGACGATAGCATTTCAGAGACTTCCGCCAGACCGAGCAAAAATCGAAAAGAAGGTAGCTCTGTTTCTGGACGCAGGTCAGTCGCTTCTACCACAAGCTCGTCGCGACGCATGAGAGAGGAGGTTGAACGGGCGGCGTTGATGGCGCACGCAGCATCCTTAGCGGAGAAGCAAGCTCTTGAACGGGAAGAGGCCCAACTGCAGGTCCAAGAGGCCCAACTGCAGGCCCAACAGGCCCAACAGGCCCAACTGCAGGCCCAACAGGCCCAACTGCAGGCCCAACAGGCCCAGGTGCAGGCAAAGAAAGAACAGCTGGAGATAAAAACAGCTATCGCGGTCTCAGATGCCAGGTTGAGTGCGTATGAAGATTATGAAGGCTCACGGGACGGCGGGAGCGAATACTGCCAGTCAATGTTGTCACATAAAGTTGGATCCAGGGCACCTTCAAGAGTTACAAGAGAGTCCGAAGGCAATCCCCTGGCATTACAGCATGGAAGAGTGGCCTCTCCACTAACAGGAGCACGTGATGCTACCCCAGACGTCAGACGGTCTAGACTAGACCCTGCTGATGACCACCAGAGGCCTGAAGACACAGGGAGAAGCCTATACCGAGTGATGCAACGTCAGAACGAAATTACAGAGATGCTTGTAAAACAACAGAATCTGTTTCGACTCCCTCAAAGAGACATAATAGTGTTCCAAGGCGACCCACTCAAGTATAAGCCCTTCATCAGATCCTTTGAACAAGCCATTGACTCCAAAACAGAGAGCAGCAGTGATAAGTTGTACTACCTGGGACAGTACACCAGTGGTAAACCACAAGACCTGGTCAGAAGCTGTGAACACATGAGACCGGACCGGGGATACATAGAAGCCAGGAAGTTGCTGCAGGAGCACTATGGTAACGAGCTGAAGATAGCCACTGCATATATTGAAAAGGCTACCAAGTGGCCACAGATCAGATCGGAGGACGGAGAGGCATTGAACGCATATGTTCTTTTCCTCATAGGATGTCGCAACACCATGGAGGATGTTGAATTCATGGAAGAGATGGACAATCCTACGACTATGAGAATCATCATCTCTAAGCTTCCTTACAGGATGAGAGAACAATGGAGAAGAACAGCCTTTGAGATAATGGAGAGACGGAAAAGTAGAGCCAGGTTTGCAGACTTAGTGAATTTCATAGACAAACAGGCTAAAATTGCTAGGGACCCATTGTTTGGAAACATCCAGGACGCCAGCCCGACCACCGATGGAAGTGTGAAAGCCAAGCCTGTTGAATCAAAGACTCTCAGGAAAGGTGGTTCCAGGGGAAGCAGCTTTGCAACTATCGTCACTCAGGCCGAGGAAGAAAGGCCCCAGAACTCATCTCCCAAAAAGAGCAGCACAGTGACGCCTGCTAATGCCTTTCAGAAGCCATGCTTATTCTGCCAGAAGAATCATACATTGGATTTCTGCAGCGACATCAAAGCACAGCCACATAAGGACAGAATCGAATTCCTGAAGTACAACGGCCTATGTTTTGGATGTCTCTCTCAGGGGCACCTGAGTAGAAACTGTAAGCAAAGAACAACATGCAGAGAGTGCACTCGGAAACATCCCAGTCTGCTGCATATCCATAAAGAAGAACAAGTCTCTAAGAAGAGTGAAGAAAACAATACCGACGAGAAGGTTGTTTCAAGTGCTCTGGTGTCGCTAGAACCAGAGACTTGTGGACTCACTGGGGCCGGTGACAGTGATTGTATTCTTGCCATCGTACCAGTAAAGATCAAGTCTAAGAGGAGCGAGAAGCTTGTGGAGACTTACACCTTCATGGATCCAGGTAGTTCAGCAACGTTCTGCACAGAATCACTCATGCGACAGCTGAACGTTAGAGGCAGAAGAACAGAAATCCTATTACGCACCATGGGTCATGAGAAGTCAATGCAAAGTTATATCCTGTCAGACTTAGAAGTGTGTGGACTTGAAGAGAAGGACTTCATAGACCTGCCTAATGTTTTCACACAGAGGGAGATTCCTGTTAGAATAGGGAACTTAGCCCTGCAGAAGGATGTGGATAGATGGCCTTATCTAGAAAAGGTGCGTCTCCCATACATTGAAGCAGAAATTGGCCTATTAATTGGAACCAATGCCTACAAAACTATGGAGCCATGGCAGGTGATAAACAGCAAGGATGATGGACCCTACGCCGTCAGGACAGCCCTTGGATGGGTAGTCAATGGACCGGTAAGGAGAGATGATGGCAACAAGTCGAACAAGGAGGAACGACAACATGTCACAGTTAATCGCATCTCTATCGCAAGCATTGAAGAGCTGTTGATACAGCAGTTCAACGCAAACTTTTCAGAACGCAGCTGTGAGGAAAAGACAGAGATGTCACAAGAAGACCATCAGTTCATGGATTTGATGACAAGGTCTACACAGTTCATTGATGGCCACTATCACATTGGTTTGCCACTGAGAAGACAGACCGCGAAGATGCCGAACAATCGCTGCATAGCAGAGCAACGCGCCATCAGTCTAAAGAGAAAGCTGAACAAGAACCCCGACTTTCACGAAGACTACAAAGGCTTCATGAGAAACATCATAGCGAAAGGCTATGCTGTAAAAGTGCCCGAGGAACAGCTGAACAGAGACGATGGAAGAGTCTGGTACATTTCTCATCACGGTGTGTATCACCCAAAGAAGAAAAAGATCCGTGTAGTGTTTGACTGCGCCGCCTCATTCAGAGGAACTTCACTGAATGACCAGCTGCTTCAAGGTCCTGATCTTACTAATACCCTCATTGGCGTCTTGACTAGGTTTAGACAAGAGCTCGTTGCCATGATGGCAGACATAGAATCAATGTTCTACCAAGTCAGAATCCCTGATGAAGATGCTGATCTTCTGCGTTTCCTTTGGTGGCCAGATGGCGACGTTAGTCAAGCGATGGTGGAATGTAGAATGGCCGTACACTTGTTCGGAGCCACATCATCTCCCAGCTGTGCAAGCTACGCTCTCAGAAAAACTGCAGAAGATGGCAAAGGCAAAGCACCATCAGAGGCTGTGGAGACAATCTTCAGAAACTTTTATGTCGATGACTGTCTGAAGTCCGTGTCAACAGAAGACGGTGCCATCGCACTGTCAAGAGACCTTAGAACTCTGTGTTCGAATGGAGGATTCCATCTGACTAAGTGGATAAGCAACAGCAGAGCAGTTCTAGCTTCTATCCCAGAAAAGGAAAGAGCCACTGAAGTCAAAGATCTGGACCTGAGCCACGATGTCCTTCCTATCGAGAGAGCTCTTGGTGTACAATGGTGCATTGAGTCAGACACGTTCAACTTCAGGATAATGGTGAACGAAAGACCATCCACAAGACGAGGGATTCTCTCCGTGGTCAGTTCCATCTACGACCCTCTTGGATTCCTGGCACCACTCATTCTGCCGGTGAAGCTGATGCTACGAGAGCTGTGTAGAGACAAGAGAGGATGGGATGAAGATATCCCAGAAGGTCAAGCTCAGAGATGGCACAGATGGTTGACAGATTTGCAACAACTTTCTAGCTTCAACGTCAGTAGATGCATCAAGCCCGTGAGTTTTGGAGTTACAAAGACGGCTCAACTACATCATTTCTTGGACGCCAGTGAGGACGGCTATGGCACGGCTACTTACCTCTTGCTGACAAATCAACAGGGCCAGAAACATTGTGCCTTCCTCATGGGGAAATCCAGGGTGGCTCCGCTGAAGCAGGTCACCATCCCGAGACTGGAGTTGACGGCAGCGGTTGTTGCAGTTAAAGTTGACCAGGCGATGCGGAAAGAGTTACAGCTCCCACTAGAGGAATCTGTCTTCTGGACGGATAGCACGACGGTGCTGAAGCATATAGAGAATGAGAAGATACGCTTCAAGACCTTCGTAGCAAACAGAATCTCATCCATTAGAGAAGCTACACAACCATCTCAATGGAGGTATGTAAACACCTCATTAAACCCAGCAGATCAAGCCTCACGGGGATTGAAGGCTGAAAACTTCATGAGGAGTGAAACTTGGATACAAGGCCCAAGTTATCTGCTGGAAACAGAGAGATCATGGCCAGAAAGACCAGATATGCCAAGTCAGATTGCTGAAGACGACGTCGAAGTCAAGAGATCAGTCACAGTAAATCTCATAACTACGAAAGAGAACTTTGACACAGTGAACAAGCTTGTTAACCATTTCTCAGGATGGCACCAGTTGAGGAAAGCAGTTGCATGGTTTCTAAGGTTGAAAGAGTTGCTGCTACACCTGAGCGGTAAGAGAAAAGAGTACCGAGCCACTATCAGTCAGTCTGAAAGTAACCCCGATAAGCAGAGAATGCTTCTACAGCAGTATATGAATCAGCACAAGACCACATTGGGTAAGAATTCATTGACCGTGGAGGATTTGGCCAAGGCTGAGATGGAGATAGTTTGCTTTAGTCAAAGACAAAGATACCCAGAAGAAATCGAAGCTTTACAGCGAAATACTCCAATCAAGAAAGGTAGTCATATCTACAAGCTGGACCCTACACTGCAAGATGGAGTACTGAGGGTGGGAGGGAGACTAAACAAATCTGCTATGCCAGAGGAGGCCAAGCATCCTGCTATCCTTTCTAAGGACCTCCGGGTTGCTACTCTCATTCTTCAGCATATACACCAGAGTATTGGACACAGTGGGAGGAACCACGTGCTTGCGAAGCTAAGACAAAGGTACTGGATTCCAGGATCTAATTCTGTAATAAGAAAAATACTCTCTGAATGCATTGTTTGCAGACGGTTACACGCTAGAGCTGGGGAGCAGAAAATGGCAGACCTGCCTGAAGACCGTTTGTTACCAGACAAGCCCCCATTTACAAACGTAGGGGTGGACTATTTCGGGCCTTTCGAGGTAAAGCGAGGACGGAGCCTTGTCAAGAGATATGGTGTGCTTTTCACTTGTTTGACCATCAGAGCAGTTCATATTGAGGTGGCACACACGCTTGACACTGATTCCTGTATTAACGCCTTGTGGCGCTTTGTCTGTAGAAGAGGTCAGGTGTCCATTATGCGTTCTGATAATGGCACTAATTTCGTCGGAGCGGAGAGAGAACTACGGGAAGCTATTGAAGGTTGGAATCGGCTTAAAATACAGAAAGCCATGATGCAAACAGGAATTAAGTGGATCTTCAATCCTCCGGCTGCATCCCACCATGGAGGTGTCTGGGAAAGACAGATACGCACCGTAAGAAAACTACTCAGTTCTGTACTGAAGCAGCAAGCGTTCGACGACGAGGGACTCCAAACCGTTCTGTGCGAGGTCGAAGCCATCATTAATGACCGACCGATAACTAAGACATCAGATGATCCCAATGACCTCGAAGCCCTGACTCCGAACCACCTGTTGTTGTTGAAAACACAGCCAGCCATGCCCCCGGGAGTCTTCAAAAAGGAAGATCTGTATGCCCGTCGGAAGTGGAGGCAAGTTCAGTATATGTCAGACCTTTTCTGGACCAGATGGACAAGAGAATACTTACCTCTGCTACAGGAGCGTCAAAAATGGTCCAAAATAAAGAGGAACTTCATTGTCGGAGACATTGTCTTAATCGTGGATGATTCAGCCCCTAGAAATTCTTGGTTGATGGGAAAAATAATTAAGGCCATGCCAGACTCCAGAGGCGTCGTTCGTTGCGTTTGTTTGCAAACCAAGACCAGTACCCTGGAAAGACCGATGACAAAGCTCTGCCTGCTACAAGAAGCAGCGTGAAAAGTTCCTGAACGAAAAAAGTGGACACTTATATTGTAAATATGTTGAACTCATTAGTTTATGACTCTTAATGTTTGAGTAATTGATACGCTTCATGTGCCTAGTCAATTAGGGGCCGGAATGTAAGAGCCAGAAAAGCTTAAGAAAATACTTTAAAATATTGGTTAAATAGCATAATAGTTAATTTACCTGATTGACTTATTGTATTAAGAAACCCCCTATTTTCTTGCTCCAGTAGTATAGTCCGAGACACCCCCTTCATTCTTGCCACAATGGTACAGTCCCTAAGCCACACATGGTATGCAGCCATTTTACAGTTTAAACTCCACGTGGCTGAAGGAGGCAGAAGTTGTGAGGTTTGGAGCAATACAGTTTTTGAACGTGTTCGTTTATACGTGTTTGCTTTGTAATTCTGTTCGTAAAGTGTTATAGTAAACAGTTTAAAAGACAAAGCTACGTTTGGGAACGTTTTATTTCGACACGCGTCTACTCGTTGTTAAAAGCCCCACAGCTCAGTGGCTGCCTGTTTGGAAACTAAGAAGCGCCACTACAGATGGTTTGCGAATAATCAATGCATAGTCGTTGTTTGTGAGGTTTTAGAGGGTTCTTGACAATGACGACTTGAGCCCGCCAGGGCGACGAACATGGTTCAATGATATCCTCTGCTAGAAGTCGAGAGATTTCAGCCTCAATAAAAGATTGGTCTTCCTGATTAAAGCGCCGCGATTTTGTTATTATTGGTTTGCATCGAGGCGGAATACTGGCAAATAATGAGGGTTCATCAAGTGAAGCTGCTGACAATGCACCAAACGGTAATTTAGACGGTATATTAGAAATAGTAAGTCCAGGTTTGGATCCGCCGAACTCAATGGTGAGTTTCTTATGCTGTTTTTGGAAATCCAGCCCTAAGAGGAGATCACTACATAAGTCCTTGAGCACCGAAAGTCGGGTGGAGGGATACAGGCGACCATCAAGTGTCATATCAACAACACAAAAGCCGGAGGTTCTGGTATTAAGTGATGACTGAGCCATCGCAATTGCCTGGTCCGATGGGAAGACATGTAGTTTCAATTTCGCAACAATCTGTTCTTTATTGAAACTATCAGTACTTCCTGAGTCAATTAAGGCATCTAAGGTATGCCCTTTAATGGAAACTTTTGTAGCTGCATGAAACAGGTTCTGTGGGCAAGCAGCTGTAATTGGTGTCGTTGCACAGAGAGTGGCTGAAACTCTCGGTGTGCTTCTTCGGGAGAGAGCTCGAGGGGAAGCTTGATAGGTCCTAGCTGGAGCATCTTGATAGGCCCTAATTGGGGCAGTTCGGTAGGCCTTAGCTGGATAGGCCCTCGTAGAGGCTTTTGATTGGCAAACTTTAGCAAAGTGTCCTTTTTTTTTTGCAATAACTGCAGATTGCATTGCGAGCAGGGCAGAATTTCCTAGGGTGAAAAGCATCTCCACAAAAGAAGCATTCCTTCCTGGATTGCCAAGAGGCTGCTAAAGTGGGGTCATCCTCCTCTTCTTCATCAGAATTATCAGAATTAGATTCCTCCATGATAGGGTTCACCTGAGACCACTTGAATTGTCTGGTTGCAGTTACAGCAGCAGATCGAGATCTGAGCAGCTGCTAGAGGTCTGCATTTTTCTTTGCCAAATCCAGAGAACAAGCTAGGTCAAAAGCTTTTTGTAGCTCAAGTGTTTTACTTTCTAGTAGATGCTGGCGTATAAATGGAGAGGCAATCCTGCAGATGAAAGCATCACGAATCATTTCTTCGCGGTACAGCTCAGCTGAGGCTGCCTGAAAGTTACAATCTATGCTGAGCCTGCGAAGTTCTTGAAGGAATTCGTTAATCGATTCCCCTGGCCCTTGTCGGGCTGTGGGCAGTAGATGTCTAGCATAGACCTCATTTGGAGTCTTGGCATACAGTTTCTTAAGTGCCCGAATCACCTCATCGTAATTATCCCATTCATCAACATATTCAAACACTGTTGGGGTCACATAGTTGATAAGCATCCTCAGTTTAGTAGGAGCAGTCGCTTTACATTCATCAAGGAAATTCTCAAAAGTACGGTACCAATGCTTCCATACTTTGCCAGCTGCTGGTGTGTTTGGGTCCAAGTCCAGACGAGTAGGTTTAAGGAGGTTTTCCATGATGGGTGGTTCCCTGGATCCTTAACTCCGAGTTTGTCCGAAGGTCTAGTATTTGTGAGTGTAAATACTAAGTTGCTTAAATTGATGTAAGAAAAAGGAGTCTCACACATTAAGTAACTTTAAAGTAAACTTTAAGCAACTTATAATCACACTATATACAGGAGAGGTCTTCACCATGCCTCTGGTAGAAGCCCCTTACAATACTGAACAGTTCAGTATTTATACTAGTCCAACAGGAAGTGATGTATGACAGGAAGTGATGTATGTACAAAGTTCACAGTTCATAGTTTCACAGTTCACAGTTCACAGTAAGTGACACATAACTTCCCGGAAGTTATCATTATTATCACACAGTGTATTGAATGGTCATCTTTCAGATCAAGACCCAGTGCTCAAATCCAGCCCTCACTAATGGATAAAATACTCCTGTGTCTGACCGTTGTAAGAATCCAAGATATGGTAGCCTGAATCTGGCTCCCACTGGCCCTGGAGCCCAGTACTAAAATGTCCTTAAGATTAGCACTAAATTGGTCACATTAATTAGTAATGGCTCGCGCGGTTGGTATCAGAAAGAGCTGATCTGCTATTCTCCGTGTGCAAGCAAGTGAGGCTTTTCCAAGCTCGAGTTGAGGCGAAGTTGACACATCCGGGCATGGAAGATTGGACTGGAGTCAATCTTCATCGCAGATTCAGAGATGATGCAAGTATGGCACAACATCAATGCCTACATCTTCTATATATATAAAAATAAAACAGTATGGGCTAGATTTTCAGTTGCTTGCGCCAGCAGTTAGCGCCTTAAGAGAAGTGATTTTCGGGCGCTATTCGTGTAGCACCCGGGCGCAGCGCAGTTTGCGCCCCGCCCCAAATTAAGTTGCCCGTTAGCGCCGGCGCAAAGTTTAGCGGCCGCCCGGATGCGCGCGCAGAAAATGACGTCACATCCTCGTGCAACGCCCTTTGGCCGCCCCGAATCCAAACTTCAGTCGGACCGCCCCATTCTGCGGCTGGCGTCCAGAGCGTTTGTAAAATGGAACGCAACACACCCTGAGGAGCGCAAATTAAAGGACACTCCTCCTGCACTATGCATGTGTTGTGTGGAAGGATCCAGTGTGTTGTGTTGTGGTGAACGGTATCTCCTCCTCCTCCTCCTCCTCCTCTTCCTCCTCCTCCTCCTCCTCCTCCTCCGTGTAAGCAGTCCCTGGATTTGGTCTCTCGGTGTAAGCGGTCCCTGGATTTGGTCTTAGCGAGGAATCTCGCTGTCTCCATCTCCTTATCCCAGTTCTTTCACTTACCAGCTTTTCATTTCTTTCTCCCCTTTATTTTCAGCCTTCCACTTTTGCTACTTTTATTGCGGAGTGAAGCTACAGGAGGCTGGGCTTTATAAATAGAAAGTACAAAAGCAAGAAAGTTATGATGAACTTTATAAAACACTGGTTCGACCTCAACTGGAGTATTGTGTCCAATTCTGGGCACTGCACTTTAGGAAGGATGTGAAGGCCTTAGAGAGGGTGCAGAAAAGATTTACAGATTGGTTCCAGGGATGAGGGACTTCAGTTATGTATGTAGACTGGAGAATCTGGGGTTGTTATCTTAGAGCAGAGAAGGTTGAGAGGAGATTTCCCCCCAAAGAATATAAATAGAATCATAGAATCGTTACAGCACAGTAGGAGGCCATTCGGTTCGTTGAGCCTGTGCCGGCTCTCTGCAAGAGCACTTCAGCTAATCCCAAATCCCCACCCTTATAGAATCATAGGGGGAAAAATTCAGTATCACCCCATTTGGGGCGCAATTATTGCCCGGGCGCAAAGATTAGCGCCTGGTGCTAATTATCATCTCCGACTACAAACTTGGCTTTTATCGCCCCTGGTGGTGATTGGAGCGTTAAATCAGGTGCTTTACACCTGTCTTAAGGCGCAAAGGCCGAGGAGCGAGGTGCTACCTCAGAGCGCCAGCGAAGCTCATGTGATGTCAGTCAGCAATGGAACACAGACACAATGGCGCTGGCCAGTTTTTAAAGGGGAAGGTTGATCTTGCTCTCCATCCACATCCTGCTCATTGCAGCCTTGAATCTCGGCCTGGAGAGACCTGTACATCAAAGCTGCTGGAAAGAACAATAGCGAGAACCAGGGAAAGAGCTCAGAGTGCAGACCCCACAGCCTCTCTTAAATCGATACAAGGGCAAATCAAAATGAACCTGCAAAGTGCTGCTCAGTACCCAAAACTCCTTCACACAGCAGCGATTTTAGCACCACCCGCGAAATTGAACTGGTGATTTGCAGTGGTGCTAAATGCTACTGCCACGATCTCCTGAGCCTGGAGATCGTGACATCATCCAAGCGCACATCGCCCCGGACCGGAAATTGATTCTCGTCCCCTGCCTCAGTGCCTGGCGCTAGGAACGACAGGTAGAGAGGGACGGTTTTCAGTCGGCTGGGAGCTGGGGGAGCTATTTAAAGGTCCTGTTTTTCCTGTCAGCAATCAATTCTGCATAGGCAGGTTGAGAGAGAGAGAGAGGCATCTGGAGACATTTAACGCTGTCCTACTTGAAGGCGTTTTGGTCATCAGCAAAACTTATCAGGTTCCCATTTCTGTACCCTTTAGTACTACCACTTTTAAAAGAGTTAATGGCATGGGGTGTCACCCTCCAGCTTCACCGTCAGAGGCAGCGGAGGCGGAGAGAGAGTGAAAAACGTGGCCAGAGGGAGGAGGGCCAACAGGGCTCTGCACAGGAGACCTTACCCTTCCAGGTTATTCCAGGAGCAATTCTCATACATCCATCTGTCCGAGGAGCAGTGTTTCCGCAGGCTCCACTTCAACAAGGAGGTGGTCACAGAGCTTTGCCACCTCCTGCAACCAGAGCTCCAGCTTCAGCTCAGGACCAGGATGCCTCTGTCGGTGGCAGTGAAGGTGACCATGGCTGTCAATTTCTATGCCAACGGCTCCTTCCAGGCTTCAACAGGGGATATTATGAACATCTCCCAGTTCGCTGTTCATTGCTGCATCCAGGAAGTCACAAATGCTCTGTAAAAAAAGGAGAAGGGAGTACATCTCATTCCCCATGACTTGAGACAAACAGCGTGAACACTGTAAGATTTGAAATTCAAAATCATGAGGGGTCTAGACAGAGTAGATAGAGAGAAACTGTTCCCATTGGCGGAAGGGTCAAGAACCAGAGGACACAGATTTAAGGTGATTGGCAAAAGAACCAAAGGCGACATGAGGAAAAACTTTTATGCAGCGAGTGGTTAGGATCTGGAATGTACGGAAAGGGTGGTGGTGGCAGATTGGGGGGGGGGGGAGAGGGAGCTGTGATTGGAGGATCAGCGAGCTGGGGGAGGAGCACCGGCAGAGACTGGGTTTAGAAAATTCCAGGGCTCCAGCTCCCTGGGTTGAGGTTTGGGGAGGTGGGGGGGATGGGATGGGAGGGGAATGGGGTGGGTGGAGGGGAGCAGGGAGGGGGAGGGCAGGGACGAGGAGGGGAGGGGAGAGGAGAGAGGGAAGGGGAGGTGGGAAGGGGTGGGAGAAGGGGAGGGGGTGGGATGAGGGAGGAAAGGGGGAGAGGCGAGGAGGGGAGGGAGCAGGAGGGGAAAGGAAAGGGAGAGGAGGGAAAAGGAGCGGGGAGAGGAGAGGAGGGGACAGAGGAGGGGCGGGGACACTGGGCGGAATCACCCTCTGGTCAGTCCCCCTCCGAGAGGAAGTCTGGGGCTTTGGGCCACTGGTTTGACCCCCCTCCTCCCCCCCCCCAGTATAGAGATTGAGACAGGGAATACAGATGATGGCTTCGATCTTCCCAAAGTTTAGTGGGAATAAACTGGTTGTATATCGCACAACTCGCGATGTTCATACTGTACGTTAACTGAACCTGAGTGTTAGCGCTGTGTGTCTTCAGATCTGTGGGAAGTGTTAGTGTTATGTTTTATCTCAGCTATGGGGAGTGTGAGCGCTGTGTGTTATCTGAGCTATGGGGAGTGTTAGCGTTGTGCATTATCTGAACTGTGGGGAATGATAGTGCTGTGCATTATCTGAACTGTGGGGAGTGTTAGCACTGTGCGTTATTCAAACTGTGGGAAATGTTAGTGCTGTGAGTTATTTGAACTGCAAGGAGTGTTAGCGCTGGCATTATCTGAACTATGGGGAGTGTTAGCGCTCTGCGTTATCTGAGCTGTGGGGAGTGTTAGCGCTGGCATTATCTGAACTGTGGGGAGTGTTTGCGCTCTGCGTTATCTGAACTGTGGGGAGTGTTAGCATTGTGCGTTATCTGAACTATGGGGAGTGTTAGCGCAGTGCGTTATCTGAACTGTGGGGAGTGTTAGCGCTGTGCGTTATCTGAACTGTCGGGAGTGTTAGCGCTCTGCGTTATCTGAACTGTGGGGAGTGTTAGCATTGTGCATTATCTGAACTATGGGGTGTGTTAGCGCTGTGCATTATCTGAACTGTGGGGAGTGTTAGCGCTGTGTGTTATTCAAACTGTGGGAAGTGTTAGCGCTGTGCATTATCTGAACTATGGGGTGTGTTAGCGCTGTGCATTATCTGAACTGTGGGGAGTGTTAGCGCTGTGTGTTATTCAAACTGTGGGAAGTGTTAGCATTGTGCATTATTTGAACTATGGGGAGTGTTAGCGCTGTGTGTTATTCAAACTGTGGGAAGTGTTAGCGTTGTGCATTATCTGAACTATGGGGAGTGTTAGCGCTGTGCGTTATCTGAACTGTGAGGAGTGTTAGCACTGTGCGTTATCTGAACTGTGGGGAGTGTTAGCGCTGTGCGTTATCTGAACTGTGGGGTGTGTTAGCGCTGTGCGTTATCTGAACTGTGGGGAGTGTTAGCGCTGTGCGTTATCTGAACTGTGGGGTGTGTTAGCGCTGTGCGTTATCTGAACTGTGGGGTGTGTTAGCGCTGTGCGTTATCTGAACTGTGGGGAGTGTTAGCGCTGTGCGTTATCTGAACTGTGGGGAGCGTTAGCACTGTGCATTATCTGAACTGTGGGGTGTGTTAGCACTGTGCGTTATCTGAACTGTAGGGTGTGTTAGTACTGTGCGTTATCTGGACTGTGGGGAGTGTTAGCGCTGTGCGTTATCTGAACTGTGGGGTGTGTTAGCACTGTGCATTATCTGAACTGTGGGGAGTGTTAGCACTGTACGTTATCTGAACTCTGGGGAGCATTAGCGCTGTGCATTATCTGAACTGTGGGGAGTGTTAGCGCTGTGCGTTATCTGAACTATGGGGTGTGTTAGCGCTGTGCGTTATCTGAACTGTGGGGAGTGTTAGCGCTGTGCGTTATCTGAACTGTGGGGAGCGTTAGCACTGTGCGTTATCTGAACTGTGGGGTGTGTTAGCACTGTGCGTTATCTGAACTGTAGGGTGTGTTAGTACTGTGCGTTATCTGAACTGTGGGGTGTGTTAGCACTGCGTTATCTGAACTGTGGGGAGTTTTACCGCTGTGCGTTATCTGAACTGTGGGGAGTGTTAGCGCTGTGCGTTATCTGAACTCTGGGGCGCATTAGCGCTGTGCGTTATCTGAACTATGGGGTGTGTTAGCGCTGTGCGTTATCTGAACTGTGGGGAGTGTTAGCGCTGTGCGTTATGTGAACTGTGGGGAGTGTTAGCGCTGTGCGTTATCTGAACTGTGGGGAGTGTTAGCGCTCTGCGTTATCTGAACTGTGGGGAGTGTTAGCATTGTGCGTTATCTGAACTATGGGGAGTGTTAGCGCTGTGTGTTATTCAAACTGTGGGAAGTGTTAGCATTGTGCATTATTTGAACTATGGGGAGTGTTAGCACTGTGCGTTATCTGAACTGTGGGGAGTGTTAGCACTGTAC
The DNA here is from genome assembly GCF_052327205.1 of Somniosus microcephalus. Taxonomy (NCBI): domain Eukaryota; kingdom Metazoa; phylum Chordata; class Chondrichthyes; order Squaliformes; family Somniosidae; genus Somniosus; species Somniosus microcephalus. The sequence continues at coordinate 165,649,965 of NW_028225179.1, read as the reverse complement.
GTTATCTGAACTGTGGGGAGCATTAGCGCTGTGCGTTATCTGAACTGTGGGGAGTGTTAGCGCTGTGCGTTATCTGAACTATGGGGTGTGTTAGCACTGTGCGTTATCTGAACTGTGGGGTGTGTTAGCGCTGTGCGTTATCTGAACTATGGGGTGTGTTAGCGCTGTGCATTATCTGAACTGTGGGGTGTGTTAGCGCTGTGCGTTATCTGAACTGTGGGGAGCGTTAGCACTGTGCGTTATCTGAACTGTGGGGTGTGTTAGCACTGTGCGTTATCTGAACTGTAGGGTGTGTTAGTACTGTGCGTTATCTGAACTGTGGGGTGTGTTAGCACTGTGCGTTATCTGAACTGTGGGGTGTGTTAGCACTGCGTTATCTGAACTGTGGGGAGTTTTACCGCTGTGCGTTATCTGAACTGTGGGGAGTGTTAGCGCTGTGCGTTATCTGAACTCTGGGGCGCGTTAGCGCTGTGCGTTATCTGAACTATGGGGTGTGTTAGCGCTGTGCGTTATCTGAACTGTGGGGAGTGTTAGCGCTGTGTGTTATCTGAACTGTGGGGAGTGTTAGCGCTGTGCGTTATCTGAACTGTGGGGAGTGTTAGCGCTCTGCGTTATCTGAACTGTGGGGAGTGTTAGCATTGTGCGTTATCTGAACTATGGGGAGTGTTAGCGCTGTGTGTTATTCAAACTGTGGGAAGTGTTAGCATTGTGCATTATTTGAACTATGGGGAGTGTTAGCACTGTGCGTTATCTGAACTGTGGGGAGTGTTAGCGCTGTGCGTTATCTGAACTGTGGGGAGCGTTAGCACTGTGCGTTATCTGAACTGTGGGGAGTGTTAGCACTGTACGTTATCTGAACTGTGGGGAGCGTTAGCGCTGTGCGTTATCTGAACTGTGGGGAGTGTTAGCACTGTGCGTTATCTGAACTGTGGGGAGTGTTAGCGCTGTGCGTTATCTGAACTATGGGGTGTGTTAGCGCTGTGCGTTATCTGAACTGTGGGGTGTGTTAGCGCTGTGCGTTATCTGAACTATGGGGTGTGTTAGCGCTGTGCGTTATCTGAACTGTGGGGAGCGTTAGCGCTGTGCGTTATCTGAACTATGGGGTGTGTTAGCACTGTGCGTTATCTGAACTGTGGGGAGTGTTAGCGCTGTGCGTTATCTGAACTGTGGGGAGTGTTAGCGCTGTGCGTTATCTGAACTGTGGGGTGTGTTAGCGCTGTGCGTTATCTGAACTATGGGGTGTGTTAGCACTGTGCGTTATCTGAACTGTGGGGTGTGTTAGCGCTGTGCGTTATCTGAACTATGGGGTGTGTTAGCACTGTACGTTATCTGAACTGTGGGGTGTGTTAGCACTGTGCGTTATCTGAACTGTGGGGTGTGTTAGCACTGTGCGTTATCTGAACTGTGGGGAGTGTTAGCACTGTGCGTTATCTGAACTATGGGGTGTGTTAGCACTGTGCGTTATCTGAACTGTGGGGAGTGTTAGCACTGTGCGTTATCTGAACTATGGGATGTGTTAGCACTGTGCGTTATCTGAACTGTGGGGTGTGTTAGCGCTGTGCGTTATCTGAACTATGGGGTGTGTTAGCACTGTACGTTATCTGAACTGTGGGGAGTGTTAGCACTGTGCGTTATCTGAACTGTGGGGAGTGTTAGCACTGTGCGTTATCTGAACTGTGGGGTGTGTTAGCGCTGTGCGTTATCTGAACTGTGGGGTGTGTTAGCGCTGTGCGTTATCTGAACTGTGGGGTGTGTTAGCGCTGTGCGTTATCTGAACTATGGGGTGTGTTAGCGCTGTGCGTTATTTGAACTGTGGGGTGTGTTAGCGCTGTGCGTTATCTGAACTGTGGGGTGTGTTAGCGCTGTGCGTTATCTGAACTATGGGGTGTGTTAGCGCTGTGCGTTATCTGAACTGTGGGGTGTGTTAGCGCTGTGCGTTATCTGAACTGTGGGGTGTGTTAGCGCTGTGCGTTATCTGAACTATGGGGTGTGTTAGCGCTGTGCGTTATCTGAACTGTGGGGAGTGTTAGCGCTGTGCGTTATCTGAACTGTGGGGTGTGTTAGCGCTGTGCGTTATCTGAACTGTGGGGTGTGTTAGCGCTGTGCGTTATCTGAACTGTGGGGAGTGTTAGCGCTGTGCGTTATCTGAACTGTGGGGAGTGTTAGCACTGTGCGTTATCTGAACTATGGGGTGTGTTAGCGCTGTGCGTTATCTGAACTGTGGGGAGTGTTAGCGCTGTGCGTTATCTGAACTGTGGGGAGTGTTAGCGCTGTGCGTTATCTGAACTGTGGGGTGTGTTAGCGCTGTGCGTTATCTGAACTATGGGGTGTGTTAGCGCTGTGCGTTATCTGAACTGTGGGGTGTGTTAGCGCTGTGCGTTATCTGAACTGTGGGGTGTGTTAGCACTGTGCGTTATCTGAACTGTGGGGAGTGTTAGCGCTGTGCGTTATCTGAACTGTGGGGAGTGTTAGCGCTGTGCGTTATCTGAACTATGGGGTGTGTTAGCATTGTGCCTTATCTGAACTGTGGGGTGTGTTAGCGCTGTGCGTTATCTGAACTATGGGGTGTGTTAGCGCTGTGCGTTATCTGAACTGTGGGGTGTGTTAGCGCTGTACGTTATCTGAACTGTGGGGTGTGTTACCGCTGTACGTTATCTGAACTGTGGGGTGTGTTAGCGCTTTACGTTATCTGAACTGTGGGGTGTGTTAGCGCTGTGCGTTATCTGAACTGTGGGGTGTGTTAGCACTGTGCGTTATCTGAACTGTGGGGAGTGTTAGCGCTGTGCGTTATCTGAACTGTGGGGAGTGTTAGCGCTGTACGTTATCTGAACTATGGGGTGTGTTAGCGCTGTGCGTTATCTGAACTATGGGGTGTGTTAGCGCTGTGCGTTATCTGAACTGTGGGGAGTGTTAGCGCTGTGCGTTATCTGAACTGTGGGGAGTGTTAGCGCTGTGCGTTATCTGAACTGTGGGGAGTGTTAGCGCTGTGCGTTATCTGAACTGTGGGGTGTGTTAGCACTGTGCGTTATCTGAACTGTGGGGTGTGTTAGCGCTGTGCGTTATCTGAACTGTGGGGTGTGTTAGCGCTGTGCGTTATCTGAACTGTGGGGTGTGTTAGCGCTGTGCGTTATCTGAACTGTGGGGTGTGTTAGCACTGTGCGTTATCTGAACTGTGGGGTGTGTTAGCGCTGTGCGTTATCTGAACTGTGGGGTGTGTTAGCACTGTGCGTTATCTGAACTGTGGGGTGTGTTAGCGCTGTGCGTTATGTGAACTGTGGGGAGTGTTAGCGCTGTGCATTATCTGAACTGTGGGGTGTGTTAGCGCTGTGCGTTATCTGAACTGTGGGGTGTGTTAGTGCTGTGCGTTATCTGAACTGTGGGGAGTGTTAGCACTGTACGTTATGTGAACTGTGGGGAGTGTTAGCGCTGTGCATTATCTGAACTGTGGGGTGTGTTAGCGCTGTGCGTTATGTGAACTGTGGGGAGTGTTAGCGCTGTGCGTTATGTGAACTGTGGGGAGTGTTAGCGCTGTGCATTATCTGAACTGTGGGGTGTGTTAGCGCTGTGCGTTATCTGAACTGTGGGGAGTGTTAGCGCTGTGCATTATCTGAACTGTGGGGTGTGTTAGCGCTGTGCGTTATGTGAACTGTGGGGAGTGTTAGCGCTGTGCATTATCTGAACTATGGGGTGTGTTAGCGCTGTGCGTTATGTGAACTGTGGGGTGTGTTAGCGCTGTGCGTTATCTGAACTGTGGGGAGTGTTAGCGCTGTGCATTATCTGAACTATGGGGTGTGTTAGCGCTGTGCGTTATGTGAACTGTGGGGTGTGTTAGCGCTGTGCGTTATCTGAACTGTGGGGTGTGTTAGCGCTGTGCGTTATCTGAACTATGGGGTGTGTTAGCGCTGTGCGTTATCTGAACTGTGGGGTGTGTTAGCGCTGTGCGTTATCTGAACTATGGGGTGTGTTAGCGCTGTGCGTTATCTGAACTGTGGGGTGTGTTAGCGCTGTGCGTTATCTGAACTGTGGGGTGTGTTAGCACCGTGCGTTATCTGAACTATGGGGTGTGTTAGCGCTGTGCGTTATCTGAACTGTGGGGTGTGTTAGCGCTGTGCGTTATCTGAACTGTGGGGAGTGTTAGCGCTGTGCGTTATCTGAACTGTGGGGTGTGTTAGCGCTGTGCGTTATCTGAACTGTGGGGTGTGTTAGCGCTGTGCGTTATCTGAACTGTGGGGAGTGTTAGCGCTGTGCGTTATCTGAACTGTGGGGTGTGTTAGCACTGTACGTTATCTGAACTGTGGGGTGTGTTAGCGCTGTGCGTTATCTGAACTGTGGGGTGTGTTAGCACTGTGCGTTATCTGAACTGTGGGGTGTGTTAGCGCTGTGCGTTATCTGAACTGTGGGGTGTGTTAGCGCTGTGCATTATCTGAACTGTGGGGTGTGTTAGCGCTGTGCGTTATCTGAACTATGGGGTGTGTTAGCGCTGTGCGTTATGTGAACTATGGGGTGTGTTAGCGCTGTGCGTTATCTGAACTGTGGGGTGTGTTAGCGCTGTGCGTTATCTGAACTGTGGGGAGCGTTAGCGCTGTGCGTTATGTGAACTATGGGGTGTGTTAGCGCTGTGCGTTATCTGAACTGTGGGGTGTGTTAGCGCTGTGCGTTATGTGAACTATGGGGTGTGTTAGCGCTGTGCGTTATCTGAACTGTGGGGTGTGTTAGCGCTGTGCGTTATCTGAACTGTGGGGAGCGTTAGCGCTGTGCGTTATCTGAACTGTGGGGTGTGTTAGCGCTGTGCGTTATCTGAACTGTGGGGAGCGTTAGCGCTGTGCGTTATCTGAACTGTGGGGAGCGTTAGCGCTGTGCGTTATCTGAACTATGGGGTGTGTTAGCGCTGTGCGTTATCTGAACTGTGGGGTGTGTTAGCGCTGTGCGTTATCTGAACTATGGGGTGTGTTAGCGCTGTGCGTTATCTGAACTATGGGGTGTGTTAGCGCTGTGCGTTATCTGAACTATGGGGTGTGTTAGCGCTGTGCGTTATCTGAACTGTGGGGTGTGTTAGCGCTGTGCGTTATCTGAACTGTGGGGAGTGTTAGCGCTGTGCGTTATCTGAACTGTGGGGTGTGTTAGCGCTGTGCGTTATCTGAACTGTGGGGTGTGTTAGCGCTGTACGTTATCTGAACTATGGGGTGTGTTAGCGCTGTGCGTTATCTGAACTATGGGGTGTGTTAGCGCTGTGCGTTATCTGAACTGTGGGGTGTGTTAGCGCTGTGCGTTATCTGAACTGTGGGGTGTGTTAGCGCTGTGCGTTATCTGAACTGTGGGGAGTGTTAGCACTGTACGTTATCTGAACTGTAGGGTGTGTTAGCGCTGTGCGTTATCTGAACTGTGGGGTGTGTTAGCACTGTGCGTTATCTGAACTATGGGGTGTGTTAGCGCTGTGCGTTATCTGAACTGTGGGGTGTGTTAGCGCTGTGCGTTATCTGAACTATGGGGTGTGTTAGCGCTGTGCGTTATCTGAACTGTGGGGTGTGTTAGCACTGTGCGTTATCTGAACTGTGGGGTGTGTTAGCGCTGTGCAGTATCTGAACTGTGGGGTGTGTTAGCACTGTGCGTTATCTGAACTGTGGGGAGTGTTAGCGCTGTGCGTTATCTGAACTGTGGGGTGTGTTAGCACTGTGCGTTATCTGAACTGTGGGGAGTGTTAGCACTGTGCGTTATCTGAACTGTGGGGTGTGTTAGCACTGTGCGTTATCTGAACTGTGGGGTGTGTTAGCACTGTGCGTTATCTGAACTATGGGGAGTGTTAGCACTGTGCGTTATCTGAACTGTGGGGTGTGTTAGCACTGTGCGTTATCTGAACTGTGGGGTGTGTTAGCGCTGTGCGTTATCTGAACTGTGGGGTGTGTTAGCGCTGTGCATTATCTGAACTATGGGGTGTGTTAGCGCTGTGTGTTATCTGAACTGTGGGGTGTGTTAGCGCTGTGCGTTATCTGAACTATGGGGTGTGTTAGCGCTGTGTGTTATCTGAACTGTGGGGTGTGTTAGCGCTGTGCGTTATCTGAACTGTGGGGTGTGTTAGCGCTGTGCGTTATCTGAACTGTGGGGTGTGTTAGCGCTGTGCGTTATCTGAACTGTGGGGAGTGTTAGCGCTGTGCGTTATCTGAACTGTGGGGTGTGTTAGCGCTGTGCGTTATCTGAACTGTGGGGAATGTTAGCACTGTGCGTTATCTGAACTGTGGGGTGTGTTAGCGCTGTGCGTTATCTGAACTGTGGGGAGTGTTAGCGCTGTGCGTTATCTGAACTGTGGGGTGTGTTAGCGCTGTGCGTTATTTGAACTGTAGGGTGTGTTAGCGCTGTGCGTTATCTGAACTATGGGGAGTGTTAGCGCTGTGCGTTATCTGAACTGTGGGGAGTGTTAGCGCTGTGCGTTATCTGAACTATGGGGTGTGTTAGCGCTGTGCGTTATCTGGACTGTGGGGAGTGTTAGCGCTGTGCGTTATCTGAACTGTGGGGAGTGTTAGCGCTGTGCGTTATCTGAACTATGGGGTGTGTTAGCGCTGTGCGTTATCTGAACTGTGGGGAGTGTTAGCGCTGTGCGTTATCTGAACTGTGGGGTGTGTTAGCGCTGTGCGTTATCTGAACTATGGGGTGTGTTAGCGCTGTGCGTTATCTGAACTGTGGGGAGTGTTAGCGCTGTGCGTTATCTGAACTGTGGGGTGTGTTAGCGCTGTGCGTTATCTGGACTGTGGGGTGTGTTAGCGCTGTGCGTTATCTGAACTGTGGGGTGTGTTAGCGCTGTGCGTTATCTGGACTGTGGGGTGTGTTAGCGCTGTGCGTTATCTGAACTGTGGGGAGTGTTAGCGCTGTGCGTTATCTGAACTATGGGGTGTGTTAGCGCTGTGCGTTATCTGAACTGTGGGGAGCGTTAGCGCTGTGCGTTATCTGAACTCTGGTGTGTTAGCGCTGTGCGTTATCTGAACTGTGGGGAGTGTTAGCGCTGTGCGTTATCTGAACTATGGGGTGTGTTAGCGCTGTGCGTTATCTGAACTGTGGGGAGTGTTAGCGCTGTGCGTTATCTGAACTGTGGGGAGTGTTAGCGCTGTGCGTTATCTGAACTGTGGGGTGTGTTAGCGCTGTGCGTTATGTGAACTGTGGGGTGTGTTAGCGCTGTGCGTTATCTGAACTGTGGGGAGCGTTAGCGCTGTGCGTTATCTGAACTATGGGGAGTGTTAGCGCTGTGCGTTATCTGAACTGTGGGGAGTGTTAGCGCTGTGCGTTATCTGAACTGTGGGGTGTGTTAGCGCTGTGCGTTATGTGAACTGTGGGGTGTGTTAGCGCTGTGCGTTATCTGAACTGTGGGGAGCGTTAGCGCTGTGCGTTATCTGAACTATGGGGTGTGTTAGCGCTGTGCGTTATCTGAACTGTGGGGAGCGTTAGCGCTGTGCGTTATCTGAACTATGGGGTGTGTTAGCGCTGTGCGTTATCTGAACTGTGGGGAGCGTTAGCGCTGTGCGTTATCTGAACTATGGGGTGTGTTAGCGCTGTGCGTTATCTGAACTCTGGGGTGTGTTAGCGCTGTGCGTTATCTGAACTGTGGGGAGCGTTAGCGCTGTGCGTTATCTGAACTATGGGGTGTGTTAGCGCTGTGCGTTATCTGAACTGTGGGGAGCGTTAGCGCTGTGCGTTATCTGAACTATGGGGTGTGTTAGCGCTGTGCGTTATCTGAACTCTGGGGTGTGTTAGCGCTGTGCGTTATCTGAACTGTGGGGAGCGTTAGCGCTGTGCGTTATCTGAAATGTGGGGTGTGTTAGCGCTGTGCGTTATCTGAACTGTGGGGTGTGTTAGCGCTGTGCGTTATCTGAACTATGGGGTGTGTTAGCGCTGTGCGTTATCTGAACTATGGGGTGTGTTAGCGCTGTGCGTTATCTGAACTATGGGGTGTGTTAGCGCTGTGCGTTATCTGAACTATGGGGTGTGTTAGCGCTGTGCGTTATCTGAACTATGGGGTGTGTTAGCGCTGTGCGTTATCTGAACTATGGGGTGTGTTAGCGCTGTGCGTTATCTGAACTGTGGGGTGTGTTAGCGCTGTGCGTTATCTGAACTATGGGGTGTGTTAGCGCTGTGCGTTATCTGAACTATGGGGTGTGTTAGCGCTGTGCGTTATCTGAACTATGGGGTGTGTTAGCGCTGTGCGTTATTTGAACTGTGGGGTGTGTTAGCGCTGTGCGTTATCTGAACTATGGGGTGTGTTAGCGCTGTGCGTTATCTGAACTGTGGGGAGTGTTAGCGCTGTGCGTTATCTGAACTATGGGGAGTGTTAGCGCTGTGCGTTATCTGAACTATGGGGTGTGTTAGCGCTGTGCGTTATCTGAACTATGGGGTGTGTTAGCGCTGTGCGTTATCTGAACTATGGGGTGTGTTAGCGCTGTGCGTTATCTGAACTATGGGGTGTGTTAGCGCTGTGCGTTATCTGAACTATGGGGTGTGTTAGCGCTGTGCGTTATCTGAACTATGGGGAGTGTTAGCGCTGTGCGTTATCTGAACTATGGGGAGTGTTAGCGCTGTGCGTTATCTGAACTGTGGGGTGTGTTAGCGCTGTGCGTTATCTGAACTGTGGGGTGTGTTAGCGCTGTGCGTTATCTGAACTGTGGGGAGCGTTAGCGCTGTGCGTTATCTGAACTGTGGGGTGTGTTAGCGCTGTGCGTTATCTGAACTATGGGGAGTGTTAGCGCTGTGCGTTATCTGAACTATGGGGAGTGTTAGCGCTGTGCGTTATCTGAACTATGGGGTGTGTTAGCACTGTGCGTTATCTGAACTATGGGGTGTGTTAGCACTGTGCGTTATCTGAACTGTGGGGTGTGTTAGCGCTGTGCGTTATCTGAACTGTGGGGTGTGTTAGCGCTGTGCGTTATCTGAACTGTGGGGTGTGTTAGCGCTGTGCGTTATCTGAACTATGGGGTGTGTTAGCACTGTGCGTTATCTGAACTGTGGGGAGTGTTAGCGCTGTGCGTTATCTGAACTGTGGGGAGTGTTAGCGCTGTGCGTTATCTGAACTATGGGGAGTGTTAGCGCTGTGCGTTATCTGAACTGTGGGGTGTGTTAGCGCTGTGCGTTATCTGAACTATGGGGTGTGTTAGCGCTGTGCGTTATCTGAACTGTGGGGAGTGTTAGCGCTGTGCGTTATCTGAACTGTGGGGTGTGTTAGCGCTGTGCGTTATCTGAACTATGGGGTGTGTTAGCGCTGTGCGTTATCTGAACTGTGGGGAGTGTTAGCGCTGTGCGTTATCTGAACTATGGGGTGTGTTAGCGCTGTGCGTTATCTGAACTATGGGGTGTGTTAGCGCTGTGCGTTATCTGAACTGTGGGGTGTGTTAGCGCTGTGCGTTATCTGAACTATGGGGTGTGTTAGCGCTGTGCGTTATCTGAACTATGGGGTGTGTTAGCGCTGTGCGTTATCTGAACTGTGGGGTGTGTTAGCGCTGTGCGCTATCTGAACTGTGGGGTGTGTTAGCGCTGTGCGTTATCTGAACTGTGGGGAGCGTTAGCGCTGTGCGTTATCTGAACTATGGGGAGTGTTAGCGCTGTGCGTTATCTGAACTGTGGGGTGTGTTAGCGCTGTGCGTTATCTGAACTGTGGGGAGCGTTAGCGCTGTGCGTTATCTGAACTGTGGGGTGTGTTAGCGCTGTGCGTTATCTGAACTGTGGGGAGCGTTAGCGCTGTGCGTTATCTGAACTATGGGGAGCGTTAGCGCTGTGCGTTATCTGAACTGTGGGGAGTGTTAGCGCTGTGCGTTATCTGAACTGTGGGGAGCGTTAGCGCTGTGCGTTATCTGAACTATGGGGAGTGTTAGCGCTGTGCGTTATCTGAACTGTGGGGAGCGTTAGCGCTGTGTGTTATCTGAACTATGGGGTGTGTTAGCGCTGTGCGTTATCTGAACTGTGGGGAGCGTTAGCGCTGTGCGTTATCTGAACTATGGGGAGCGTTAGCGCTGTGTGTTATCTGAACTGTGGGGAGTGTTAGCGCTGTGCGTTATCTGAACTGTGGGGAGCGTTAGCGCTGTGCGTTATCTGAACTGTGGGGTGTGTTAGCGCTGTGCGTTATCTGAACTGTGGGGTGTGTTAGCGCTGTGCGTTATCTGAACTGTGGGGTGTGTTAGCGCTGTGCGTTATCTGAACTGTGGGGTGTGTTAGCGCTGTGCGTTATCTGAACTGTGGGGTGTGTTAGCGCTGTGCGTTATCTGAACTGTGGGGAGCGTTAGCGCTGTGCGTTATCTGAACTATGGGGTGTGTTAGCACTGTGCGTTATCTGAACTGTGGGGTGTGTTAGCGCTGTGCGTTATCTGAACTGTGGGGTGTGTTAGCGCTGTGCGTTATCTGAACTGTGGGGTGTGTTAGCGCTGTGCGTTATCTGAACTGTGGGGAGTGTTAGCGCTGTGCGTTATCTGAACTATGGGGTGTGTTAGCGCTGTGCGTTATCTGAACTATGGGGAGCGTTAGCGCTGTGCGTTATCTGAACTGTGGGGTGTGTTAGCGCTGTGCGTTATCTGAACTGTGGGGAGTGTTAGCGCTGTGCGTTATCTGAACTATGGGGTGTGTTAGCGCTGTGCGTTATCTGAACTATGGGGAGCGTTAGCGCTGTGCGTTATCTGAACTGTGGGGTGTGTTAGCGCTGTGCGTTATCTGAACTGTGGGGTGTGTTAGCGCTGTGCGTTATCTGAACTGTGGGGTGTGTTAGCACTGTGCGTTATCTGAACTATGGGGTGTGTTAGCGCTGTGCGTTATCTGAACTGTGGGGTGTGTTAGCGCTGTGCGTTATCTGGACTGTGGTGTAAGAATGTAACGGGTTACTGTAAAAACGATAAGCTTTTTGCAAAATTAAGCTATCTTGCTAAACGGGCAGGTTTTGCAAAAGTATGCTGTAAACCACTGCTACAGCCTATTATTGATTAAAGCCATTGCAAAGCCTATGTCACACGAGAGGTCGAGAAGAATTAGAAGGAGACATTGGGTTTGAAGATGCTAGACAAAGATAAGTGCCTATGTCCCAACTTGCTTGTTAAGCGAACCTGGCACGGACATACATGATTGGGCTTTGTTAGTCCAATGATTGGAACTTTGAAGGATAAAAGAGGGATTGCAAACATTCAGACAGAAGATCCACGAGGGATGTTGAGCTTGCGCAGGTGGACGTAATGCTGGCTAATGCCTAACAACTACCCAGCTAAAGAAGACGACAATGCACGCTACTCTGTCCAGCGACTGAATGGGTAATAACCATTCAGAAATGTAAATTACTGCCGTTTGCTGTGTGTACTAATAAAACATTCACTGTTATCAATTAGTTTCAAGTCCGAATCCTTAACATAGAAACATAGAAACATAGAAGATAGGAGCAGGAGTAGGCCATTCGGCCCTTCGAGCCTGCTCCGCCATTCAATGCGATCATGGCTGATCATCCAAATTCAGTACCCGGTCCCTGCTTTCTCCCCATACCCCTTTAGCCCTAAGAAATATATCCAACTCCTTTTTGAATATATTTAATGAACTGGCTTCTACTGCCTTCTGTGGTAGAGAATTCCACAGGTTCACCACTCTCTGGGTGAAGAAATTCCTCCTCATTTCTGTCCTAAATGACTTACCCCTTATCCTTAGACTGTGACCCCTGGTTCTGGGCTCCCCGACCATCGGGAACATCCTTCCTGCATCTAGCACGGTGGCATAGTGGTTAGCACTGTTGCCTCACAGCGCCAGGGACCCGGGTTCGAATCCGGCCTCGGGCGACTGTCTGTGTGGAGTTTGCACATTCTCCCCGTGTTTGCGTGGGTTTCCTCCGGGTGCTCCGGTTTCCTCCCACAGTCCAAAGATGTGCAGGTTAGGTTGATTGGCTATGATAAATTGACCCTTAGTGTTAGGGGGATTAAATACGTGGGGTTACGGGGATAGGGTGGGATATGTGTTGGTGTAGGGGTTACGGGGGTAGGGTGGGATATGTGTCGGTGCAGGCTCGATGGGCCAAAATGGCCTCTATCTGCACTGTGGGGTTTCTGTGATTTCTGTGTGATAGTCTGTCCAGTCCTGTCAGAATTTTATAAGTTTCAATGAGATCCCCTCTCATTCTTCTAAACTCCAGCGAGTACAAGCCCAATCGACGCAATCTCTCCTCATACGTCATTCCTGCCATCCCAGGTATCAGCCTGGTGAATCTTCGCTGAACTCCAACAGTGGGGAGTGTTAGCGCTGTGTGTTATCTGAACTCTGAGGGGGGGTTATGCCCCAGTTGCACTGGCATTACTGAACAGTCAAGCAGGGGTTGAAGGCTTACTCTGCCTGTCTGCAGTCTGATTGCCACCGACTGGATCAAATTGCACACTGCAGGCAGTTTGCTGGGGATTCGTGTCCAGTCACACCTTTCACGTTCCTACGTCGTCTGTTCACCTGTACACGGGAGGACACGACCTTAAACCTGGACACATCCTCAACGGGAATAAATTCAGGCCCCAGTGAGGAACTGGTTGGTTATGGAGATGTATTCTAGGCAACAAAGCGAGAATTGGAAAGACGAATTAGTTTGCGCAATCTGCCTGGAATTGTTCGAGGACCCGGTGACGCTGGACTGTGGCCACAACTACTGCCGGTCCTGTATCGTCGGCTGTTGGGACGCGCAGGAATCAAACTTTTGCCCGGAGTGTTTAGACGTCTTTCCAGAGACAAACCTCAAGCGCAATCGGGCTCTCTCGAACCTGGCTGAAAGGGCCCGGAGCCGAGACCGACAGCGGAGGAAGAAAGCCAGTAGACTTTACTGTGAGCTGCACCAGGAAGAACTCAAGCTGTTTTGTGAAACTGACAAGGAATTGATTTGTGGGATTTGTCGAGACGGGCGGGAGCACAAATATCACAACTTCATCCCGCTCAACGAGGCTGTGGAGATTTACAAGGTAAAAGGCGAACAAGCGTTACCGCCAGCGTAACTTTATCTCCCCCCTCCCCTTTTTGAAATGTTAAACCTCTGTGAACTTCCACTTTAATTCCAGGATAAGCTGAAATTATCCCTGGATTCGGCTTCCAAAAGAAAGGCCAGTGTTCTCAAGGCCAAATTTAAGCAGAAACAGCAGATTTCCGCAGTTAGGGTAAGGTCTTCCTGTGCTGATATTCTGGGATCTCGGTTAGTTTTGTTCCCTTTATCGCCGGTACATTGGCCTAGAAATTGGGTTGGGGCGCCAAAGTGGCGCAAAAGTCACCTGAGCGCAGGATTTAGCGCAGCGATCGGAGTAATACCGATCGCCAGAAATTCAGTTTCAGTGCCCCTAGAGGGACACGGGGCGAGGCTCGAGGTGCTCCGCGTCCCTCTTAGGGCGCAGAAACTGATTATCGCAGCGCAACGTGCCGCAGCGCCACATGCTGCGGTACTGCAGGCCTTCCTCCCACTGTTAAGGGGGAGGTGCCTGCAACAGCGCGATCCCCGCTCGCGAGTGCCGGCAAATGAGCCCGGCACCAAGGAGAAGTGCCGGGCTCTCGGGGAAACAGCCAGCAATGCCGCGGGGGGGTTAGGAGGCCGGGGACGGAAGTGCTGGCAGGCGGCCGCCGAAAAAGCGGCAGCCCCGCACCTCCACCTTAACTTGCGCTGCTGCCGGCACAGTAAGGCCCCGTGAACTGGGCGCGGGTAGCGAACGGCGCAACTGCGGCGTTCGCTACCAAATATCGCGAACGGGGCACGCCGATGACGTCATCGGTGGCAGTGCAGCGCAACAGGCTAACGCCACCATTAGCGCCCCTGCTGAATATCGCGGGAGGCGCAGCCAGTGGCGCTACAGCCACTGCCTGCCTCTTTAGGCACTAACAGGTGGCGCTACTCACCCAATTTCTCCCCCATTGTTTTCATATTTCATTCTGTAGGAACAGTCGCGCAGTCTGCAGACCAACATTCGGTACGAGTTTGCTAAAATGCATCGGACTCTGAATGAAAAAGAGCAGCGTTTAAGCCGAGATCTCCAGGAACAAGAGGAGAGGATTTTGGAAGAAATGCAAGCAAACCTGCGAGGGATTCAAGACATTCTGGATTCCATTGAGCGAATGCTGTCCGAGTTTCGGACACGAATGGATCAACAGGACATATTGGCTTTTCTCAAGGTAAAACAAGAAACTTCATTTTAATGCAATGGCACACATTTACAGAATAATCATTAATAAACCGTGTAATAATAGTTTAGTTCTTATTTTGCTGAACGAATGGCGAAAAATATATTTATGCTTGACCCACATATGCAATGTTAATGGGTCATAAATTTAAAGAATGTCCAAAGTTCCACCCCTGGTCTGTGTGGAAGTACTTGATCTCGGTCAACGTACCATAGAATCATAGAAATTTATGGCACAGAAGGAGGCCATTCAGCCCATCGTGTCTGTGAAAGAAAGACTTGTATTTATATAGCGCCTTTCACAACCACCAGACGTCTCAAAGCGCTTTACAGTTAATGAAGTACTTTTGGAGTGTAGTCACTGTTGTAATGTGGGAAACACAGCAGCCAATTTGCACACAGCAAGCAATGTGATAATGACCAGATAATCTGTTTTTGTTATGTTGATTGTTCTTTTGGTTGAAACAATTTAACTGTAACTTAGCAAAACTTCAAATAAAACTTAACAAATCAAATTAAAATTGCATTGGCCGGGGTGATGATGCACTCCAGTCCCCGCGGCACCCACCAGTCGCGGAAGGCCTCAAGTGTGCCGGTGGACACCGTGTGCTCCATCTCCAGGGCCACCTGGGCGCGAAGAGAGGCAGGCAATTGGGCCGAACGACCCCCCCCCCCCCTCGACCGCTCGCTGTCTGGACCTGCTTACGGCTGTCTTCGTCAGGCCCAGGAGTAGTCCCACGAGAAGGTCCTCCAATCTGCCCGCTCCCCTTCGACCAAAGATCAGGAGTGTGGGACTGAAGTGCAACCAAAAATTGAGGAACAGCCCCTTCAAGTATTGAAAGAGGGGCTGCAACCTCTCACATTTGGTGTGATGTGGAACACGGACTCCTCTAGGCTGCAGAAATGGCAAGTGGCCTGGGAGTCCGACTGGGGATAACGCCCCTGCTCTTTGGAACAGTGCCATGGGATCTTTTATGTCCACCTTAGAGAGCAGATGGGGCCTCGGTTTAACATCTCATCTGAAAGACGGCACCTCCGACAGTGCAGCACTCCCTCAGCACTGCGCTGGAGTGTCAGCCTAGATTTACGTGCTCAAGTCCCTGGAGTGGGACCCACAACCTTCTGACTCGGAGAGCAAGTGTGCTACCCACTTATCCACAGCTGACACTGTGCAGATTGAAAAAGAGCTCTCCAGCCTAATCCCACTTTCCAGCTCTTGGTCCGTAGCCCTGTAGGTTACAACACTTCAAGTGCATATCCAAGTACTTTTCAAATGTGATGAGGGTTTCTGCCTCTACCACCCTTTCTGGGTGAAAAGGTTCCCCTCGACTCCCCCAATCCTTCTACCAATTACTTTAAACCTATGCCCCCTGTTTATTGACCTCTCTGCTAGGGGAAATAGGTCCTTCCTATCCACTCTATCTAGGCCCCTCATAATTGTACACACCTCAATCAAGTCTCCCCTCAGCCTCCTCTGTTCCAAAGAAAACAACCCCAGCCTATCCAATCTTTTCCTCATAGCTAAAATTCCCCAGTCCTGGCAACATCTTCGTAAATCTCCTCTGTATCCTCTCTGGTGCAATCACATCTTTCCTGTAATGTGGTGACCAGAACTGTACGCAGTATTCTAGCTGTGGCCTATCTAGTGTTTTATACAGTTCAAGCATAACCTCCCTGCTCTTGTATTCTAATGGCTCAGCTAATAAAGGAAAGTATCCTGTATGCCACCTTAACAATCTTATCGACCATGAGGGGACAGTAAACGCTGGTCTGTGTATCTGCTGGGGTAACTATCCAGTGATCCCTGTTGAACATAGCATGTGCGGATGTTGGCGCAGATGATATCCAACTCCTCAGCGATCCCCTCTGAAGTCGAATAGGCAGCTAATATTTACCATTCTGATTCTGAAGTATGAGTATCACTGTACGAGTCAATGGGAGACCTATTTAAGACGCTCCTTAAAACCTACCTCTTTTACCAAGCTTTTGGTCACCTGCCCTAATTTATCCTTATGTGGCTCGGTGTCAAATTTGTTGTCTTAAAATACTCCTGTGCAGTGCCTTGGGGTGTTTTACTACGTTAAAGGTGCTATATAAATACAAGTTGTTGCTGTTGAGGAAAGCTTGTCAACGGTTACTCATCTTATTCAATGCCTTCAACAATGAGGTGGATCAATGGCATCATCTCAGAGTAGGTGTTCAGGCAGTTGGGAAACAATTTCAGATAATGTTGTGCCCATGGTGAATCCAGCTCTGAGGCATATGCACTCTTCTCACCATTTTTGAATGGTGGATAACCAGTGGAATATTGTGATAGATGACCCTAAGCGGTATTGTCCCGCGGGTGTAAGCCCCCGACCTGCACTTGCCATGCGCGCCGGCCGTTGAGCTGTGGGCCCGCGTGGAATTCCGATCCTGGGCCTGCTCCAACTGCCAACGCGCAGTGCTTGCGTATCCCAGGGGCGCAGTTAGTTCGATGCGTCCCCTGGGATCACGTGGGCCATGGGGAGCCAATCGGAGCAAGGAATGCTCCATTCATAAGTTTGACAGGAAGAGCTGTCAAAACTTATAAATACTACGGGCCCCAAAACATCACTAAATCTTCAAATACATTTTTTAAAAATCACTTTTTAAATAAACTATAAATTACATGAAATAACTATTTTAAACAATAATTTAAATTTTTGAAAAAAATAATTTTATTTTCTAATGGGGCTAAAAATAAACTTACCTTGCTTTTAAAGTATTTAAAAATAATAAACCTGTGGGGAAAAAATGTTTTAATTTTAATTAATTCACCACTTACCTTGTAAAAAGCAGGCCTTACGCCTGCTTTTTAAATGTGTAACTTCTGGAGACTTACCCTCCCGGGAAAACCTGCAAAAAAAAAACGTAAGTTCGATGCGCACGCGCAGCCTCTCCTGCGCACGCGTTTGACCTCTTAACCCCTGCTTTCAGGGGAACGGAAGTGCCGGTTTCCCGCGCATGCGCAGTGCATGCACGAAACCGGCACTTCCATTGGGCCTGCGGGTGAGTACCCCGTGCGTACTCACCCGTGGAGACCCGAATTTCTGGGCCATTGTGTTCGTTGCACAGCTCAAAGGGGGATGTTGAATGTGTTGATTGGAAGATGCAAGGGGTGGTGGTCCTAACTGTTGAATCATGTTCTACCTGGGGTGTCAAAGGGCATCACAATCCAACTCTGCTGAGAGCATATTTTGGGGCAGATTTTTCTGTTGCACTGCCTGGGCACAGCAAATACAGGAAAATCGGGTAGGAGGAGGCCACGACCCTATTGGAATCCACCTGATTTCCCCTCTGGATGAAATTGGATGGGTTCCCTTGCCAGTGTGCCCTGCCCTCTTTCCCACCAACCCACCTCCACTTTCCTGTATTTTTCGCATCGAGTTGATCTAATACTCTCAGCTGCCAAAACAGGAAAATCTGATGATGCAAACACACAATTAAAAGATACCCATTCCGTAGTCTTTCACTTTGCTGCCAATTGCAGTAAGAATGGTGAAGTGTTTCGAATTGGTGAAATATTGGATGCATTTCTGTGGTGTAGTTTCTGGTTTTATTCTGTCCTAAACTGAGTGAAAATTCAGATCTGCATTTCTGTTTATTTCAGGAGGAAGGTTCCTGGAACAGGAGGTACGATATTCCATTAAAAAAAAGAACACCACACATGAAACTTTAAAACAAACACAAGAAATATTTTTTCAATGATCAACATTTCATTTGCAGGATTAGTGAAAGACGTAATTCATTGGCATTGGTAGACATGGATCTGCCTCTGGGGATATTCAAAGGGCCCTTGCAATATATAGCGTGGAGAGAAATGCTGGACTCTATCAGCCCTGGTAAAGAGATTTATATGTTCTTAATCCTAGTCAGTAGAACAGTGAATATTTACAAGCATTTAAAGAATATCGGAAAACCTAATACACTGAGGGAGTAAAATTCAATTTGAGCGGGGGTGAAAATAGGCAGTAATGTGTCGACTGCCCGTTATATGCCGTTGACTTTGATGGAGAGGGAAATCAGGCAGGGTGTAAAACGGGCTGCTAACCCACACATTCAACGGATCATCCTCCGCCATTTCTGCCACCTCCAAAGCGATCCCACCACCAAACGCATCTTCCCCTCCCCTCCCCTTTCAGCATTCCGTAGGGACTGCTCCCTCCGAGACACCCTAGTCCACTCCTCTATTACCCCCAGCACCCCTTCCCCTTCGCCTGGCACCTTCCCGTGCAAGCGCAGGCGATGTAACACCTGCCCTTCTCCCCCCTTCCCACTGTCCAGGGCCCCAAACACCACTTCCAGGTGAAACAGCGATTTACTTGTACTCCTTGCAATCTAGTATACTGTATTCGCTGCTCACGATGTGGTCTCCTCTACATTGGGGAGACCAAACGCAGATTGGGTGACCGCTTTGCAGAACACCTCCGTTCAGTCCGTAAGGGTGACCCTGAGCTTCTGGTCGCCTGTCATTTTAATTCACCGCTCCATTCCCACTCGGACCTCACTGTCCTTGGCCTCTTGTATTGTTCCACGGAAACTCACCGTAAACTCGAGGAACAGCACCTCATCTTCCGATTAGGCACTTTACAGCCTTCCGGACTCAATATCGAGTTCAACAATTTCAGATCATAACCTCGGCCCCCATTACATTTTTACTTATTTTTTATCCACACCTTTGTTTTGGCCTGTCCCCCCCCCCCCCCCCTCTTTTTATTCTCTCTCCCACATGGCAGCTGTCTCCCATTCTGCCAGCGCATTTCACACCTAATCTAGAGCTGTCTTTTATCTCCACTAGTCCCATCACTATCTCGTCTCGTTTTGAATACCTCTTAATGTCTCTTCTCTTTTGTTCTCTCCCAGCCTGGCCTCTTAATCTATTTCATTTCCTGTGCCTCTTTAGTCTTGACAAAGGGTTTTGACCCGAAACGTTGACTCTATTTTCTCTCCACGGATGTTGCCTGGCCTGCTGAGTTTTTCCAGCATTTTCTGTTGTTATTTCGGATTTCCTGCATCTGCAGTATTTTGCTATCCTGCTCATTTCCTGCCTGGCTGAAGAGCTGGGGAAGGTAAAGCCACTGAGTTACCTTCAATCGACTACATCTAACACACACGTAACTTTAGTTCAATTAAAGCGAAGGTTTCCAGCCTGCTGTCTGGGTGTAAAATCCACCCCATACAGTGGGCAAGTGGAGTTTACTGGGCTGGACTTTCGCTATGCTGTCCGACATAAAACTGACGCCGTAGATCCGCCGCCACCAGTTAAGAAACCCGCCGGATTTTCACTTCCATCGAATTGAAATTTAAAATGGCCGGCCGATCCACAGTGGCAGTTTTGCACCCAGGCGGCAAGTTAAAAATCAACCCCCTGCAGTCAACTTTTACTTTAACCGCCGGACATAACAGAGCCAGTAACGGATTGGCCGCCCGATTTTTTACACCCTTTCCAATCTTTCTTTCCATTGCCTTCGATAGAAATGTGGTTGTGGGGGGAGGGGGAGGGTGGTGGTCATTTTGCCGGGTGATTTCGAATTGACAGCTCATTTTCCATCTCCCCTGATTTTTAGTTCCATTATTTTAAGCACTTCTCTTTTCAAGACAGAAATGACCTAGGGTAGTCAATCTTTCTTCATGCACCTAAATTCTGGGATCAGTCGTGTAGCCCTCCCCTCTCCAATAACTGAATATCCTTTTTGAAATAGGAAGAACAAAACTTCATGCAGTACTCCCAGATGTGGTCTTACCAGGGCCAAATACTGTTTTAAAAAGACTTCTCTTGATTTATATGTTATACCTCTTGCTATGCATCCCAACATTGTTTCTTTTAACAACCTGGGTACATTCTGCTGTTCGTTTCAGTGACCCATCCACTAAAATCCCAAGATCTCTCTCCCGCTCCGATAGGCTATTTCCATTTAACTCCTAGTCCACATCAACCTTCCTGCTGACCAATCTGATGATTTTAATTTCCCTGTGTTAAACTGTATCTGCCTTTTCTCCGCCCACTGATCCAACTTGTCAAGATCCTTTTGAATGTGTGTACCTTGATGTTCATCATTTGCCACTGCTCCTAATTTGACAGTGCCTGCAAATCTGGACACTTTGGACACAATTCCTTCTTCTAAATCATTTATAAAAATTTTGAACAACAGTGGTCCCAACACTGAACCTTGTGGAACTCGACTGTTAACTGGCTGCCAACCAGATACTTGCCAATGCACTACTACTCATTATTAACTACCAGCCAACCATTCCCAATCCACTTGAATACATTCCCATCTATCCCATAGGTTTGAATAGAATGAACAATCCATTTGAAAATGTGCATGTGCTTTTCAGAATGAAATACATGAAAGTACTTTAACTTATAAATGAGTGCAGAGCACGATAGACAACAAAACAAAAATCTCTTGGTTCTTCCATCTGATCCACTAAAAAGATAGTGCACAGGTACAAAAAGTAATCAGAAAGGCTAACGGAATGTTGGCCTTTATTTCAAGGGGGCTGGAATTGATGCTTCCGAGCATTGGTCAGACCCCAGCTGGAGCAGTGTGTTCAATGTTGGGCAGGACACCTCGGGAAGGATATATTGGCCTTGCAGGAGGCACAGCGCAGATTCACCAGCATGATACCAGCAATTCAAAATTGTGAGGGCCAGTTGCATCAACTTGGCTTGCATTCCCTCGAATTGAGAACATTGAGGGGTGAACTAACTGAGGTGTTTAAAATTACAAAGGCATTTGATAGGGTAGATACAGAGAAACTATTTCCTCTGGGGAAATCTAGAAGGGGGCATAATCTTAAAATTAGAGCTAGGTCATTGAGGAGAGACAATAGAAAGCACTTTTTCACACAAAGGGTACTGGCAATTTGGAATTCTCTCCCCCCCAACAAAGTTGTGGATGTTGGGTCCAATACAATTTTCAAGACTGAGATTGATAGATTTTTGTTAGGTAATGGTATCAAAGGAAATGGGGCAAAGGCAGGTAAATGGAGTCGAGGTATAGATCAGCAATGATCTAATTGAACAGGCTTGCTGGACTGAATATTCTACTCCTGTGCCTATGAAAGGTCCTGTTATAAATCTCATCATCATGAAGAAACGACTCATGAAATAACACTGGACGGCCAGCTGGTGGCGCCGTCCAAGGAGTATAAATACTCGGGCGTGGCCCAGCTTGTCCAGGGACATTTTGTAAGACAGGGACTAGTGAAGTACAACTAGACCTTCATGTTCTGAAACAAGTTGATTAAAGCCTTGCTTTATACTCGAACCAAGTGCGTAGTGAATTTTATTACGTCAGGTCCCAGTGGTAGAGCCTGGGCTGAATCTCAGAAGGGAGCTGTCATTCATGTTTTAGTAGATGACAGTTGATAAACTGATTCACTCCTTCTGTTTCTTAATATTTTTCCCCCTCAGTGCCAGCCTCTCTGACTCTGAATCCTGACACGGCGAATCCCTGGCTCATCCTGTCCGAGGATCTGTCCAGTGTGAAAATGGGGGACCAACGGCAACTCCTTCAAGATATACCACAGAGGTTTGATCGCTGTGCCTGTGTCCTGGGATCAAAGGGATTCACATCGGGGAGGCACTACTGGGAGGTGGAGGTGGGGGACAAGACTGAGTGGGATCTGGGAGTGGCCAAAAAGTCCTGCAACCGGAAAGGGAGAATCAAGCGGGTGCCTGAGGATGGATACTGGAGAGTGGGCCTGCGAAGTAGAAATGAATACACCGCTTTCACCACACCACCTACCTACCTGAGCCTGAGTGTGAACCCCAAAAAGATCGGGGTGTACCTGGACCAGGAGGGCGGACAAGTGTCATTTTACAATGCGGATAACATGTCCCACCTCCACACTTTCACTGACAATTTCACTGAAAAACTCTACCCATACTTCTGTCCCTGTTTGAACGATGGTGGGAAGAATTCAAGTGCCATGAAAATCTGTTGGGTTAACGGACACTCTCTGGCATGAAGCATCTGTAATATAACTTACAACACAGGCGGTCCTGGGGCAGAATCCTCAGAAATCTAGTTATTTTCTGTTCCGTGTTTTTTTCAGCTTTACAGAAACTTGATTTAATTGTGTTCAGTGACAAATATATATAAAATGAAGCAAAAATGCTTCCATGAAATGGAAACATGATTTATATTTATAATAATGAGACAGTTAGATGATTTACATATAAACTTAAACAAAACTCAATAAGTGGGAAAACTAGAGACACCATCACGCCAGATGTCAATCAACATGGAGAGTTCCAAGAGAAGCATCCACTTCCTCAAATGGACATTAATTATTTTAAACCAGAATGTGTAAATTGTCTTAATTAATTAATCTCAAACAATTTGAGTTTTGCATGGGGTACAGCTTCAATGTGCTCGCTGACTGACATTGGCTCCTGGTTAAGCAACACCTCGCTTTTTAAAATTCTCATCCTTGTTTACACATCCCTCCATGGCCTCGTCCCTCCCTATCTCGGATCTCCTCCAGCCCTACAACCAAAGTTCCCTATAATTTTTTTTGGATTCACAGTCCCTTTAACAGGCTACGCGGCCCATTCAAATTTTCGTGTATGTGCAGTTTCCTGGATTGAAAAGCCGGTGAGCGCGGCCTGCGTGGGGCCTCCAGAGCACTGCGTGGCCACGCAGCTTAACAGGAACATTGCCTGCAACTCTCCGAGATATCTGCACTCCTCCATGTCAGGTCTCTTGAGCATCCCCTATTTTAAATCGCTCCACCATTGGTGGCTGTGCCTTCAGCTGCCAAGGCCCTAAGCTCTGGAATTCCCTCCCTAAACCTCTCTACATCTCTTTCCTCCTTAAGACCCGCCTCAAAAATCTACCTCTTGGACCAAGCTTTTGGTCACCTGTCCAAATATCTATGTGGCTCGGTGTCAGATTTTGTTGGATAACGCTCCTGTGATGCACCTTGGGACGTTTTACTACATTAAAGATGCAAGTTGTTGTTGTTCAATGTGTGCCAAGCCAGATTTTAAAAATGATGTCTCCCCACCAGCATTTTTTTGTTCTTGGGATGTGGGTGTTGCTGGCAAGGTCCCATTTAGTGCACATCCCCAGTTACCCTGAGAAGATGGTGGTGAGCCTGGCCCCTTGACCTGCTGCTGTATTTGTGGTGATGGTGTTCCCACAGTGAGGTTAGGTAGAGAATTTCTGGATACTGGCCCAGCGACGATGAAGCAGCAGTGACCCATGTCCAAGTCAGGATGGTGTGTGACTACAAAGTGTTCTTGGAGGTGGTGGTGTTCCAACAACATTTCCTCTGGTCCTTCACAAAGCTGGGTGGGCGTGTGTGCTGTGAGGAGGATGCAGAGAAACTCCAGTATGATTTGGACAGGTTGGGTGATTGGAAAGATGCAGTATAATGTGGATAAATGTGAAGTTATCCACTTTGGTGGCAAAAACAGGAAGGCAGATTATTATCTGAATGGCAATAGATTGGGAGAAGGGGAAGTGCAACGAGACCTGGGTGTCCTTGTGCACCAGTCGCTGAAGGTAAGCATGCAGGTGCAGCAGGCGGTTAAGAAGGCAAATGATATGTTGGCCTTCGTAGCGAGAGGGTTCGAGTACAGGAGCAAGGATGTCTTGCTGCAGTTGTACAGGGCCTTGGTGAGACCACACCTTGAGTATTGTGTGCAGTTTTGGTCGCCTTATCTGAGGATGTTCTTGCCATGGAGGGAGTGCAGCGAAGATTCACCAGACTGATAGCTGGGATGGCAGGAATGACGTATGAGGAGAGATTGGGTCGATTGGGCTTATACTTGCTGGAATTTAGAAGAATGAGAGGGGATCTCATTGAAACTTATAAAATTCTAACAGGACTAGACAGACTAGATGCAGGAAGGATGTTCCCGACAGCCAGAGAGTCCAGAACCAGGGGTTACAGTCTAAGGATAAGGGGTAAGCCATTTAGGACTGAGATGAGGAGGAATTTCTTCACCCAGAGAGTGGTGAACCTGTGGAATTCTCTACCACAGAAGGCAGTTGAGGCCAATTCATTAAATATATTCAAGAAGGAGTTAGATATATTTCTTAGGGCTAAAGGGATCAAGGGATATGGGGAGAAGGCAGCGACAGGGTACTGAACTTGGATGATCAGCCATGATCTCATTGAATGGCGGAGCAGGCTCGAGGGGCTGAATGGCCTACTCCTGCTCCTATCTTCTATATGTTTCTTTGTGATAGAGGGTCACAGGAGAGGTGCTGTTTTAAGTTTTATAAACCTTTCAAAAGACTTTGAAAATGTTGTGTGATCATGGATGCTCCGGTGTGTGTGATCTCCAAACACTCAGAGGTTGAATCTCCGTGAGGGTTTCGCCTACTCGCCACGGTAACTTTGGCACTAGAGCTGCAGAAACCCTGTGTTCCCTTCCCTTTTCCTGGCTGTATTAATACCCCTGTCTGCCTCATTTTTGTTTTGAAGAACAGTCCCCACCCCAAGCATTAAGTTGTCCGATTCCTTTTCAACAAATGCTGCCTGACCTGCTCTGTGTTTCCAATATTTCCTCTTTGTTTGATTATCACCAACTGCAGTACTTTGCTTGTAACGTCGTCTTATAAATTTCCTTTTGAACCAGAGTTTGAGATTTTTATGTGTAGATGATGATATTATACGTTATTTATTAATAGAAATTATATTCATATCAAAATTGTTTAATTGATTTTCTTTTCCTTGCTCCATTATTTTTCCTATATATTAAACATTCTCCCTACTTGGAAACAGTCGGGAGCACATGTGCTAAAGAGGAAAATGAATGAAAACCAATAAATATCAAAGGGCTACGGGGGGGTGAAATTGGTCTCTGGTGGTCGAGCAAAATGGGCAATAATGAATCAGTTGCCTAGCCCGTTTGACACCCCGACGAATTTTCTTTTCCATTGAAGTCAATGGTAAGGAAAACTGGTATTGGAGAGATGTGGAAGAGGTGGCCGAACCAATATCCTCCATTTTACATTGGGAGACCCAAGATGAATAAATTCCAATTGTAAACTAATAAACGGCGGGGGTAGGATTCATGGGAGCGGGAGACTCTGGTGAACTACAAAATGTCGCCGGGATATCTCCTGAAATAAAGATAGTCAATGAGATCAAACATAACACGGTGGCATAGTGGTTAGCACTGTTGCCTCACAGCGCCAGGGACCCGGGTTCGAATCCGGCCTCGGGTGACTGTCTGTGTGGAGTTTGCACATTCTCCCCGTGTTTGCGTGGGTTTTCTCCGGGTGCTCCGGTTTCCTCCCACAGTCCAAAGATGTGCGGGTTAGGCTGATTGGCTATGATAAATTGACCCTTAGTGTTAGGGGGATTAAATACGTGGGGTTACGGGGATAGGGTGGGATATGTGTTGGTGTAGGGGTTACGGGGATCAGGTGGGATATGTGTCGGTGCAGGCTCGATGGGCCGAAATGGCCTCTATCTGCACTGTGGGGTTTCTGTGATAAATGTGAATTTTCCTCAACTAATTGGGAGCAGCTAATCCAATTTTAAAGATTGTTTCTAATGATTGTTCCAAACATGGGCTAGATTTTCAACTTGTTGCAGGGGCACGAAACTGGCAAGCCTACCAAACTGAGGCTGGGTCTGAGTCCTGAAATTGAGGTGTCGCAGTGAGTGTGAGAGCCCAAAGGACAGCAGTTAGAATCACTTGACTTCTCTTCTCAGTCTTGTTGAGTTAAGACCACAAGACCGTAAGACTTATCCTGCTCAGCATCACCCCTCCCTACTCGAGCAGGAAACTAAATCAATTATATTTATTGTTTCACCATCTGCCCTGCTCAAACTGCCACGGCAAGCCATGGCTCTCATTGCAAGATCTCACTGCTGTTTGGACACCTTTTCCACCTTCGAGCACCTCATGCTTTTTACTCCCACTGCCCCCTCTAATTTCTCAGTCCCCCTACTCTTTACATTAACTCTCCCACTGACTGATAGCTGCCTCCCACATCTTGACAACTGACTGGCCTCACCATCTTGGAGCTCATTATCGCTGCTTTGGCCATCTCATTATCCACATTTCCCTGCCTACCACTACAGACTAAAAAAGAGCAAACTTGCATTTATATAACACTTTTCACACTCTCAGGACATCCCAAAGCACTTTACAGCCAATGAAGTGCTTTTGAAGCATGATAACTGTTGTAATGTAGGAAATGCAGCAGCCAATTTGCGCACAGCAATGTCCCACAAACAGCAGATACCAGATCTGTTTTTTAGTGATGTTGTGAGAGGGATAAATATTGGCCAAGGCACCAGGAGAACTCTCCTACTTTTGTTCAAATATGATCTTTTACGTCCACAAGGGGCTAGACCGGGGCCTCAGTTTAACATCTCATCTGAAAGACGGCACCTCCGACAGTAGAGCACTCCCTCAGTACTGCATTGGAGTGTCTGCCTAGATTATGTGTTCAAGTCTCTGGAGTGGGACTTGAACCCACAACCTACAGAAAGAATGTACTGTGAGATAAGGTAACATATGTGGAATAATATTCATCTCATTAATTGGTTTGTAGATATATGCTTGCTCAATAGTTTTGCCCTAAATGGACTATTAAAAAAACCTTTTGCTACAATTTAAGATGTGTTGATGGTCATGTACACCTGGGAGCTTTTGAGTTTAAAAAAGGTGATTTTGAACAGCACCAATGAGTACACTCCTGGGAGCAACCATGCAAGATACAATTGGTCAAGGTTAGCAGACTTATTAGGGTCTCCCAGATCATTACTGTATCGTCTGTTCTTTTTGATCGATTGAGTAAAGTCCCGTGTACAAGCTATCTCCAATGTGTTTTACTGTTGAGTCTTTGACTTATCAATGAAGCCTATTAAAAAGGACTACATTGTGGCGTGTTTTCATTGAGGGTTCTGTACCTAACTGTAGGTGTCTACTTTAAATGTTGGTATAAGAATGGTAATTTGTGAAGCTCTGCCATTGATCCTTTTCCTCAGCTACATGTTGCCTCCTCAGTGATAACATGCACAAACACAGGAAGAACTTCCACACGTATTCTGTCTACGTCAGTGGCTCAGAAATTCGGGTCTCCACGGGTGAGTACGCACGGGGTACTCGCCCATAAGCCCAATGGAAGTGCCGGTTTCCTGCATGCGCGGGAAACCGGCACTTCCGTTCCCCTGAAAGAAGGCGTTCAGAGGTGGAACACGTGCGCAGGAGAGGCTGCACGTGCGCATCGAACTTACGTTTTTTTTGCAGGTTTTCCCGGGAGGGTAAGTCTCCAGAAGTTAGACACTGCGCCTGCTTTTTACAAGGTAAGTAGTGAATTAATTAAAATTCAAACATTTTTTCCACAGGTTTATTATTTTTAAATACTTTAAAGAAAGGTAAGTTTATTTTTAGCCCCATTAGAAAATAATTATTTTTTTCAAAAATTTTAATTATTGTTTAATAGTTATTTCATGTAATTTATACTTTATACTTTATTTAAAAAATGTGATTTAAAAAAAAATGTATTTGAAGATTTAGTGATGTTTTGGGGCTTATAGTATTTATAAGTTTGACAGCCCCTCCTGTCAAACTTATGAATGAAGCATTCCCTGCTTCGATTGGCGCTCCATGGCCCACGTGATCCCAGGGGACGCATCGAACTAACTGCGCCCCTGGGATACGCAAGCACTACGCGCTGGCAGTTGGACGAGGCCCAGGATCGGAATTCCACGGGGGCCCACAGCTCAACGGCCGGCGTGCAAGGTAAGTGCAGGTCGGGGGGCTTGCACCCGCGGGAAGCCCTCGACCCGAATTTCTGGGCCAATGTCTCTCACAACCCCTTGCGTGCATTTATATAGCACTTTCCACATCCTTGGGGCAACCAAAAGCACTTCATGGCCAATGAGTTACTTCTGAAGTGTTGAATTGTTATATACGCGCACACAGCTGCTCCTCCAAATAGCAATGAGATTAACTGGTAATTTATCTGTTTGTTGGTGGCAGTGGTTGGGGATAAATGTTGGCCAGGGCATCGGGAGAATGCGTCTGCTCTTCTTTGAAGCGTACTATGGGATCTTTTACATCCACCTGAACAGGCAGACAGATCCTCAGTTTAATGTCTGATCTAAAAGACGGCACCTCCGACGGTGTAGAAACTGTTGACCTGAAGCGGCAGTCCAGACGATATGCTCAAACCCACGACTTTCTGACTCCGAGAGAGTGCTACCAACTGAGCCAAGCTGACACTCCTAATCACTTCTTGCCTTAGTTACCCTGAAACGAATCTCTCCTCAATCCCTGCAGCCTCTGGGGTACATTATCAGCTTTAGTGCCTAGGTGGAGCGGATAGGAAAAGATGGCAGGGAGGTTCGCAAGCTGGTAAAAGAACCCACCGGATTTTCCTTCTGTTAATTTCAATGGAAGGAAAATCCAGTAAAAGATGAAAATCTACACCTCTGTTTAAGATTCCCCGTCCTCCTATGTCTCCAAGTGTATCACAGTGATGTCTGTAATCAGTTTTGATGTGCATCAATGCAAAAGTGCTAGTATAACTCCGGTTTGTCTGGTTACTGTTGCAGAAGTTAAACCAGGGGAGATTGGAAGACCACTGTGCAGCGATATCAATCACACTCCCCAAGGCTCCTGTAACGTGCATGCCCCTATAGTTTGAGAATCACAGAAACTGCCAGCGGTTTATTCTGAAACAAGTAAACTTTCACAAGGTAAAATGCAATGACTATTGTATAGATCCTGACATTAATCAAACACAGTTTCTATTCCAGAATATCAATCTACAAGCTTGGTGCGCCCAACTCTCACTGGAAAAGGGAAATATTTGCATTTATAAGTGCCTTATGAATGCATCAATGAAACAGCTCAAAACATGAACAATTCTTGAAGTACAGCGAGTGCTAGGTTGCAGGGAGCCATTCTGTACCAGCACTGCAGCAGAAACAGAGGAAAACAAGCAGGTACATCTGTTCAGTGGTACTGTCGAAGGGAGAATATTGGCCAGCAGCAACTCCTTGGAGTCCTTGGTGGAGTTTCTGCTAGTGTGACCCACACCAGAAGTGAAGTCAAAAGCAGTAACAATTAGAGACACTTTACTTAGACAGCGGTCGCGGTAAATACTCTGTAGTTGCCACAACAACCACCTCTACTAAAGTGTCCAACTCACTGCATTTAGTCACTTTGATAATGCGTGGATGTTGGTAATACCCATCCTGAGGTGTTAGAAGCAAGATGGCATAAAGAAAGGAAGACTTGCTTTCTATCTGCAGCAGTTGAAGGCAGCTCACCACCACCTTCTCAAGGGCAATTCGAAATGGGCAATAAATGCCAGCCTTGCCAGCGACGCCCACATCCCATAAATGAATAAAACAAATATAGCACCTTTCATGACCTCAGGACGTCCCGAAGCGCTTTACAGCCAATGAAGTACCACCAGTGAAATAAAAGTTTGGATCCATTGTTTTAATTCTTTGACAGCTGAATGCCACGTTCACTTGAAGAATTCAAGGAGGTTTTTTTTCCTTCACACAGTACTGATCAAACACCATGCATTCAGACCCAATCCCACATGTTCCACCCTTATCTTGAATTTGGCCCACTCCTTCTACATATTATTTACACATCCACCCTGCATGTAACTATTGATTCGAGTCTCATTAGCTGCCAGATATCAGAGGCTCAGTGAGATAAAGCATTCTAAATATAATGACTGAAAGTCGACTGCTGTATCTGAAGACTTGAGCAGGCAGCCAATTTGATTGCACCAGTTCCTCATTGTGGTGGCATTGGCCGCACAAAGAGAACACCACCACCGTTATCTTCTGCATTTAACCCTTACACCGTCGCTCTAGTGTAGTACCAACAACATGGAGAGATAGAGAGAGAAAGTGACACTTTGACAGGCAGACAGTTAGAAGTTGGGTTTGTGTTTCTTCACTTCGACCATGAGATGGTGGATATTGATGAGATCCGAGCGCACGGGCAGGTTCTTGAAAGGAGGCTGAGAGAGGACCTTGTGGAATCGATGATAGTATTGGATCAGCTGGGTCAGTGCTCCCTGAAAGTTTTAAGTTAAAATAAGTTACATTATGGCTGGCCTTGCATTTACAATCCTATTACGCACATGTACTGGTCACATCCATCGACGAGTACTGGCATCATATACAGCTCTAGATCAGCCCTCTGCTTACAAGAGGTTACATAGAAACATAGAAGATAGGAGCAGGAGTAGGCCATTCGGCCCCTCGAGCCTGCTCTGCCATTCAATGAGATCATGGCTGATCATCCAAATTCAGTACCCTGTCCCTGCCTTCTCCCCATACCCCTTGATCCCTTTAGCCTTAAGAAATATATCCAACTCCTTCTTGAATATATTTAATGAATTGGCCTCTACTGCCTTCTGTGGTAGAGAATTCCACAGGTTCACCACTCTCTGGGTGAAGAAATTCCTCCTCATCTCTTTCCTAAATGGCTTACCCATTATCCTTAGACTGTGACCCCTGGTTCTGGACTCCCCGACCATCGGGAACATCCTTCCTGCATCTAGTCTGTCCAGTCCTGTCATAATTTTATAAGTTTCAATGCGATCCCCTCTCTTTTAAACTCCAGCGAGTATAAGCCTAATCGACCCATCTCTCCTCATACGTCATTCCTGCCATCCCAGGTATCAGCCTGGTGAATCTTCGCTGAACTCCTTCCATGGCAAGAACATCCTTCCTCAGATAAGGCGACCAAAACTGCACACAATACTCAAGATGTGGTCTCACCAAGGCCCTGTACAACTGCAGCAAGACATCCTTGCCTGATAATCTACATCCTAGGGTACTTAAGGAAGTGGCCCTGGAAATAGTAGATGCATTGCTGGTCATCTTCCAGAACTCGATAGACTCTGGAACAGTTCCCATGGATTGGAGGGTAGCTAATGTTACCCCACTATTCAAAAAGGGTGGTAGAGAGAAAGCGGGGAATTACAGACCGGTAAGCCTGACATCGGTAGTGGGGAAAATGCTAGAGTCCATTATAAAGGATGTAATAGCAGAGCACTTGGAAAACAGTGACAGGATCGGACAAAGTCAACATGGATTTACAAAAGGTAAATCGTGCTTGACTAATCTACTGAAATTTTTTGAGGCTGTAACTGGGAAAATAGATAAGGGAGAACCAGTAGATGTGTATTTGGACTTTCAAAAGGCTTTCGATAAGGTCCCGCATAAGAGATTAGTGTGTAAAGTTAAGGCACATGGGATTGGGGGCAATGTATTGACTTGGATAGAGAACTGGTTGGCGGACAGAAAGCAGAGAGTAGGAATTAACGGGTCTTTTTCCGAGTGGCAGGCAGTGACAAGTGGGGTACCGCAGGGATTGGTCCTTGGACCCCAGCTATTCACAATATACATTAATGATCTAGATAAGGGAACTAGATGTAATATCTCCAAGTTTGCAGATGGCACAAAGCTGGGTGGGTGTGTGTGCTGTGAGGAGGATACCGAGAAACTCCAGGATGATTTGGACAGGTTGGGTGATTGGGCAGAAGCGTGGCAGATGCAATATAACGTGGATAAATGCGAGGTTATCCACTTTGGTGTCAAAAACAGAAAGGCGGACTATTATCTGAATGGCAATAGATTGGGAGAAGGGGAATTGCAACAAGACCTGGGTGTCCTTGTGCACCAGTCACTGAAGGTAAGCATGCAGGTGCAGCAGGCGGTGAAGAAGGCAAATGGTATGTTGGCCTTCATAGCGAAAGGGTTTGAGTACAGGAGCAAGGATGTCCTGCTGCAGTTGTACAGGGCCTTGGTGAGACCACACCTGGAGTAGTGTGTGCAGTTTTGGTCGCCTTATCTGAGGAAGGATGTTCTTGCCATGGAAGGAGTTCAGCGAAGATTCACAAGGCTGATCCCTGGGATGGCAGGAATGACGTACGAGGAGAGATTGGGTCGATTGGGCTTATACTCGCTGGAGTTTAGAAGAATGAGAGGGGATCTCATTGAAACTTATAAAATTCTAACAGGACTAGACAGACTAGATGCAGGAAGGATGTTCCCGATGGTCGGAGAGTCCAGAACCAGGGGTCACAGTCTAAGGATAAGGGGTAAGCCATTTAGGACAGAGATGAGGAGGAATTTCTTCACCCAGAGAGTGTGAACCTGTGGAATTCTCTACCACAGAAGGCGGTTGAGGCCAAGTCTTTAAATATATTCAAGAAGGAGTTAGATATATTTCTTAGAGCTAAAGGTATCAAGGGATATGCGGAGAAGGCAGGTACGGGGTACTGAGTTTGGATGATCAGCCATGATCTCATCGAATGGCGTAGCAGGCTCGAGGGGCCGAATGGCCTACTCCTGCTCCTATCTTCTATGTTTCTATGTTCCTGTACTCAAACCCTCTCGCTACGAAGGCCAACATACCATTTGCCTTCTTAACCGCCTGCTGCACCTGCATACTTACCTTCAGCGACTGGTGCACAAGGACACCCAGGTCTCGTTGCACTTCCCCTTGGTTGTTACACCAACATGACTCAGTACAGTGCAGATGGCGCTTGTGTGCAGCACATGCAACTTTAAGGAACTGTCCTTGGCAGTGAATGCTCCAGAACACGGGGCGGTTGGGGGTAGAATGCCAAGGATAATTATACTATTGGGATAAGATTCTCCACTGGGTTAGAGTAAATCATCGATTACTCTTCTGCCTTTGAAAGCCCACCCTCTCCAAAGTAGATTTAGTTAGTAGACTCTGTATGAAGGAGGACTGGTACACTACTATCCAACCTCACAACTGGACTGACGGGCACACCAATCTGTGGTTTGGCAAATAATAAACACAAGGAGCAGAAATCTTCGAGACCCCATGCCGTCGGCAATTTGTTAAACACAGCAGACGGCTTATCGTAAAATTGTGGCTGGGCTCCCTGGGATTTTTCACGGATTGACGTCAAAAGGATGGAAATCATTGAGAGTCCATTTGCAATTTTCCAATATTCCACCTCCGAGGCCCTTCGATGGCGTGGGTCTTGGAGAATTCCACCCAAGATACACAGCTCTTACACTGTATTACAGGTAACAAGATTGTTTAGTGCTGCATCATGGAATCATCAACAACATTCAGCAGAGGAAACCCATCCATTATCCACAGACAGACAAGATGGATGCACCAATGGATTCTTGCACACGCCTTTCGATAGTGATCAGATTTCCATGAATGTGACAGTGCTCAATATTTGGATACGGACAGGAAGATGAATGGATGCTCAGGCAGTGGCACAATCTATACTCTGAATATAGATCATAAGAATATAAGACGTAGGAGCAGGAGTCGGTCATTTGGCCCCCCCCGAGCCTGCTCCGCCATTCAATAAGATCATGGCTGATCTGATCTTGGCCTCAACTCCACTTCCCTGCCCGCTCCCCATAACCCTCGACTCCCAAACCTTTCAAAAATCTGTCTATCTCCACCTTAAATATATTCAATGACCCAGCCTCCGCAGCTCTCTGGGGAAGAGAATTCCAAAGATTCACGACCCTCTGAGAGAAGAAATGCCTCATTTCCGATTTAAAAAGGGTGCCCCCTTATTCTGAAATTATGCCCCTAGTTCTAGATCCCCCCATGAGGGGAAACATCCTCTCTGCATCTACCCTGTCGAGCCCCTTCAGAATCTTGTATGTTTCAATAAGATCCCCTCTCATTCTTCTAAACGCCAATGAGTATAGGCCCAACCTGCTCAACCTTTCTTCGTAAGACAACCCCTTCATCTCCAGAATCAACCCCGTGAACCTTCTCTGAATTGCCTACAATGCAAGTATATCCTTCCTTAAATAAGGAGACCAAAACTGCTATGTAAGAAATCGTGAATTGGAAGAAATTGTGAATTATAAAAGAAATAATGTTTTTAAAAAAAAAAGAAATGGGTTTGCCTAGCTCAGCAGCCAGGATAAGCTGATGACACAGAAGAAACAAATCATATCAGATAGGGAGTTGCACAAAGAGCGGAGGTCGTTTACAAGGGCATAACGCAGAAATAGGCCTTAATGTAGGCATAGCTAGGCCTGATAAGAGGTCGAGTAAGGAGTCTTATGATAAACTGTCTAGGAGAAAGTGCAAGATGTCCAAACAGGAGATAAGCAGAGGATGACCTCACGAGTCTGCTGTAGGTACCTATTCCTCTATAATTGAATGGGTAAAAGTGATTAAACAAATGATTGATGCAAGGTATCCACCAGCCCACCGAAATAAGGTATATAAACAGGCAGCCGAAAGGGAAAAATAGGCAGAGAGGGGGTGGGCTTCCGTGGGGTGGATTCATGCTAGCTTCGGTTAAACACCTCTGCCAGCCTTGGGAGACGACCAGAGGAAGAGACCACTGCCGCAGGCTGCAAGGATCCAAGACCACTGTTCTGCCTCATCCGTTCCGGTAAACTGTTCTCATCTGTTACGGGTTGTATGTCTACTACGTCTAACCCAATTGCGTGTTATATTTAACTATATTTGAACTGCCGCTCCTTAATAAAACAACCTATGATTCCTAAGACCCTTTGGGTAATCTGTGTGTGACCGGTGATCCAAATCTTACCGCTAGCACAGGTTTCCAGGAATGGGAGAGAAGTAAAGAAATAGCAAAGTCAAACCTGGTCTATAAACTCTGGCTACAAAGCACACAGTAAGTTTCTGACCATACCTGTATGATTCCTGTCCCATTCTTGAAGTTGGTAAAGGACCTCATGACATCTTGGCTGAGATTTTCAACTGACTGCTTCCAGGTGGCAGCAAATCCACGTACTAGCTGTACCACTCGGCCTGAGGTCATTGGGAAATGGGGATGGAGGAGAAAAGGGGGGATTAAAGAAAAAATCACAAAGCATTACTACAGTAGGAATTAGTGACACGTACAGGGCCATGGATCGTAGAAGCTTATAGCACAGGAGATGGCCATCTCCTACTTCTTGTGTTCTAATTCTGTGTTAGATTTCAGGAGATGGTTCTATTCACAGGGATTAGTGGAGACCTCGGGAACAGGCTGCCAGCTAGGAGTCCTTCAAGAGTAAATTGGGCCTGTTCCTGGCTGGGGTGGAGATCACCTCTTACAGAAGGTAAGTACTGCAGGAAATACAGGGACAGAGTGATCTCCTGGAAGAGTTTCGATCGCCTAGATGGGTTGGAGAGGAATTTCCCAGATTTTTTCTCCCAAATTGGCACATTGGGTTTTTTATCTGGTTTTTCACCTCTCCCGGGAGATCACATGAGTTCGGGTGGGATGGAGAGTGAAAATAGATTTGAGGTTAGGATCAGATCAGCCATGATCTTATTGAATGGCGGAGCAGGCTCGAGGGGCCGATTGGCCTACTCCTGCTCCTATTTCTTATGTTCTTATAGTGCCTTTGCTAGAGCAATCCAAAACTAGTCCTACTGCCTCAGTCTCTCCCCAGAGCCCTGTGTGTTCTTCTGCTTTGAATATTTCTCCAATTTTCCAGTAAACTTTGCAATGGGCCCTGTCTCTTCCACTCCCTCTAACAAAGAGGGATCTGGGTGTCCTAGTGCATGAATCGCAGAAGGTTAGTATGCAGGTACAGCAAGTAATTAGGAAAGCTAATAGAATATTATCATTTATTGCCAGGGGAATTGGATACAAAAGTAGGGAGGTTATGCTTCAGTTATACAGGGCATTGGTGAGACCACATCTGGAGTACTGTGTACAGTATTGGTCTCCTTATTTAAGGAAGGATGTAAATGTGTTGGAAGCAGTTCAGGGAAGGTTTACTAGACTAATACCTGGAATGGGCGGGTTGTCTTATGAGGAAAGGTTGGACAGGCTAGGCTTGTATCCGCTGGAGTTTAGAAGAGTAAGAGGTGACTTGATTGAAGTATATAAGGACCCAGAAATTCGGGTCTCCACGGGTGAGTACGCACGAGGTACGCACATAGGCCCAACGGAAGTGCCGGTTTCGTGCATGCACTGCGCATGCGCGGGAAACCGGCACTTCCGTTCCCCTGAAAGAAGGAGTTAAGAGGTGGAATGCGTGCGCAGGAGAGGCAGCGCGTGCGCGTCGAACTTACGGTTTTTTTGCAGGTTTTCCTGGGAAGGTAAGTCTCCGGAAGTTAGACATGTAAAAAGCAGTCGCAAGGCCTACTTTTAACAAGGTAAGTGGTGAATTAATTAAAATTAAAACATTTTTTCCACAGGTTTATTATTTTTAAATACTTTAAAGAAAGGTAAGTTTATTTTTAGCCCCGTTAGAAAATAAAATTATATTTTTCAAAAATTTAAATTATTGTTTAAAATAGTTATTTCATGTAATTTATAGTTTATTTTAAAAATGAGATAAAAAAAAAAAATTATTTGAAGATTTTGGGGCTTATAGTATTTATAGGTTTGACAGGTCTTCCTGTCAAACTTATGAATGAAGTATTCCCTGCTACCATTGGCTCTTCATGGCCCATGTGATCCCAGGGGACGCATTGAACTAACTGCGCCCCTGGGATACGCAAGCACTGCACGCCGGCAGTTGGAGGAGGCCCAGGATCGGAATCCCACGCGGGCCCACAGCTCAACGGCCGGCGCGCTAGGTAAGTGCAGGTCGGGGGCTTGCACCCGCGGGAAGCCCCCGACCCGAATTTCTGGGCCATTATCCGGAGGGGTCTTGAT
Source organism: Somniosus microcephalus (assembly GCF_052327205.1). NCBI lineage: Eukaryota > Metazoa > Chordata > Chondrichthyes > Squaliformes > Somniosidae > Somniosus > Somniosus microcephalus. Next base: position 165,613,202 of record NW_028225179.1, on the reverse strand, counting down.
AGGGTGGATGTGGAGAGGATGTTTCCTCTTGTGGGAGAATCTAGAACTAGGGGTCATTGTTTAAAAATAAGGGGTCGCCCATTTAAGACAGAGATGAGGAGAAATTTTTTCTCAGAGTCTTTGGAACTCTCTTCCTCAGAGGGCAGTGGAAGCAGAGTCTTTGAATATTTTTAAGGCAGAGGTAGAGAGATTCTTGATAAGCAAGGGGGTGAAAGGTTATCGGGGGTAGGCGGGAATGTGGAGTAATCAGATCAGCCATGGTCTCATTGAATGGCGGAGCAGGCTCGAGGGGCCGAATGGCCTACTCCTGCTCCTAATTCGTATGTTCGTTAAGCATTCCACGCTCCAACAATCCTGAATAAAGAAATGTATCCTTGCTCTCAGGGCCAATTTAAAATTGATAACCTGTTATCACTAACTCCCCAGCCAGAGGAAATAGTCTTTCCTCATTCAGCCCATCAAAGCCCTTCATAATTGTATACGCCTCGATTAAAACTCTTATTAACCTCCTCTGCTCCAGTGGAAATAGTCCCAGTGTCTCAAGTCTCTCCTCGTAACTAGTTTCCCATCGCTGGCATCATCCTGGTACATCCAAGCTGTTCGCTTTCTGTGCCCGCAATATTCCTTCTATAATGGGGTGACTAAAAACTGGTAACCTACAAGTTCAAATATTCAGATGTATGAGATATTCGTCACTCAATGCTGGGTTAGATATGACCCAAGAGCTTCAGTTATCAATAACAACCTATTGGAACCTCGACAGACTGCCCCAATTATTAGGCGTAATCTGTAAAATAATACATCAGAACAAACATACAGGAAACTTTGTGCTATCCGGCACCGACGGGACCGAGCTGTTGCCGTCCCATCAAAACTGCCGGACAAACCAGCGCTAATGTTGAAACATACAGAGATTTTGAGCTCCGTATCTGGCAACAAACCCTGTTGTTTAGCAACAGCTTCTAAACAGTCAGCCGTACCTTGCAAGCGTCTCTGTAGCTTAGCAACAGCTTCAGCGAGACCTTGCAGAGCTTGACTGGTGAAAAAAAAGCAACGAAAAGAAAAAAAACCCTAACGAAACGGCTCCTGATTTTTGCCGGTGGCTCGAGCATTCTGGACAGTTAACCTCCGGATAAACCAAAGTTTCCTGTATCTTCAATTGGATTTGAGTAGCAGCAAAGATAACCTTACCTTCTTCTGTTTTTAGTTTCTCGATTTGGCACTTTTCCATCAGGACCTCCGCTTCCTTCACAAAAGCGATCATCCCACCAAATGGCGGCGACAAGATTTCTTCAATAAACTCCTGGAGAGGGACGGAGGGAGATCAAAGAAAATCACAACCCCCAGTTTAACCGCGCCCAAAAGATCTAGCAGATTGTGGTTCAGATTTGTTCTAATCCCCAAAACCCGACAATTAAGTTAACCTAGGTGCTGAAACCATTTCAGGAACATGAACAGTCACAGATATGTCAGGGTTCTGCAGCTTTAGTCTGTCAGCCATACTGGTGATTAACTGCGTCAATGTTCGGTTAGCTGGTACAGAATGAGGCTTCCGTGCCTACCTTTCAGACTGAGCTACTGCAAATCATCGGATACAGGAAACTCTATTATCCGGCACCAACGGGACCGGCGTGGTGCCGGTTTATCAAAAAGTCCGGATTACAGAGAGGTATAGTTTAAAAGGTACGAGAGCTCCGTACACAGCAAAAATCCAGGCTTCCCTGTTGCTTAGCAACATGTGCAGGAACTCTGACCACAGACCAAGCATCCCTGTTGCTTAGCAACAAGTGCACGAACCCCAGTTACACAGCCACAGATCCAGGAACTGCCACGAATATGAAGTAAAACTTACCTGAACCTACTGCTGAATTATGCCGGTTAACAAAGATTTCCGGTCATTTAGGTGCCGGTTAAGAGAGTTTCCTGTACTTGGTCCCTCGCCATTGCAAAATATTTTGCTCAGTGCTCCTTGTCATAAATCTCATCATCGAGAAACTACCTATGAAATAACACTGGACGGCCAGCTGGTGGCGCCGTCCAAGGAGTATAAATACTTGCCAGGGACATTTTGTAAGACAAGGAACTAGTGAAATACAACTAGACTTCCATGTTCTGACACAAGTTGATTAAAGCCTTGCTTTATACTCAAACCAAGGGCGTAGTGAGTTTATTACGTCACTCCTCTCGTACCTTTCAAAATGCCAGCCCTGCATGTTCGCCTTATCTCTGTACCCTTACTGTATTGGATTCAACATTCATCCCTTAGATTCCTACTCTCCTTCCCCAGGATTTCAAAAATGGAGCGAACTCCAAGGACAATTGTAAGGCACTGTTTGCCACCTAACTGGCAATCAGCGCACCGAGCACAGACCAGGGACCGTCACAATCGGCATAGCTGAGTTCCAGACTCAACAGAGGACTTGCCAACTGAACCACGGAGGAGAGCCCCATGCACATTTAACATCATCAAAGGATATTGTAGAACTGGGAAGTAAAGCAAAAGTTACGGTTATCTCACATCTCCTGTGTGCTGTGAGGAGGATGCTCCAGTATGATTTGGACAGGTTGGCTAATTGGGCAGAAGCATGGCAGATGCAATATAATGTGGATAAATGTGGATTATCCACTTTGGTGGCAAAAACAGGAAGGCAGATTATTATCTGAATGGCAATGGATTGGGAGATGGGGAAGTGCAACGAGACCTGGGTGTCCTTGTGCACCAGTCGCTGAAGGTAAGCATGCAGGTGCAGCAGGTGGTTAAGAAGGCAAATGGTATGTTGGCCTTCGTAGTGAGGGGGTTCGAGTACAGGAACAAGGATGTCTTGCTGCAGTTATATAGGGCCTTGGTGAGACCGCACCTTGAGTATTGTGTGCAGTTTTGGTCGCCTTATCTGAGGAAGGATGTTCTTGCCATGGAGGGAGTGCAGCGAAGATTCACCAGACTGATACCTGGGACGGCAGGAATGACGTATGAGGAGAGATTGGGTCGACTGGGCTTATACTCGCTGGAGTTTAGAAGAATGAGAGGGGATTTCATTGAAACTTATAAAATTCTAACAGGACTAGTCAGACTAGATGCAGGGAGGATGTTCCCAATGGCGGGGGGAGTCCAGAACCAGGGGTCACAGTCTAAGGATAAGGGGTAGGCCATTTAGGACAGGGATGAGGAGGAATTTCTTCACCCAGAGAGTGGTAAACCTGTGGAATTCTCTACCACAGAAGGCAGTAGAGGCCAATTCATTAAATATATTCAAAAAGGAGTTAGATATATTTCTTAAGGCTAAAGGGATCAAGGGATATGGAGAGAAAGCAGGGACAGGGTACTGAATTTGGATGATCAGCCATGATCGCATTGAATGGCGGAGCAGGCTCGAGGGGCCGAATGGCCTACTCCTGCTCCTATCTTCTATGTACAGGAAACTTTGTGCTATCCGGCACCGACGGGACTGAGCTGTTGCTGTCCCATCAAAAAACTGCCGGACAAACCAGCGCTAATGTTGAAACATACGGAGATTTTGAGCTCCGTATCTGGCAACAAACCCTTAGCAACAGCTTCTAAACAGTCGGCCGTACCTTGCAAGCGTCTCTGTAGCTTAGCAACAGCTTTAGTGAGACCTTGCAGAGCCTGACTGGTGAAAAAAAAGCAACGAAAAGAAAAAAAAACCTAACGAAATGGCTCCTGTATCTATGTATATTGAAGTACATGTCCTATATTTTCTCTGCCTCATTTACTATTGCTCCTTAAATCCCCATCCTGTTCCACTCTAAGGCGCGAGGGCAGAGGTTATAAGACAGGATCAAGAAAAAGCACTGACCTGCGTTCTGGCACCGAGAAGTTGTTGGAAACTTTCCACTTCCTTGCTGTCATCAGTCGCCCTCTCCTGAAGAGACATTAGTTCCGAGATGAGAAATATACAACACGTTGCTGTACTACAGAACACAAGCACAGCTTCAAACAGAGTGGAACCTGGATTGTCTGATGTAATGGAGAGCAATGGGCCATCCACAGCCCCCTAGGTTACTGTACACCGCTGACAGCTCGGACCCTCCCCACCCACCTGCCTCTGGCTTCTCCAGCGTCACAACCTCCATTACTCCTGCCTGTAAAATAGTGTGATCCATCAGCTCACAGCTTCTCCCGACCAGCCAGCAACCGAGCTCGTCCACAGCACTTTTCCCCAACACCAACAACGTTCACACTGTTACAGAAGTGGGCGCGCAGATTCACGTCAGCAGCCTTCGCCATGCTCCTCTCAGTGGAGCTGCCGACTTTGAAATCAATACAAATAGTGAACTGCAATAATAAAAAAACACCCAAAGCAATTGTTTTGCCACTAGCACACATCACAGAAGTGAAACGGCGCAGATTAACTCTTTGAGTGCTGAATGTCTTATGGAACTTGCACATTTTGTTAACTGCCAAAAATCATTTTTCAATACGTCTGTTTTAACATGCTCCCAAACAGACAGGTTACATAGAAACATAGAAGAGAGGAGCAGGAGTAGGCCATTCGGCCCCTCGAGCCTGCTCCGCCATTCAATGGGATCATGGCTGATCATCCAAATTCTGTACCCTGTCCCTGCCTTCTCCCCATACCCCTTGATCCCTTTAGCCTTAAGAAATATATCCAACTCCTTCTTGAATATATTTAATGAATTGGCCTCTACTGCCTTCTGCGGTAGAGAATTCCACAGGTTCACCACTCTCTGGGTGAAGAAATTCCTCCTCATCTCTGTCCTAAATGGCTTATCCCTTATCCTTAGACTGTGACCCCTGGTTCTGGACTCCCTGACCATCGGGAACATCCTTCCAGCATCTAGTCTGTCTAGTCCTGTTAGAATTTTATAAGTTTCGATGAGATCCCCTCTCATTCTTCTAAACTCCAGCGAGTACAAGCCCAATCGACCCAATCTCTCCTCATACGTCATTCCTGCCATCCCAGGTATCAGTCTGCTGAATCTTCGCTGCACTCCTTCCATGGCAAGAACATCCTTGCTCAGATAAGGCGACCAAAACTGCACACAATACTCAAGATGTGGCCTCACCAAGGCCCTGTACAACTGCAGCAAGACATCCTTGTTCCTGTACTCAAACCCTCTCGCTACAAAGGCCAACATACCACTTGCCTTCTTAACTGCCTGCTGCACCTGCATGCTCACCTTCAGCGACTGGTGCACAAGGACGCCCAGGTCTCGTTGCACATCCCCTTCTCCCAATCTATTGCCATTCAGATAATAATCTGCCTTCCTGTTTTTGCCACCAAAGTGGATAACCTCGCATTTATCCGCGTTATATTGCATCTGCCATGCTTTTGCCCAATCACCCAACCTATCCAAATCATCCTGGAGTTTCTTGGCATCCTCCTCACAGCACACACGCCCACCCAGCTTTGTGTCGTTTGCAAATTTGGAGATATTACATCAAGTTCCCTTGTCTAGATCATTGTTAGATTACAGCTGGGCATTAAAAAAAAAGCCATCGTTCGCCAAGAGTTAGCTCTGGGATTCACAGTATACATCTCAACAAGGAGGAGCGGAAACTCTCCACCCTATGAACATTTGGATGGGGTCCAATTTGCTACTGGCGTAACCAGTAAGGGATGTGCTTGAGCACTGATGCCGCATGCTCCCCCTCCACCTTCCCTTCCTTCCTCAGATCTGCCTGTGATTGCTGAAGCCCAACCATGCCCCCCTCAGTTCCTCAAATTGGTGAAGCTGGACTGCAAACACCTCTCGAGACTTGCTACTGTACTTGTGTCGCCAAGCGGGCTGTTCAATGCTCTGTTAAAAGCGCTGAAGTGAACCACTAGCAACAAGTCAGTGTCCTGACCAAAGTAAAAAAAGAGACTCACCATTAAAACGCCCAACATCATGTCGTAATTGTTAATGAGGAATATGAGCTGCTCTCGCCGGGACGCAAACTCCGCCGCCATTCGCAGCACGAAATTCTCCACCTCCACCTGAGCAGGAAACATTCCCCGTCACCACACTTTAGTCAACGTGGAAGGGTACAAGCTGCAGAGCTCAGCAAATGGATTATGTGGGCCAGCAAAATTCAACAGAAATCAAACGCAGCCGAGGTAACTTGGGGTCACAGTCCCAAGAACAGCGACGGTGAGCAACTCTGCTTCGGCATTCAGTTGTACCCCGTGTCCGTCTGATGCTGCCGAGCTACCCGTCGATGGAGTCTGCTCAGTAAACATGGCGTACGACTTCACAGTAGACTAAAGTCACTGCTATGTTGCATCCAGTCGCCATTTTGCAATCTTTTATTCAGGGTACTGGGCTGTGTCCCAGTATCATTCTCCCAATCCATGTTTGAACATGGTAAAAAACCCAAGGATTTGTTCCAAATGTTACGGGAAAAGAAACCCTTTAACTCGTCTATTCTGGAGGGTGCACACAGATGCACAAATCACTAAAAGTAGTGACGCAAGTTAATAAGACCATAAAGAAAGCAAACAAAGCACTGGGGTTCATTTCTAGAGGGATAGAATTGAAAAGCAGAGAAGTTATGTTAAACTCGTATAGAACCTTGGTTAGACCACACTTCAGAGTACGGTGAACTGTTCTGGCCTCCATATTATAAAAAGGATAGAGGCACTGGAGAAGGTGCAAAAAAGATTTACTAGAATTATAGCAAAATACTGCAGATGCTGGAAATCCGAAATAACAACAGAAAATGCTGGAAAAACTCAGTAGGCCAGGCAACATCCGTGGAGAGAAAATAGAGTCAACGTTGCGGGTCAAAACCCTTTGTCAAGACTAAAGAGGCACAGGAAATGAAATAGATTAAGAGGCCAGGCTGGGAGAGAACAAAAGAGAAGAGACATTAAGAGGTATTCAAAGCCAGACGAGATGGTGATAGGACGAGTGGAGACAAAAGACGGCTCTAGATTAGGTGTGAAATGCGCTGGCAGAATGGGAGACAGCGGCCATGTGGGAGAGAGAAAAAAAAAGGGGTGGGGGGGGGGGAAAGGCCAAAACAAAGGTGTGGATAAAAAATATATAAGTAAAAATGTAATAGGGGCCGAGGTTATGATCTGAAATTGTTGAACTCGATATTGAGTCCAGAAGGCTGCAGAGTGCCCAATCGGAAGATGAGGTGCTGTTCCTCGAGTTTACGGTGAGCTTCCGTGGAACAATGCAAGAGGCCGAGGACGGTGAGGTCTGAGTGGGACTGGAGCGGTGAATTAAAATGACAGGCGACCGGAAGCTCGGGGTCACCCTTACAGACTGAATGGAGGTGTTCCGCAAAGCGGTCACCCAATCTGCGTTTGGTCTCCCCAATGTAGAGGAGACCGCATCGTGAGCAGCGAATACAGTATACTAGATTGCAAGAAGTACAAGTAAATCGCTGTTTCACCCGGAAGGGGTGTTTGGGGCCCTGGACAGTGGGAAGGGGGGAGGTCTAGGGGCAGGTGTTACACCTGGCACCTTCCCGTGCAAGCGCGCTCGGACCTCACCGTCCTCGGCCTCTTGCATTGTTCCACGGAAGCTCAACGTAAACTCGAGGAACAGCACCTCATCTTCCGATTAGGCACTTTACAGCCTTCCGGACTCAATATCGAGTTCAACAATTTCAGATCATAACCTCGGCCCCTATTACATTTTTACTTATATTTTTTATCCACACCTTTGTTTTGGCCTTCCCCCTCCCCCCCACTTCTTTTTTTCCCCCCTCTCTCCCACATGGCAGTTGTCTCCCATTCTGCCAGCGCATTTCACACCTAATCTAGAGCTGTCTTTTGTCTCCACTAATCCTATCACCATCTCGTCTGGTTTTGAATACCTCTTAATGTCTCTTCACTTCTCTTTTGTTCTCTCCCAGCCCGGCCTCTTAATCTATTTCATTTCCTGTGCCTCTTTAGTCTTGACAAAGGGTTTTGACCCGAAACGTGGACGCTAATTTCTCTCCACGGATGTTGCCTGGCCTGCTGAGTTTTTCCAGCATTTTCTGTTGTTATTTTTACTAGAATGATACCAGAACAGAGAGGTTATACCTACTAGGGAAGATTGAACAGGCTGGAGTTCTTTTCTCTAGAAGAGAGAAGACTGAGGGGTAACCTGATAGAGGTCTTCAAGATTATGAAAGGGTTTGATAGGGTAGATGTAGAGAAGATGTTTCCACTTGGGGGCAAGACCAGAACTAGGGGCCATAAATAAAGGTCTGAGTGAGCGGACGACCTGCGAGGCAGTCGGTAAGCGACACAACGAAGTGACCTCAGAATTCAAAGGTGTCGCTGGCACAAGGGAGCCGAGAGGGGAGTATTGGGTGAGTGTTTGTAGTAAGTTTTTTTTGTTCTGTTTTGAGTATATTTCTGCTAAGTAGTTCATAGCCTATCTACTAGAGGGAAGTGCTGATTGGTGGGTAGCTGTTGAGTGTTTCTTGTTAAGTTTTAAGTTTATTTCTGCTAAATTACCTCCATAGTCTGGTAAATAGAGGCATGGCAGGGCAGCTCAGTCCCGTGATTTGCGCACCCTGTGCCATGTGGGAAGTCCTGGACACTTCTTGCGGCCTGGTCGGCCACGTGTGCAGGAAGTGTCACCAACTGCAGCAACTCGAGCTGCGGGTTCCGGAGCTTGAGCGGCAGCTGGAGTCACTACAGTGCATCCGCGAGGCTGAGAAATACTTGGAAAGCACATTTCTAGAAGTGGTCATCCCGCAGCCTCGGAATGTGCAGGCAGACAGGGAATGGGTGACCACCAGACAGAGATGGAGGACCAGGCAGGTAGGGCAGGAATCCCCAGAGTGAATCTCGCTCGCTAACCGGCTCACAGTTCTGGAAACTGGTGGGGGCGATGGCTCCTCTGGGGAGAGCAGCCAGAGCCAAGGCCACGGCACCACGGGTGGCTCAGCTGCACAGGGGGTGAGGAAGAAGAGTGGAAAAGCAATAGTGATAGGGGATTCATTGGTTAGGGGAACAGATAGACGTTTCTGTGGACGCAGACGTGACTCCAGGATGGTATGTTGCCTCCCTGGTGCCAGGGTCAAGGATGTCACTGAGCGGCTGCAGGACACTCTGAGGGGGGAGGGTGAACAGCCTGAGGTCACTGTCCATATCGGTACCAAAGACATAGGCAGAAAGAGGAGTGAGATCCTGCAGGCAGACCTTTTCTTTTCTTTTATGGGATGTGGACGTCGCTGGCAAGGCCAGCATTTATTGCCCATCCCTAATTGCCCTTGAGAAGGTGGTGGTGAGCTGCCATCTTGAACCGCTGCAGTCCCTGTGGTGAAGGTACTCCCACAGTGCTGTTAGGTAGGGAGTTCCAGGATTTTGACCCAGCGACGATAAAGGATCGCTGATATATTTCTAAGTCAGGATGGTGTGCGACTTGGAGGGGAACTTCTAGGTGGAAGAGGTTGCGGGTTTGGGAGGTGCTGCCAAAGAAGCCTTCGCGAGTTGCTGCAGTGCATCTTGTAGATGGTACACACTGCAGCCACGGTACGCCGTTGGTGGAGGGAGTGAATGTTTAAGGTGGTGGATGGGGTGCCAGTCAAGTGGGCTGCTTTGTCCTGGATGGTGTCGAGCTTCTTGAGTGTTGTTGGAGCTGCACTCATCCAGGCAAGTGGAGAGTATTCCATCACACTCCTTACCTTGTAGATGGTGGAAAGGCTTTGGGGAGTCAGGAGGTGAGACACTCGCCGCAGAATACCCAGCCTCTGACCTGCTCTTGTTGCCACAGAATTTGTGTGGCTGGTCCAGTTAAGTTTCTGGTCAATGGTGACCCTCAGGATGTTGATGGTGGGGGATTCGGCGATGGCAATGCCGTTGAATATCATGGGGCCGTGTTAGAATCTTGCTTGTTGGAGATAGTCATTGCCTAGCACTTGTGTGGCGCGAATGTTACCTGCCACTTATCAGCCTGAACGTCATCCAGGTCTTGTTGCATGTGAGCATGGACTGCTTCTTTATCTGAGGAGTTCTGACTGGCACTGAACACTGCAGTCATTAGCAAACATCCCCACTTCTGACCTTATGTTGGAGGGAAGGTCATTGATGAAGCAGCTGAAGATGGTTGGGCCTAGGACACTGCCCTGAGGAACTCCTGCAGCGATGTCCTGGGGCTGTGATGATTGACCTTCAACCACCACAACCACCTTCCTTTGTGCTAGGTATGACTCCAGTCAGTGGAGAGTTTTCCCCTTGATTCCCATTGACTTCAGTTTTACTAGGGCTTCTTGATGCCACACTCGGTCAAATGCTGCCTTGATGTCAAGGGCAGTCACTCTCGCCTCACCTCTGGAATTCAGCTCCTTTGTCCATGTTTGGACCAAGGCTGTAATGAGATTTGGAGCCGAGTGGTCTTGGCGGAACCCAAACTGGGCATCAGTGAGCAGGTTATTGGTGAGTAAGTGCTGCTTGATAGCACTGTCGATGACACCTTCCATCACTTTGCTGATGATTGAGAGTAGACTGATGGGGCAGTAATTGGCCGGATTGGATTTGTCCTGCTTTTTGTGGACAGGACATACCTGGGCAGTTTTCCACATTGTCGGATAGATGCCAGTGTTGTAGCTGCACTGGAACAGCTTGGCTAGAGGTGCGGCTAGTTCTGGAGCACAAGTCTTCAGTACGATAGCCGGGAAGTTGTCGGGGCCCATAGCCTTTGCTGTATCCCGTGCGCTTAGCTGTTTCTTGATAACACGTGAAGTGAATCGAATTGGCTGAAGACTAGCTTCTGTGATGGTGGGGACCTCATCCACTCGGCACTTCTGGCTGAAGATGGTTGCAAACACTTCAGCCTTGTCTTTTGCACTCATGTGCTGGGCTCCACCATCATTGAGGATGGGGATATTCATGGAGCCTCCTCTTCGCGTTAGTTGTGTAATTGTCCACAACCATTCACGACTGGATGTGGCAGGACTGCAGAGCTTTGATCTGATCTGTTAATTGTGGGATTGCTTAGCCCTGTCTATAGCATGCGGCTTCCGATTTTTAGCATGCATGTAGTCCTGTCATAGAGTCATAATGGCATAGAAGCAGGCCATTCGGCCCATCGAGTCCGTGCCGGTTCTCTGTAGAGCAATCCAGTCAGTCCCATTCCCCCGCTCTATCCCCGTAGCCCTGCAAGTTTATTTCCCTCAAGTGCCTATCCAGTCTCGCCTTGAAAACACTGAGTGTCTCCGCTTCCACCACTTCCGTCGGCAGCGAGTTCCAGGTCCTCACCACTCGCTGTGTAAAAAAGTTTTTCCTCACATCTCTTGCCCAAAACCTTAAATCTGTGTCCCCTCGTCCTTGTACCATCAACTAGTGGGAACAGCCTTTCCCCGTCTAGCCTGTCAAACCCGTCATAATCTTGTACACCTCTATCAAATCACCCCTTTGCTCTAATGAAAACAAATCCAGCTTCTCCAACCTGTCCTTGTAGCTAAGATCCCCCATCCCCGGAACCATACTGGTAAATCTCCTCTGCACCCTCTCAAGGGCCTTCACATCCTTCCTAAAGTGTGGTGACTAGAACTGGGTGCAATACTCCAGTTGTGGCCTAACCAGCGCTTTATAAAGGTTCAGCATAACTTCTCTACTTTTGTAACTTTTGTTGCAGCTTCCCCAGGTTGGCACCTCATTTTTAGGTACGCCTGGTGCTGCTCCTGGCATGCTCTTCTATACTCCTTATTGAATCAGGGTTGGTCCCCTGGCTTGATGGTAATGGTAGAGTGAGGTTACAAATTGTGGTGGAATACAATTCTGCTGCTGGTGATGGCTCACAGCGCCTCATGGATGCCCAGATTTGAGCTGTTAGATCTGTTCTGTATCTATCCTATTTAGCACGGTGGTAGTGCCACACAACACGATGGAGGGTGTCCTCAGTGTGAAGACGGGACTTCGTCTCCACAATGACAATGGTCACGGCTACCAATAAACTGCTACCAATACTGTCATGGACTGATGCATCTGCGACAGGTAGATTGGTGAAGTAGAGGTCAAGTAGGTTTTTCCCCTCGTGTTGGTTCTGTCACCACCTGTTGCAAACCCAGACTGGCAGCTATGTCCTTCAGGACTCGGCCAGCTCGGTCAGTAGTGGTGCTACTGAGCCACTCTTGGCGATGGACATTCTGTACTCTCAGTGCTTCTTCCAAGTGGTGCTCAACATGGCGGGTTCATCAGCTGTCGGTGGTAATCCGGAGTCAATGTTGAGGACTCCCAGGGCCACTCCTTCCCGACTGTATACCACTGTGCCGCCACACCCCTGGTATGGTAATGGAAGAGTTTGGGACATTTGCTGAAAGGTATGATTCTGTGAGTATGACTATGTCAGGCTGTGTGACAGCTCTTCCAATTTTGGCACAAGTCCCCAGATGTTGGTGAGGAGGACTTTGCAGGGTCGACTGGGCTGGGTGTGCCGGTGCCAAGGTCGATGCCTCGATGTGTTTCGTAGTGGTTTGTTACAACTGAGTGGCTTGCTCGGCCATTTCAGAGAGCAGTTAAGAGTCAACATGTGGAATTGGAGTCACATATAGGGCAGACCAGGTAGGGATGGCAGATTTCGTTCCCTAAAGGACACTAGTGAACCAGATGGGTTTTTACAACAATCCGATAGTTTCATGGTCACCATTACTGATACTAGTTTTTTTATTCCAGATTTATTTAATTAACAGAATTTAAATTCCGCAGCTGCCGTGGTGGGATTTGAACTCACGTCTCTGGATCATTAGTCCAGGCCTCTGGATTACTAACCCAGTGACATTACCACTATGCTACCATTCCCTATATAGGGAGCTAGGTAAGAGATTAAAAAGCAGGCCCTCAAAAGGTAGTAATCGCCGGATTACTCCCGGTGCCACGTGCTAGTGAGTACAGGAATGGGAGGATAGAACAGATGAATGCGTGGCTGGAGAGATGGTGCAGGAGGGAGGGCTTTAGATTCCTGAGGCATTGGGACCCTTTATGGGGAAGTTGGGCCTTGCACAAGCCGGACAGATTACACCTCAACAGAGCAGGTACCAATATTCTCGCAGGGAGGTTTGCTAGTGCTGTTGGGGAGGGTTTAAACTAGCTTGGCAGGGGGATGGGCACCAGCATATAGGAGTAGAAAAGAGGAATAAGGTGCATAAAAGAGTGAATGTGTTGGATAGTACTAGAGAAGAAAGTAGTACTAGAGGTGGAAGCAGTACCATATTAGATAGGAGCAGACTAAGAAAAATTCAAAAATGGGTTTAGAATGCATGTACATAAATGCACAAAGTGTGGTGAATAAGGTTGGTGAGCTACAAGCACAATTAGCCATGTGGCAATATGATGTGGCAATAATGGAAACGTGGCTTAAAAACAGTGAGGACTAAGCACTTAATATTTAAGGGTACATGGTGTTCAGAAATGATAGGGAAGGAAAAAAGACATTGTAGTGTTGGAAAGGGAGGATGTTCTTGAGGGGACAAGGATAGAATCCATTTGGTTAGAGTTGAGGAGCAAAAAGGGTATGATCACACTACTGGGGGTATTCTATAGGCCTCCAAATAGTGAGAGGGAGGTAAATCTGCAGGGAAATCGCAGAGATATGCAAGAGCTATAGAGTGATGATATTGGGGGACTTTAATTACCCAAATATCGATTGGGATAATGTTAGAGTAAAGGGAAAGGAGGGGGAGGAATTTCTGAAATGTGTTCAGGAGAATTTCATTGACCAGTATGTTCTTGGCCCAACTAGGAAGGAGGCATTGCTGGATATGGTGCTGGGGAGAATGAGGTGGGTCAGGTCGACCAAGTGTCTGTGGGAGAACACTTCGGTACCAGTGATCATCGTATTATAAGATTTAGATTAGCAATGGAGAGGAGCAAGGAACAATCTAGAGTGGAACTTCTAAACTGGAATAGGGCTAACTTCAATGGGATGTGAAAGGATCTAGCCAGGGTAAAATGGAACCAAAGACTGACAGGAAAAGCTGTAATGGAACAATGGGTGATCTTTAAGGAGATGTTTCAGGTATAGGCTAGGTACATTCCAACAAGAGGGAAGGGTAAGGAAACCAAAGCAAGGGCTCCTTGGATGACGAGGGAGATAGAGAAGATGATGAAACAAAAAAAAGAGGGTGTATGATGCATGTCAGGTGAATTCTTCAAGGGAGAACCAGACCAAATACAGTAAGTTGAGAGGGGAAGTGAAGATGAAAATAAGATTGGCAAAGAGAGAATATGAGAGTAGAATGGCAGTTAACATAAAAGGGAACCCAAAAATCTTCTACCGGCATGTAAACAGTAAGCGGGTAGTAAGAGGCGGGGTGAGACCTATTAAGGACAAAGAAGGTGATATATGCTTAGAGGCGCATGGCATGGCTAGAATACTCAATGAGTACTTTGTATCGGTGTTTACTAAGGAGGTGGATGCTGACAAAATATCGGTAGAAGTGGAAAAGGTAGAAGCAATAGAAGGGGTGAAAATTGATAGACTAGATGTACTAGAAAGGCTGGCTATGCTTAGAGTGGATAAGTCACCTGGTCCAAGTGGCATGCATCCCAGGTTGCTAAGGGAATTGGGGGAGGAGATAGCAGAAGGGCTTGCCATAATTTTCCAATCTTCCCTAGATGCAGGGGAGGTGCCTGAGGATTGGAAAGTGGCAAATGTGACACCATTGTTCAAGAAAGGGTGAAAGGACAATCCTAGTAACTACAGGCCGGTCAGTTTAACATCAGTGGTGGGTAAAGTTTTAGAAACAATAATCAAGGAAAAAATTAACAGGCACTTGGGAAGGTTTAAGATAAATCAGGAGAGCCAACATGGATTTGTAAAAGACAGATCGTGTTTGACTAATCTAATTGAATTTTTTGATGAAGTAACAGGGAGGATTGATGAAGGGAATGCAATGGATGTTGTCTACATGGATTTTAGGAAGGCGTTTGACAAAGTACCACATAGAAGGGGGGGCACAGTGGCATAGTGGTTAGCACTGTTGCCTCACAGCGCCAGGGACCCGGGTTCAAATCTGGCCTCGGGCGACTGTCTGTGTGGAGTTTGCACATTCTCCCTGTGTCTGCGTGGGTTTCCTCCGGGTGCTCCGGTTTCCTCCCACAGTCCAAAGATGTGCAGGTTAGGTTGATTTGGCTATGATAAATTGACCCTTAGTGTTAGGGGGTTAAATACGTGGGGTTACAGGGATAGGGTGGGATATGTGTCGCTGCAGGCTCGATGGGCCAAAATGGCCTCTATCTGCACTGTAGATTCTGTGATTCTGTGTGAGAAGGCTGGTTAACAAAATTGAGGCTCATGGAATAGATGGGTCAGTGGCAGCTTGGATAAGGAATTGGCTTAAGGACAGAAAACAGCAATTTGTGGTAATTGGCTGTTTTTCAGACTGGAGGATGGTAGACAGTGGTGTTCCCCAAGGGTCACTGCTGGGGCCACTGCTTTTTTTGATATATATAAATGACCTGGATATTGGAATACAGAGTAGAATTTCTAAATTTGCCGATAACACCAAACATGGGGCTGTGGCAAACAGTGAGGATGATACCAATCGACTGCAACAGGGCATAGAAAGGCTAGCAGAATGGGCAGACAAGTGGCAGATGGAATTTAATACAGAGAAGTGTGAGGTGATGCATCTTGGCAGAAGGAACAGGGAGAGGCAATATACACTTAATGGCACAGTTTTAAAGAGTGTGCAGGGACAGAGGGACCTGGGAGTTAATGTGCGTGGGTCCGTGAAGGTGGCAGGACATATTGAGAGAGTGGTTAGCAAAGCATATGGGATCTTGGGCTTCATAAATAGAGGTATCGATAACAAAAGTAGAGAAGTTATGCTGAACCTTTATAAATCGCTGGTTAGGCCAATACTGGAGTATTGCGTCCAGTTCTGGTCACCACACTTTAGGAAGGATGTGAAGGCTCTTGAGAGGGTGCAGAGAAGGTTCACCTGAATGGTTCCAGGGATGGGGGATCTTGGCTACAAGGAGAGGTTGCAGAATTTGTTTTCATTAGAACAAAGGAGGTTGAGGGGTGATTTGATAGAGGTGTACAGGATTATGATGGGTTTGGATAGGCTAGATGGGGAAAGGCTGTTCCCACTAGTTGATGGTACAAGGACTAGGGGGCACAGATTTAAGGTTTTGGGCAAGAGGTACAGGGGGGGGCGTGAGGGAAAACTTTTTTACGCAGCGAGTGGTGAGGACGTGGAACTCGCTGCCGACGAAGTGGTGGAAGCGGAGACACTCAATGTTTTCAAGGGGAGACTGGATAGGCACTTGAGGGAAATAAACTTGCAGAGCTATGGAGATAGAGCGGGGGAATGGGACTGACTGGATTGCTCTACAGAGAGCCGGCATGGACTCGATGGGCTGAATGGCCTCCTTCTGTGCCGTTATGACTCTAAGACAGTCGCTAATAACTCCAATAGGGAATTCAGGTGAAACTTCCTTACCGAAGAGAGTGGTTAGAATGTGGAACTTGCAAACACGGAGTAGTTGAGGCTAATAGCACAGATGCATTCAAGGGGAAGCTGGATAAGCACAGGAGGGAGAAAGGATTAGAAGGATGTGTTGATGGGGCGAGATGAAGGTGGTGCGGGTCAGTCCCCTTCTGTGTGAGTGAGAACACCAGCCCTTCCTCCGTTACTGGAGATATTGGTCCCCATTAGAACTGGAAAATTGGAAATAACTCCAATTCATTCCTCCTGTGGAAATGACTCCAATTTTCCAGTTCTAATGGGGGCCAATATCTCCAGTCACAGAGGAAGGGCTGGTGTTGATGGATGGAGGGATGCACATGGAGAGAGAGAGAGAGAGAGGGCTCAAAACAGAAAATACTCCCTCCAGACTTTATTTCGCCTTTAAAGGAAAACAACTGATTTTTGACAAAAATCTTTGAAGGAGCGGACCTTTACCTTACCCATGGTACGTGGAGTGGAACCAAATATAGAATTACTCGTTAATAGTTAAACCAGCAAGTGTAATCAGATTGCTAGATATATAATCACTAAGGTAAGACATGATGGGGAAATCATGAACTTATTTAGAAAGGGTTTCTTTTGATCGCCATTTAACAATCGTAAACACATATATTGCCTCGTTCACAATCTTGCCATAAACAGTGAAGGGAGGACATCTTTCTCCCAAACTGTTTGGTGGAAGTAGCTTTCCCAGATCTATAACTGACCTGTAGCTGACCAAGTAAGTTGTGTGTCTTCTCATTGGGATAAGTATCATTGATGCTGACGATCGCTGAAGAAAACTCAGCATATCTTCTTGTGACCTGCACCAGTGAAATGAACAGTTATTACATTCACAAAGGGCCGATATCCAAGACAGAATTTTATTGGCTTCATGACACAGATTAAAGCACGCCGTTCTGTTTCAATTAGCACAATGACTTTACTAGCAGCAGTTTGTGTGCCATGGAGCAGGCCACATGTAAGCACAGTAATGAAGTGAGAGGGTGGTGTTTCCACCCTCACTTTCTTCCTTGTCGACCAGCTGGGCAGCCAAACAGAGGGGGTGCCTGAAGGAACCTGGAGTTGGGGCTTGCATCAAGACCCCTGTGGACAGGAGGGTTTGCAGGAGTCTGGGGGCATCCCCCAGCTGAAGGTATTCTTAATTTTGTTAAAGGATTCCCACTCTCTCCACACCCAGACGATCTTTGGTCCTCATGGCCTTATTCAATAATAGCCAGAAGGCCCTGATATCGGTGGCCAGGGGTGCAGTTTCAGGACTCTCGCTCCTGTTTCTAACCCTTGCACCACCTCTCCCCCCCCTCCCAATCTCAGTGCAAGACCCTACCAGGGGGTGTACCAGAGTTATACAATAGGTCCAGGCCAGGAACACTGCTGGCACCACTCTTGCCAAAGATGAAGCACACCTCAAGTACAATGTGCCTGTTGGGTGCTAAAGAGAAGAAAATCAGATCGGAAATGTCTTTGAATAGCACAAAGTTCTTTAATCGCAAAAGTATCCAGTTCTGCAGTAAATATAATCTCTCTGTAAAGCTAGGGTCCAGAGCTGAAAGGACAATACAGGAAACTTTCTGGTATCCGGCACTGACGGGACCGAGCTGGTGTCGTTAGATCAAAACTGCCTTATAAACCAGCGCTAATGTTAAAACATATACAGAGCTTTTCAGCTCCGTGGGAATCAACAAACCCTGTTGCTTAGCAACAGCTTCAAAACAGTCAGCTGCAGCTGCAAGCGTCTCTAGCTGAAGCTGTTGCTTAGCTATAGACCTTGCAGTGCCTGACTGGGGAAAAAAAAAGCAACAAGAAGTAAAAAAAACTTTTGGAAAACGGCTCCTGAATTTTGCCGGTAGATAGAGCTTTCCGGACTTTTAACCTCTGGTTAAATGAAAGTTTCCTGTATTCAGTCGATCCCTCAGAACTGGATTCTTTATGCTCATTTTAATATTTTCATTCAACCAACAATTTGAAGCGTGCAGGTTTTTAATAAAAGCCGCACGGTAACTGAGTTCCTTACATAGTGTGGTCGGGTGTCGAGCGCGCCCAGTTTCTGGGGGTCCGTGTTGCGGATGCTCTGAATATTTAACTTCAGGATGTATTCAAACCTTGGCCAGAGGATTTCCAACAGGGTATCCCAGTACCTGAGAAGGTCATGCACCATTATTCACCAAACCTATGTCTTGTTTCAGGGTGAAAGGTTATAGTACTCTTGTTTTAGAAGTATATAGGGTGCATTAATATTTAAAATGGCACATCAGCTGATAAAGAACAATAATAATGTTTTCAAGATTATGAAAGGAATCGACAATATTGATCCAGGCAAATGCTTCATGATGCCAATGGCTTCAAATATCAGGGGGCCACAAGTTAAAAATGATGAGGCCAGAAATAAGAAGGGATGATAGAATGAACTTTAATCTAAAACAATAACTTTCATTTATATAGCACCTTTAACGTAGAAAAATGTCCCAGGGCGCTTCCCAGGAGCGATACCAAACACAAAATGGACACCAAGCCACATAAGGGTATTGCAGTGGGGAAAGAGTTAAACGGACATCGCTGGCAGTTTCACTGAATGGTGTAATAAAGACAATAATCTCAGTAGTAAGCTTTTTCTAAGTTGATAACATAGCCGGATGTGGAAACCATAAGGGGCCTAAGAGGATGTAAGTTCTGTTCTGGTAGGAAAGTAAAACAATGAGTTGGAAGTAAAAGAGGCCTAGAGAGGCAGGAAAGGAGGACAATGAGTCAGAAGTACAATGTTGATGAGACCCCATCTGGCATAAACAAAGGTCATAGGTGCAACAACAGCTTGAGAGATAGCGGACATATACTTTTCCGATAATAAAGGCGGTACTTTAATGTAACGTGGCATAGGCAACCAATCAGTGAAGATGCATGTGGGCCGGGATCCAATCGGGTGGCAGGAATGAATTGTGCATGAGATGGCCATGTGTATGGTAATGTATAAAAATGGAGTGTTTGCTGTAACAAGTTGGAGAAGTCTGGCTAAAGACAGAGCAGACGGTTTCCCCACCGGTGCAATAAAGACAACTTGACTATCGATCTAAAACCTTGTGTCGAGTGTTGGTTTAAAATACTCCACAACAGGTATATTATTGGGGTGACTAAAAGCTTGGTCAAAGATGCTGACTTTTAAGGATGGTCTTACAGGAGGAGATGGAGATGGAGAGGCAGATAGGTTTAGGGAGGGAATTCCAGAGCATTAAAGGGTAATGAATTTATGGAATAAATTACTGGAGAGAGCGCCACTGAAAGGAACGCCGTAAACAGGTTCAAGTAACAATCAGGTAAGTTTTAAGGGAGAAGGATTCAACTTTGCTCCAGTGTCAGGTTGAGCCCCGACTCCAGATTTAGGCTGCATTTACACTTTAACTATAGCGTAGATGAGAAGTAAAACTGCTTTTGTACCAACATTACATTTTCTTACATTACAACAGTGACGACACTTCAAAAGTATTTCATTGGCTGTAAAGCGCTTTGGGACATCCTGAGGTCGTGAAAGGCGTTGTAAAAATGTAAGTTCTTTCCTTCTTTCACTACGGCTGTACTGTAAATGCAACCTCAAACAAACACTGAAAGAATGATTTCCTCAGACCGAGAAGGCTATATCAATAGGCTTGCAGGCATGAGGTACAGGAAGGTGCGCAGTTCACATAATGAGTGTGAAAATGACTATTTCATACAAACCTCACATTACAAATCCATCGGAGACTTCTGACAGTAACAGAAAGTGTCCCTGCAACCCAATCGTTAATAACTTGCTGTGTATATCCAGCATTTTGTTATTATTTCTGATATCCATCGTTGACTATTTAAAAAAATCTATACCACAGATACAAGCTCTTGAAATTTGAAAATTGGTATTTTCTAAATTCTGAATCTTGTGCTCCATGTTACAAATCTTCGATAAGAACATAAGAAATAGGAGCAGGAGTAGGCCAATCGGCCCCTCGAGCCTGCTCCGCCATTCAATAAGATCATGGCTGATCTGATCCTAACCTCAAATCTTCTATCACTCTCCATCCCACCCGAACCCATGTGATCTCCCGGGAGAGGCGAGAAACCAGATAAAAAACCCAATGGCCAATTTGGGAGAAAAAATCTGGGAAATTCCTCTCCGACCCATCTAGGCGATCGAAACTCTTCCAGGAGATCACTCTGTCCCTATATTTTCTACAGTACTTACCTTCTGTAAAGGTGATCTCCACCCAGCCAGGAACAGGAATAGAACCATCTCCTGAAATCTAACACAGAATTAGAACACAAGAAGTAGGAGCAGAACCAGGCTACACGGCCCCTGGGCCCGCTCCACTACCCACAGGGCCATGACCATTCTGAACCTAGACTCATGTCCAATTTCCTGCCCGCTCCCCGTAACCCTTAATTCCCTTTACTTCTAGGAAACTATCTATTTCTGTTTTAAATTTATTTAATGATGTAGCTTCCACAGCTTTATCATAGAATCCGGCTATATGCAAAGCATCTGGGCAACAATAATGTACATTTAATACAGCAAATGTCCGAAGGCGCTTCGCGTAGGATCGTGGATGTCGAGCAATAGCGGGAGGATTTGGAGATACAACTGAAACCTTGTTTGAAAAAAAAAAAGGGTTTTGAGAAGGCTTTTAAAGGTGGGAGAGAAGCAGCAAGGAGGGAAGGTTTAACAAGCATGGGAAAAGTAAAAGGATATTTTAAACCGGACATGCAATTCTTGCAGGTTTAGATAGTGCGATTTCTTTTGTGTCAGAAAGCTTCCTGTCTAAAGCCCAAACCTTCGAATTACTTACTTATCGACAGCTGGGACGTTTCTCTTTGCCATGATGGTCTTGAAGCGGAGAATGATGTGAATAGAGAGGAATACTGCAATGCTGTCAAAGCAATCTGCAACGTAAGTGTCCATGTCTTTCTGAAATGAGACGCGCCAGCAATTTCTTACAAATGGTTATGAAAATCCATATGCTTGTACGTTCTGCAACTGCTTATAACAGCAAATAAGGGAGGGAGTAATTTTCCGATTGCGATTCCTATTGCACTGAGGAATCTCAACCGTTGCCAGTGCATACCAAAAAATCGCGCTCTCTGTCCAGAGTGTACAGAAAATGGCACCTGAGGTGGGGGATTTTCCGTTACGAGCTGGCAGCAGATGAGGTTGCTCACCACTGGCGTGTACTCAGAAAATTTATCTCGTGTCACTGGGACACGCACAAAACTGTCTTTGTAGATATTACAGGAAACTCTCGATTTACCAGCACCTAAATAACCGGAAATCTCTGTTAACCGGCAAAATTCAGGAGTAGGTTCAGGTAAGTTTTACTTCATATTAGTGGCCGTTCCTGGATCTGTGGCCGGGGTTCCTGCACCTGTTGCTATGCAACAGGGACACTTGGTCTGTGGCCGGGGTTCCTGCACCTGTTGCTATGCAATAGGGACGCTTGGTCTGTGGCCGGGGTTCCTGCACCTGTTGCTATGCAACAGGGACGCTTGGTCTGTGGCCGTGTATGGGGCTCTCGTACCTTTTACTATACCTCTCTGTAATCCGGACTTTTTGATAAACCGGCACCACGCCGGTCCCGTCGGTGCCGGATAAAAAAGATTTTCCTGTGCTGTGAATTTGAAGAGACCAACTGTGACAGACCAAGGAGTGCAACAGGTTAGGAAAATACTGTTCATTCATTTATGTGAAAGATGGTCACATCTTACTTTACAGGCAGCACTCATCGTAATATCTTTCACAATCACACAGTAATTTATACCAGCCTGATGATGTCCTTAACAGTTTTTGGCACCTTATCTTAGGACAGTTCTCCAGGCCACGGAGAGGGTGCAGAGAAGATTCACTAAAATGATATCGCAATGAGAGTCTCCAGTTAGGAGGAGAGATTGGAGAAACTGAGGCTCTTTTAATTGGAGGATATTTGATAAAGGCGTTCAAAATTATGAGGGGTTTTGACAAGGTAAATGGGGAAAAAAGATTTCTACTGGTTGGTGAGTCGGTAATGGGGGGGGGAGGGGGCATAAATTTAAGATCATCACCAATAGATCAAAGGGAGAGGTTAGAAAGTTTTTTTTAATGCAGAGGGCTGTTAGAACATGGAATCCTTACCAGAACAGTGGAAGAAACATATTATTTGAAAAAAATTAAATTAGAAAGGGTGTGGGGAACGGGACTAATTGGTTAGCTCTTTCAGAGGGCCAACACAGGCACAAGGGGCTGAATGGCCTCCTCTTTGTTGTAAAATACAATGGGCTAAAAACTGAGTAGCACCCCGGAAAAATTAGCGTCCCCGCGCCGGAAATTGAGTGGTTGCGCCCCAAGAGGGAAGCGGGGCGCTACTGGAAGCGCCCCGCATCCCTCTTGGGGCGCTGCGAGTCAATATTGCGGCGTTATGTGCCGCAGAGCCACACGCTGCGGCACGTCGCGCCGCAGTATTGCAGGCCTTCCTTCCCTTCTTAAAGGGGAGGGGCCTTGTGCAGCGCGACCTGCGGCCCAGCTGGGCCCCCGGGGATCGGGAGTGCAGGCAAAAGAGCCCGGCACTCAAGAGAAGTGCCGGGATCTTGGAGTGCAGTCAGCACTCCGCTGGGGGGGGGGGTGGCGTTTCAGGAGGTCTGGGACGGGAGCGCAGGCAGGTGCTGGCAGGTGGCCAGCAACAAAAATGGCTGCCCCGCACCTCGCCTTTAAATTGCGCCTCCCCGGCCGCAGGTACGCCCCCAACCCCGTCGGACATAGCGTCTGGCGGTAAGTCAGGGGGCGCTCCCGAAGATCGTGGCCGGGGCGCGAGCAGAGCGCTGTGCACGCCAATGACGTCATCGCCAGCGGCGCAGCGCCGCAGGGCGCTACCGGTTAGCGCCACCACTAAACTCCCGCTGAATTTTGCGGGAGGCGTGGGCAGTGCCGTGCCCGGGCGCTAGTTGCTTTGCGTCCCGTTAGCGCCCTCTAAGGCGCTAACGGGAGGCGCAACCAGCTGAATTTTCCCCCCAATGACTCTACTTATTAAGACTAAACAGCACGAAGATAGTTAGGAGGATTAAAAGGAAAATCACCCCTTCTTAACCACAGACAAACCAACTATTCAATCAACTTGAAATTACCAAGAACATAGTGAGCGTTTTCCCCATGATGGCATTGAAGAGATCCTGTGCGGAGTTTCCGGTCACCATGAAGAAGTCACAGAGGAAGAGATACTCGCGGCAGCTGTTATCAAGGAGAGCATAGTGCTGGCTGCGGAAGAGGCTCTCAAACGGATACTGGAGGACGAAAGGTAGAGCAACAAGAATTATTTAAAGAATATAGAGAAATGGGCCAGAACTTCGGGTCCCCACGGGTGAGCACGCGCTGGGTACTCACGTGTAGGCCCAACGAGAGTGCCGGTTTCGTGCAGGCACTGCGCACGTGCAGGAAACCAGAACTTCCGTTCCCTTGATGGAAGGGGTTCACAGGTCGAACGCGTGCGCCGGAGAGGCAGCGCGTACGCCTGGAACTTCCGTTTTTTTTTGCAGGTTTCTCCGGGAGGGTAAGTCTCCAGGAGCTACGCTTATAAAAAGTAGTCGCAAGGCCTGCTTTTAACAAGGTAAGTGGTGAATTAAGTAAAATTGAAACATTTTTTCCACAGGTTTATTATTTTTAAGAACTTTAAAGAAAGGTAAGTTTATTTTTAGCCCCGTTAGAAACTGTAATTAATTTTTTCAAAAATTTAAATTATTGTTTAAAATAGTTATTTAAGGTAAGCATGCAGGTGCAGCAGACGGTTAAGGCGGCAAATGGTATGTTGGCCTTCGTAGCAAGAGGGTTCGAGTATAGGAACAAGGATGTCTTGCTACAGTTGTACAGGGCCTTGGTGAGACCGCACCTTGAGTATTGTGCGCAGCTTTGGTCACCTTATCTGAGGAAGGATGTTCTTGCCATGGAGGGAGTTCAGCGAAGATTCACCAGGCTGATACCTGGGATGGCAGGAATGACGTACGAGGAGAGATTGGGTCGATTGGGCTTATTATACTCACTGGAGTTTAGAAGATTGACAGGGGATCTCATCGAAACCTATAAAATTCTGTCAGGTCTGGACAGACTAGATGCAGGAAGGATGTTTCTGATGGCCGGGGTGTCCAGAACCAGGGGTCACAGTCTAAGGATAAGGGGTAAGCCATTTAGGACTGAAATGAGGAGCAATTTCTTCACCCAGAGAGTGGTGAACCTGTGGAATTCTCTGCCACAGAGGGCAGTGGAGGCCAGTTCATTAAATATATTCAAGAAAGAGTTGGATATATTTCTTGAGGCTAAAGGGATCAAGGGATATGGGGAGAAGGCAGGGACAGGGTACTGAATTTGGATGATCAGCCATGATCTCATTGAATGGCGGAGCAGGCTCGAAGGGCCGAATGGCCTACTCCTGCTCCTATCTTCTATGTTTCTATGTAATTTATAGTTATTTTTAAAATGTGATTTAAAAAAAAAATTGATTTGAAGTTTAAGTGATGTTTTGGGGCTGAATTGTATTCATAGATTTGACAGGTCTTCCTGTCAAATCTATGAATACAGATTCCCTGCTACCATTGGCTCTCCATGGCCCACGTGATCCCAGGGGACGCTTTGAATTAACTGTGCCCCTGGGATACGCAAGCACTGTGCGCCGGCAGTTGGAGCAGGCCGAGGATCAGAATCCCACGCGGGCCCACAGCACAACGGCCGGCGCGCTAGGTAAGTGCAGGTCGGGGGCTTGCACCCACGGGAAGCCTCCGACCCGAATTTCTGGGCCAATGTTCTCTAGGTTTGTTTAAAAAAACGTTCTATTGTTCAACTTCAAGCATTTTCGGCAAATTTGTAATGTAGTAAATCAGAAAATTGAAGTGTGTCGAACTTTACAATATTCCTTAACGTGCAGCTTTCTCTCAAATCTAAAATAAAAGGGGAAAGCTAGATACAGTGGATTATAGCCCTTTACCTCAGAACTGGGTTCAAATCCAGCTCAGCTGCTGGGATTGTGGATTATAGCCCTTTATCTCAGAACTGGGCTCAAATCCAGCTCAGCTGCTGGGATTGTGGATTATAGCCCTTTACCTCAGAACTGGATTCAAATCCAGCTCAGCTGCTGGGATTGTGGATTATAGCCCTTTACCTCAGGACTGGGTTCAAATCCAGCTCAGCTGCTGGGATTGTGGATTATAGCCCTTTACCTCAGAGCTGGGTTCAAATCCAGCTCAGCTGCTGGGATTGTGGATTATAGCCCTTTACCTCAGGACTGGGTTCAAATCCAGCTCAGCTGCTGGGATTGTGGATTATAGCCCTTTACCTCAGAGCTGGGTTCAAATCCAGCTCAGCTGCTGGGACTGGAGTTTTCGCCACGTGCTAGCTATACGAGTTCTGTATGAAATGAGTTTGGACAATATCAATCTAATTCCTAATCAGCATGGGGCAGCAGGCCAAAGTGCCCCTAATTCAGCACTCATTGGCAATATCACTCGATTACGGCTAACAAAGACTGGTATGGGAAATGAGAAAAAGGGTTAAAGGGGGCCCTTTCTGGGGTTGGGGCTGAAACACATTGTTGGAACAGAGTAGCAGGATTTTATTCTATATCTAGCTGTGCTATATCTGCTTGATGCCGACACTGGGTGTGTGAAATGGGAAGTGTTCCATTGCTCTCATCTCAGGTGAAATAACAAAAGGATTTTTTTAAAGAAATAAACTAAAACAAATTGTATTGTGGCCAGATAACTCCCAGCAGTAGAGAATAACCAGGATTCCTACTCGGAGATTATCCAATGGGTCCAGAACACATTTAAACATATGGGTACAATTCTAAAGCGGATGCATGATCAGAGAGACCTGGGGGTATATGCGCACACATTGTTGAAGGTGGCAGGGCAGGTTGAGAAAGTGATTAAAAAAGCTTACGGGCTTCATAAATAGAGGCATAGGGCTCGATTTTGCCGGCGCTCAAGGGTCGTGTTTGGAGGCGGGACTGTTGGCAAAAATCAAAAAGATTGGCAGCGGGTCCTGAACCCGCTTCCAATCAATCTTCCCGGGAGTCGGGTCCCCAATTTGCGCAGGGACCCGACTCCTAGCGGCGGGAGGAGGATTACAGCCACTTAACTGCTTGTTAACAGGTAGTTAACAGGCAGTTAAGAGGCTTTTTCCAATTTTGCCAGGTCAACTGCAGGATTAATTAGCAATCATGTTGTGCGAGGTCCCTTGGGGAGGAGCGATCATAATATGATCGAATTCTTCATTAAGATGGAGAGTGAAGTAGTTGACTCAGACTAGGGTCCTGAATTTAAATAAAGGAAACTACGATGGTATGAGGCACGAGTTGGCTAGGATGGATTGGGGAACGTTATTTAAAGGGTTGATGGTGGATAGGCAATGGCAAACATTTAAAGATCGCATGGATGAACTACAGAATTTGTTCATCCCTGTTTGGCATAAAAATAAAACAAAAAAGGTGACTCAACTGTGGCTAACAAGGGAAATTATGGATAGCATATGATCCAAGGAGAGGACATATAATTTGGCCAGAAAAAGCAGCAAACCTGAGGATTGGGAGCAGTTTAGGATTCAGCAAAGGAGGACAAAGGGATTAATTAAGAGGGGGAAAATAGATTATGAGAGTAAGCATGCATGGAACATAAAAACTGACTGTAAAAGCTTCTATGGACATGTGAAGAGAAAAAGATTGGTGAAGTCAAGCGTAGGTCCCTTGCAGTCAGAATCAGGGGAACTTATAAATGGGGAACAAAGAAATGGCAGACCAATTAAATACATACTTTGGTTCTGTCTTCACAAAGGAGGACACAAATAACCTCCCAGAGATGTCGGGGAACATAGGGTCTAATGAGAGGGAGGAATTGAATGAAATCAGTATTTGTAGGGAAATGGTGTTAGGGAGATTGACTGGATTGAAGGCCGATAAATCCCCAGGGCCTGATAATCTACATCCTAGGGTACTTAAGGAAGTGGCCCTAGAAATAGTAGATGCATTGCTGGTCATCTTCCAAAATTCTATAGACTCTGCAACAGTTCCCATGGATTGGAGGATAGCTAATGTAATCCCACTATTTAAAAAAGGTGGTAGAGAGAAAACAGGGAATTATAGACCGGTAAGCCTGACATCGGTAGTGGGGAAAATGCTAGAGTCCATTATAAAAGATGTAATAACAGAGCACTTGGAAAACAGTGACAGGATCGGACAAAGTCAACATGGATTTACAAAAGGTAAATCATGCTTGACTAATCTACTGGAATTTTTTGAGGATGTAACTGGTAAAATAGATAAGGGAGAACCAGTGGATGTGGTGTATTTGGACTTTCAGAAGGCTTTCGATAAGGTCCCGCATAAGAGATTAGCGAGCAAAGTTAAAGCACATGGGATTGGGGGTAAGGTACTGTCTTGGATAGAGAACTGGTTGGCAGACAGGAAGCAAAGAGTTGGAATAAACGGGTCTTTTTCCGAGTGGCAGGCAGTGGCTAGTGGGGTACCGTAGGGATCGGTCCTAGGACCCCAGCTATTCACAATATATATTAATGATCTAGACAAGGGAACTGGATGTAATATCTCCAAGTTTGCAGACGACACAAAGCTGGGTGGGCGTGTGTGCTGTGAGGAGGATGCCGAGAAACTCCAGTATGATTTGGACAGGTTGGGTGATTGGGCAGATGCATGGCAGATGCAGTATAATGTGGATAAATGCGAGGTTATCCACTTTGGTGTCAAAAACAGGAAGGCAGATTATTAACTGAATGGCAATAGATTGGGAGAAGGGGAAGTGCAATGACACCTGGGTGTCCTTGTGCACCAGTCGCTGAAGGTAAGCATGCAGGTGCAGCAGGCGGTTAAGAAGGCAAATGGTATGCAGGCCTTCGTAGCGAGAGGGTTCGAGTACAGGAACAAGGATGTCTTGCTGCAGTTGTACAGGGCCTTGGTGAGACCACACCTTGAGTATTGTGTGCAGTTTTGGTCGCCTTATCTGAGGAAGAATGCTCTTGCCATGGAGGGAGTGCAGCGAAGATTCACCAGACTGATACCTGGGATGGCAGGAATGACGTCTGCGGAGAGATTGGGACGATTGGGCTTATACTCGCTGGAGTTTAGAAGAATGAGAGGGGATCTTATTGAAACTTATAAAATTCTAACAGGACTAGACAGACTAGATGCAGGAAGGATGTTCCCGATGGCAGGTATGTCAGGAACCAAATACTGATTTCATTCAGTTCCTCCCTCTCATTAGACCCTATGTGCAAGGGATTGTCAGTGTTTGCAGCACCTCAATGCTGTCAAACACTGAAAAAAATCATGTCAAACAAAAATGAGCGTGTCCCCTTTAAGAAAACCAGCAGATGACGCGTTATCAACTGACTTCATCTGACACCGGCTTTCTCTTAATTGACTGGCAAGCCAGGGCGGGCTTAACAAGGCCAATTGACGCAAAATAGCATCTGTGCGTCAGACGTCACTGGGGGCAGGAAGGCAGCAGTCCCG
The DNA here is from genome assembly GCF_052327205.1 of Somniosus microcephalus. Lineage (NCBI taxonomy): Eukaryota > Metazoa > Chordata > Chondrichthyes > Squaliformes > Somniosidae > Somniosus > Somniosus microcephalus. Next base: position 165,584,324 of record NW_028225179.1, on the reverse strand, counting down.
CCCCCAACGCGCCTCTTCAGGTAACATGGATAGCATGGAGAAGCTGGGGTTGTTCTCCTTAGAGCAGAGAAGGTTGAGAGGTTTGATAGAGGTGTTCAAAATCATGAGGGGCCTAGACAGAGAGAAACTGTTCCCATTGGTGGAAGGGTTGAGAACCAGAGGACAGAGATTTAAGGTGATTGGCAGAAGAACCAAAGGCGACATGAGGAAAAACCTTTTTACGCCGCGAGTGGTTACGGTCTGGAATGAACTGCCTGAAAGGGTGGTGGGGGCAGATTCAATCATGGCTTTGAAAAGGGAGTTGGGTAAGTACCTGAAGGAAAAAATTTGCAGGGCTACGGGGAAAGGGCGGGGGAGTGGGACTAGCTGAAGTGCTCTTGCAGAGAGCCGGCACGGGCTCGACGGGCCGAATGGCCTCCTTCTGTGCTGTAACCATTCCATGATTCTGTAAACAGAGCAGGTGGAGCAGACAAGTTTGCGACATCAGGAAGATTCAATCAGAGCATGTCCGCATCACTTCCTCTGATCTGAAGTCGGTGCCTTCCAAGGTCTATAGAAAACATTCAGCCTCCATCAAAAGAGTCCCTCACTAATCCCCATTAAAAATTACATTTCATCAAATAATTGAAAGAGGGGGGTTGAATCCCTACAAAGTTCACATAAATCAGACAATGCAAAATAGGTGTTTGGGGATGGATCACAAAATGTTCTATTTCTGCAGGTATCAGCCCCAAATAAACTGGACACTTTTAGAATTCATCCCAAATTCCCCACTTCCGACGTGTAATGATCGCAGAGATCACATGCTTACCCGAGTGTCGTTCTTCTGTGCTGCATGAGGCACGATGATCGGTGCTTCCAGTTCCGCCGACGAGATCACGTTACCACGGTTCCCCAACGTAAAGATGGTGTTTCTGTTTTTCAACGATGGTTTGGAGAAAAAGCGTGGCGAGAGTCAAGGGCAGAAACAGTTGAGCCAGCTGCGCTCCGTTCACTTGCGAATTATCCGTGCAGCGATCAAAATAAGACGACGCAGGTGCTTGCGATTTGGTTTTTTAATCATTTATAGAAACATAGAAGATAGGAGGAGTAGGCCATTCGGCCCCTCGAGCCTGCTCCGCCATTCAATGCGATCATGGCTGATCATCCAAATTCAGTACCCTGTCCCTGCCTTCTCCCCATATCCCTTGATCCCTTTAGCCTTAAGAAATATATCTAACTCCTTCTTGAATATATTTAATGAATTGGCCTCTACTGCCTTCTGTGGTAGAGAATTCCACATGTTCACCACTCTCTGGGTGAAGAAATTCCTCATCTCAGTCCTAAATGGCTTACCCATTATCCTTAGTCTGTGACCCCTGGTTCTGGACTCCCCGACCATTGGGAACATCCTTCCTGCATCCAGTCTGTCCAGTCCTGTCAAAATTTTATAAGTTTCAATGAGATCCCCTTTCATTCTTTTAAACTCCAGCGAGTATAAGCCCAATCGACCCAATCTCTCCTCATACGTCATTCCTGCCATCCCAGGTATCAGCCTGGTGAATCTTCGCTGAACTCCCTCCATGGCAAGGACATCCTACCTCAGATAAGGCGACCAAAACTGCACACAATACTAAAGGTGTGGTCTCACCAAGGCCCTGTACAACTGCAGCAAGACATCCTTGTTCCTGTACTCAAACCCTCTCGCTACGAAGGCCAACATACCATTTGCCTTCTTAACCGCCTGCTGCACCTGCATGCTTACCTTCAGCGACTGGTGCACAAGGACACCCAGGTCTCGTTGCACTTCCCCTTCTCCAAATCTATTGCCATTCAGATAATAATCTGCCTTCCTGTTTTTGACACCAAAGTGGATAACCTCGCATTTATCCACGTTATGTTGCATCTGCCATGCTTCTGCCCAATCACCCAACCTGTCCAAATCATCCTGGAGTTTCTCGGCATCCTCCTCACAGCACACACGCCCACCCAGCTTTATGTCGTCTGCAAACTTGGAGATATTACATCTAGTTCCCTTGTCTAGATCATTAGTATATATTGTGAATAGCTGGGGTCCAAGGACCGATCCCTGTGGTACCCCACTAGTCACTGCCTGCCACTTGGAAAAAGACCCGTTTATTCCAACTCTTTGCTTCCTGTCTGCCAACCAGTTCTCTATCCAAGTCAATATCTTGCCCCCAATCCCATGTGCCTTAACTTTACACTCTAATCTCTTATGTGGGACCTTATCGAAAGCCTTTTGAAAGTCCAAATACACCACATCCACTGGTTCTCCCTTATCTATTTTAGCAGTTACATCCTCAAAAAATTCCAGTAGATTAGTCCAGCAGGATTTGCCTTTTGTGAATCCATGTTGACTTTGTCCGATCCTGTCACTGTTTTCCAAGTGCTCTGCTATTACATCTTTTATAATGGACTCTAGCATCGTCCCCACTACCGATGTCAGGCTTACCGGTCTGTAATTCCCCATTTTCTCTCTACCACCTTTTTTGAATAGTGGGGTAACATTAGCTACCCTCCAATCCATGGATACTGTTCCAGATTCCATCGAATGTTGGAAGATGATCAGCAATGCATCTACTATTTCTAGGGCCACTTCCTTAAGTACCCTAGGATGTAGATTATCAGGCTCTGGGGATTTATCGGCCTTCAATCCCGTCAATTTCCCTAACACCATTTCCCTACAAATACGGATTTCTTTCAGTTCCTCCCTTTCATCAGACCCTATGTTCCCCGACATCTCTGGGAGGTTATTTGTGTCCTCCTTTGTGAAGACAGAACCAAAGTATGTATTTAATTGGTCTGCCATTTCTTTGTTCCCCATTATAAATTCCCCATATTCTGACTGCAAGGGACCTACGCTTGACTTATGTTTCTTTTCAAACTTTCTGCATTCTACTTGCGCCTGGGCGAACACAATGCCCTGGACCATGAAGGCAATGCACGGAGTAGACTTTTCAACCCTTGCAGGTCACAGTGCCTCAGGTTGCCTCTTCAAGGGGCAGGCAAATCTCACCAGGCACAGTGGAAACGAGTGAGCCCATGTGGCTTAAAGAGATTCCTTTCTAGTAAAGAGTCAAGCTCACAACCATTTGTGTGGGCGCATCGTGAAAAACAATTTTTATTCAAAGAGGAAGCTTACTCTTCAGTTACTCCATAAGAAAATAAATTAAGTCACAGATTTAGATTTTTTTTCTAAAAAAGTTTACTTCTGATGATTTTTGTAGGCATGTTGAATATTTTTGTTAAGTAGTGGATGCTGCTGATATGGGAGTTCTGGAAGTGCGAACAGCAAGAGATAATTAATAACTTGGTTTTAACTGCATTTGTACACATCCAGGTGCTTTACACCAACTTTAACTTCTTCACCCCACATCCCAAATGGCTCATGAATTTTTGAACCCACAGATGAACAAAATTAGATGGGGATAGGTATGGATGTTAAAAGTTACTCCTAAATTCCTTGCAATAGCTTCCGCTTTAAAAGCAATGCAGGCGACGAGTCTCCCTCTTCACATGTAGTGATGCAGTGTATGCATACAAGTGCTTTCTTTCAGTATGGGTCTGTTACTCCCTTTCTCACCTGCACGGTCATGGGCCGATTAGCTATTCAATGTCATTATTCCTGTCCTGGCCAATATTTATCCCTCATCCAACATCACTAAAACAGATTATCTGGTCATTATCACAATGCTGTTTGTGGGAGCTTGCGGTTCGCAAATTAGCAGTCGCGTTTCCTACATTACAAAAGTGACTAGACTTCAAAAGTACTTAATTGGCTGTAAAGCACTTTTGGATGTCCTGTGGTCATGAAAGGCGCTATATAAATAAAAATTATTTATTTATTATTCATTAATTCCTGCAGTCTAGCCACTGTAAATATCCTTAAGCTGCCCTATTGCTTTAATTACAAAATACTGTAGTACGTTTAATACTATTTTATCTGCGCTCCTCTAATTCTGGCCTCTTGAGCATCCCTGATTTTAATCGCTCAACCATTGGTGGCCGTGCCTTCAGCTGCCGAGGCCCTAAGCTCTAGAATACCCTCCCTAAACACCTCCTCCTCTCGCTCTTCCTTTAACAAATGGCTAACAAAAGAAATTAAAGCTAATATTAAGTCAAAGGAGGAAGCTTATAAAGTTGCCAGAAAAAGCGGTCAGCCTGAGGATTGGGATCTTTTTAGAAATCAGCAAAGGGGGACCAAGAAATTGATAAAGAAAGGGAAAATGGAATATGAACACAAACTAGCGAAAAATATAAAAACGAATTGTAAAAGCTTCTATAGGTATGTGAAAAGGAAAAGACTGGCGAAGGTAAATGTAGGTCCTTTACAGTCAGAGACGGGAGAATTTATAATGGGGAATGAGGAAATGGCAGAGAAATTAAATAAATACTTTGGCCTAGAAATTCGGTGCGCCCAGGGTGCCGGAAGTACCGCCCCGGAAGGAGTCGCGAGCGCCCACCGGAAATTCAGTTTGAGCGCCCCAAATGGAAGCACGGCGCTGCGGTACTGCAGGCCTTCCTCCCCTTCTTAAAGGGGAGGGGCCTGCTGCAGTGCGATCAGAGATCGCGAGTGCCGGCAAAAGAGCCCGACACCAAGGAGAAGGGCCGGGATCTTGGGAGACAGCCGGCACAACGCGGGGGGGGGGGGGGGGGGGGGGGGGGGGTGGGTGGGAGGCCAGGGACGGCTGTGCGAAGAGGTGCCGCAGGTAGGCTCCCCTGAACCAGTCGCAAATTGCGACTGGCGTTACAGTGGGGGGCGCTACCAAATTTGGCGATCAGGGCGTAGCGCGGCGCTGCGCACACCGATGACGTCATCGGTGGCGGCGCAGTGCTACCGGCTAACGCCGCCATTAGCGCCCCGCTAAATTTCGCGGGAGGCGTGGCCAGTGGCACTAAAGCCACTAAGTGCCCTCTTTGGGTGCTAACTGGTGGTGCAGCCCACCGAATTTCTAGGCCTTTGTTTCTGTCTTCACGGAGGACACAAAAAACCTCCCAGAAATACGAAAAAATCAAGGGTGTGATGAGAATGAGGAACATAAAGAAATTATTATTAGTAAAAAAAACAGTAATAGCAAAATTAATGGGACTAAAAGTCGATAAATCTCAAGGACCGGATGACCTACATCCTAGGGTTTTGAAAGAGGTGGTTATAGGGATAGTGGACGCATTGGTTGTCATCTTCCAAAATTCTATAGATTCTGTAACGGTTCCTGCAGATTGGAGGATAGCAAATGTAACCCCGCTATTTAAGAAAGGAGGGAGAGAGAAAACAGGGAACTACAGACCTGTTAGCCTCACATCAGTAGTTGGGAAAATGCTGGAATCTATTATAAAGGATGCAATAACTGGGCACTTAGAAACTAATAGTAAGATTGGGCAGAGTCAACATGGATTTATGAAAGGGAAATGCTGTGTGACAAACCTATTGGAGTTCTTTGAGGATGTAACTAGTGGAGTAGACAAAGGGGAACTGGTAGACGTGGTGTATCTGGATTTTCAGAAGACCTTCGATAAGTTCCCACATAAGAGGTTGGTGAACAAAATTAGGGCACATGGAATTGGGGGGTAATATATTAGCATGGACTGAGAATTGGTTAACAGACAGAAAATAAAGAGTAGGGATAAACGGGTCTTTTTCAGGATGGCAGGCTGTGACTAGTGCAATGGAGGTTCACGAGATTGATTCCTGGGATGGCAGGACTGTCGTATGAGATGAGATTCAGTAAACTAGGCCTGTATTCTCTTGAATTCAGAAGAATGAGAGGGGATCTCATTGAAGCATACAAAATTATTACAGGGCTTGATAGGGTGGATGCTGGGAGAATGTTTCCCTTGGCTGGGGAGTCTAAAACCAGGGGCGTCTAAAACCAGGGGCCACAGCCTCAGGATAAAGGGTAGGCCATTCAGGACTGAGATGAGAAGAAATTTCTTCACACAGAGGGTGGTGAATCTTTGGAATTCTCTACCCCAGAGGGCTGTGGAGGCTCAGTCATTGGGTATATTCAAAACAGAAGTCGATAGATTTCTGACTAGTAAAGGCATCGAGGGATATGGTGATAGGGCCAGTGAATGGAGTTGAGGAAGAAGATCAGCCATGATCTCACTGAATGGCAGAGCAGACTCGAAGGGCCGAATGGCCTACTCCTGCTCCTATTTCTTATGTTCTTAAAGATGTTCCTTAAAACCTACCTCTTTGACCAAGCTTTGTCATCTGCCCTAATTTCTCCTTATGTGGCTCGGTGTCAAATTTTGTTTTATGACACTCCTGTGAAGCGCCTTGGGGTGTTTTACTACATTAAAGGCACTATTTAAATACAAGTTGTTGTTGTTGGTGTATACTTTATAGTGTATACTTTTTATGTTCTGTGAAGTATTGCAGACTTTTGTTAACTGCAAAATTACAACAATAAAAACAGTGTGTACTTTAGCAAAGGATATCTTTCTTTGCGGTGTCCTCAACGCCCATCAGATCATCTTTGTCAGCCACTTCTTCATACTAGAGTAGGATAGAACAAGATTAGCAGCACTTGATCAATATAAATTTATCCCAAATGGCTTTCCATCCAACATCACCACTCAGTTACAGCCTGATGGAGAATGCAAATAGTAGAGTGACCACATTCACATAGAAATATGGCCCTGCCCAACACCCACACCAACCCCCACCTTAGAAATAGGGTTTCTTAATGCTCCAAAGTCAACAATATTTTTCGTTCGGCAGGAGCAATTAAAAATAAATATGCGAGATGTGCTGATAGCAGATATAACGCAGCAAGTGTCTGACCTGCACTTTCATCAGTCTGCTGCTGTATGACTTGAAGTACGAGAAGTAGATTTTACTCATAGTGTCAACGTATTCATCCCGGATTTCCTTTGCTACGTGACGCTCATTCGCCATAAGAAACTGGTAGAAAAATCTGTAGTGTGACCAGAAAAGGCAATGACTGCAATTTGCAGAACAGAAGCAGGCAAACAGCAAGAGGGGGGTATTTTAACCTGGCCTGCCGGCCGGGAAACGAACAGGTTCGGTTTCAATGCCCAATTTTACTCTCCCTCGAAGTCAACGGCGAGTAAAATTGGACGGGGTGTAAAACGGGTGTCCAACCCGAACCCTCCCATTTCCCACCTGGTGAGTGAGCTTAGAATGACCCCTACTGAGAATATAGAACACAAAGTGCTGCGCATAAATCTCTGACCTGTATTTGAGCAGTGCATTCTGAGGAACCTGGTAGTTTGTCATTGGCTTCCGGAAAGAGTAGATCTTCTGGAGAATAAATTCCCGGATCTTTGAAACAGCCTGAACAAAATCATCAACATATTTAACCCTTTTCAGTACAGAATGCAGGCTCCATTTTGTTTTCAAATGCAGTCCTGTCCTGAACTGCTTGCTTCATCTGTATATATTCTTGATAAAATCATGACCATGCTGATTGACAACAAAAAATGGAGGAAGGAGAAAGAGATCATACACTCCAGATATGAATTTAGAGTTCATAGGTTTGGTATTGTGACATTTAGCCCCCCTGCCCTAGTCCAGGAATAGAGGCCAATTGTTAGCACCCATTGACTGCCCTGGTGGACAGCAGCTAATTTAGCACAGACTAGGGATCGAACCTCGGGCCTTCCACGGAGTACTAACCCACATAGTTCATTATCCAAGGAGCTAGACTGCAAGAAAGATAATTTTCTCCCCTCCCTCAGTCATCAGCCCCTTGCTTGGGTATGGTTCCATGATCAATCAACCTTGCTATACATTCTCTACGGATTTAATGTTTTTTCGATAATGGGAACAACCAAAACAGCACACAGCCCTCTAACTGTATCCTAACCATTGCCTTGCCATATTCTGTTAACCTACTATGTCCTCTTGAAGTCTTTTAACATTCTCCGTTGCTGTTTGCGAAACCCCCCCCCATTGTGTCACCGGTAAATTTCAATAACGTGCTGCCCTGGCAGAGAACTAAAGTGGGCCCAGCACTGATCCCTGGGGTACACCACTTCCAACCCATCTCCAATCCAAGCAACACCCGTTAACACTAACTCCTCGTTTCCTGTTCGCCAACCAATTTTCTAACCATACATTTCCTCTCATACCATATGTTTAAATATTTGTAAACCTCTGTTAACTTTGCCCCTTCCTAGTCCAGGGACTTGGACGTCAGTTGTAGACCCCAAACTGAGATCGACTAAAATGCTAGATTTTGTTTCACCTTAAAACTATTACCAATTTCCTCGCTGGTATTATGAATCTGCCCAACACTAGAAAGACAACCTGCTAATGAACACTCAGGAATTCTATATCTAATAGATCAAGGTGCAAGGAAAAGACGGCCATGAGAAGGCTGTGGTCTCAGAAGCAACTTGCAATCTTACTTCTCCAAATGCAAAATATTTATCAGTACAGTTTGCATCTAAGGATTAATCCTCAGTGTTTGTACCTTAATCTTGAGCCGGTCAAGGATGTCCTGTACATCTGAACAAGCCAAAGTCTCCTTAAAGGACTGCTCCTTCACGTAATTGATCTTGTTATTGAGTTCATGCAGCTGCTCCAGAAATTGCTGCTCGGTTACATGCGTATTCAGAATGATACTGAAATAGAACAGAGTGCGAGAATGTGAGGTACTGAAGGAAAATGGGGTGGGGCGGGTAAATCATGCTTGACTAATCTACTGGAATTTTTTGAGGATGTAACTGGTAAAATAGATAAAGGGAGAACCAGTGGATGTGGTGTATTTGGACTTTCAGAAGGCTTTCGATAAGGTCCCACATAAGAGATTAGCGTGCAAAATTAAGGCACATGGGATTGGGGGCAAGGTATTGACTTGGATAGAGAACTGGTTGGCGGACAGAAAGCAAAGAGTTGGAATAAACAGGTCGTTTTCCGAGTGGCAGGCAGTGACTAGTGGGGTACTGCAGGGATCGGTCCTAGGATCCCAGCTATTCACAATATATATTAATGATCTGGACGAGGGAATTGGATGTAATATCTCCAAATTTGCAGACGACACAAAGCTGGGTGGGAGGGTAAGTTGTGAGGAGGATGTCGTGAAACTCCAGTACGATTCGGACAGGTTGGGTGATTGGGCAGAAACATGGCAAATGCACTATAATGTGGATAAATGAGGTTATCCACTTTGGTGGCAAAAACAGGAAGGCAGATTATTATTTGAATGCACTTCCCCTTCTCCCAATCTATTGCCAAAGAGACCTGGGTGTTCATGTGCACCAGTCGCTGAAGGTAAGCATGCAGGTGCAGCAGGTGGTTAAGAAGGCAAATGGTATGTTGGCCTTCGTAGCAAGAGGGTTCGAGTACAGGAACAAGGATGTCTTGCTACAGTTGTACAGGGCCTTGGTGAGACCACACCTTGAGTATTGTGTGCAGTTTTGGTCGCCTTACCTGAGGAAGGACGTTCTTGCCATGGAAGGAGTGCAGCGAAGATTCACCAGGCTGATACCTGGGATGGCAGGAATGACGTATGAGGAGAGATTGTGTCGATTGGGCTTATACTCACTGGAGTTTAGAAGATTGAGAGGGGATCTCATCGAAACCTATAAAATTCTGTCAGGCCTGGACAGACTAGATGCAGGAAGGATGTTTCTGATGGCTGGGGAGTCCAGAACCAGGGGTCATAGTCTAAGGATAAGGGGTAAGCCATTTAGGACAGAAATGAGGAGGAATTTCTTCACCCAGAGAGTGGTGAACCTGTGGAATTCTCTGCCACAGAGGGCGGTGGAGGCCAGTTCATTAAATATATTCAAGAAAGAGTTGGATATATTTCTTAAGGCTAAAGGGATCAAGGGATATGGGGAGAAGGCAGGGACCGGGTACTGAATTTGGATGATCAGCCGCAAGGATCTGTCCTGGGACCCCAGCTGTTCACAATATATATAAATGATCTGGATCAGGGAATTGGATGCAATATTTCCAAATTCGCTGACGACACTAAACTAGGAGGAGGGGTGGGCTCTGATGAGGATGTCAGGAGGCTACAGTGCGATTTGGACAGGTTGGGGGAATGGGCAGATACGTGGCAGATGCACTATAATGTGGATAAATGCGAGGTTATCCACTTTGGGGGTAAAAACAGGAGGGTAGATTATTATCTAAATGGCAATAGATTGGGAGATGGGGAAGTGCAGAGGGACCTGGGTGTTCTTGTGCACCAGTCACTGAAGGAGAGCATGCAGGTGCAACAGGCGATCAAGAAGGCAAATGGTATGTTGGCCCTTCATATCAAGGGGGTTCGAGTATAGGAATAGGGATACCTTACTACAGCTGTACAAGGTGCTGGTGAGGACCGCATCTGGAGTATTGTGTACAGTTTTGGTCGCCCCATCTGCGGAAGGATGTTCTTGCCATGGAAAGAGTGCAACGGCGATTCACCAGGCTGATACCTGGAATGGCGGGAATGACCTACGAAGAGAGATTAAATAGTTTGGGCTTGTACTCACTGGAGTTTAGAAGATTGAGAGGGGATCTCATCGAAACATATAAAATTATGGCAGGCCTGGACAGGCTGAATTCAGAGAGAATGTTTCCAATGGCCGGGGAGCACAGACACCAGGGGCCACAGTCTAAAAATAGCGGGCAAATCATTTAAAACAGAGATGAGGAAGAATTTCTTCACTCAAAGAGTGGTGAGCCTGTGGAATTCCCTGCCACAGAGGGCTGTGAAGGCTAATTCAATAAATATTTTCAAGAGAGAATTGGATATATTTCTGAAGGCTAAGGGGATTAAGGGTTACGGAGAAAAGGCGGGGGACGGGGTACTGAACTGGTAAGATCAGCTATGATCTCAGACGAAGATCAGCCATGATCTCATTGAATGGCGGAGCAGGCTCGAAGGGCCGAATGGCCTACTCCTGTTCCTATCTCTATGTTTCTATGTTTCTATGAATGGCGGAGCAGGCTCGAAGGGCCGAATGGCCTGCTCCTGCTCCTATCTTCTATGTAATCTATGGAAGCAAGAAATTAACTGTTTCTCAGTGCTAAATCAATACCGTTACCGAACCAATCGTACTCAACATGACCCAAGGCCATTTTGGCCAACCTCCCTGTCACTTGTGGTCCTCGGCAGACCTGGAGCTCCAGGTTGACTGAACTGGGATTCAGTACTGTTCTCTCGTTTCTTATTTAGCAAGAGCAGCAAGGAAATCCTATTAGGAGCCAAGGCTAGCCTGAAGTGGACTGATGAAAAAAAAATTATTTAATTGAACCTTTGGTTCTATTTTTGCCTTCTTTCTTGGGGGGGCAGGGGGGGGGGGGAATGCCTGACTTCTACTCAGTGACTTCCTCAAGTGACATTATTGGCTGTCTGGGACCTGTAGACGCAAACCCGTGACCCATCACTCTGTGGTCAGCACTTTGAAGCATGCCCAAGAGATACTGGCCGGAATTTTGCCAGTCCTCAGAGTGCGGGATTGGAGGCGGGGCCGCTGTCAAAATCGCAAAGATTGACAGCAGCAGGAAACCCGCTGTCAACCCGCCTCCAATCAATCTTCCCAAGTTTCGGGTCCCCGATTTGCGCATGGACCCGACACCTAGCGGCGGGGAAAACGATTATAGCCACATCTTCTTAGGCATTCCCTCGGAACCGAGGATGACTTGCTTCCACATTAAAAATGAGTTTGTAGGTGACTGATGAGTCCAATGCGGGATCTACAGTTCTCTGTCACAGGTGGGGCAGACGGTGGTTGAAGGGGCGGGTGGGTGGGGTGCTTGGGTTGACGTGCGCTCCTTGCGCTTGCTCCCGGTGAAGAGACTCGAGGTATTCGGCGGCTTCCCGGATGCTTCTCCTCCACTTTGTGCGGTCTTGGGCCAGGGATTCCCAGGTGTCAGTGGGGATGTTGCACTTTTTCAAGGCGGCTTTGAGGGTGTCCTTGAAGTATTTAGAAACATAGAAGATAGGAGCAGGAGTAGGCCATTCGGCCCCTCGAGCCTGCTCCGCCATTCAATGCGATCATGACTGATCATCCAAGTTCAGTACCCGGTCCCTGCTTTCTCCCCATACCCCTTGATCCCCTTAGCCTTAAGAAATATATCCAACTCCTTCTTGAATATATTTAATGAATTGGCCTCTACTGCCTTCTGTGGTAGAGAATTCCACAGGTTCACCACTCTCTGGGTGAAGAAATTCCTCTCATTTCTGTCCTAAAAGGCCTACCCCTTATCCTTAGGCTGTGACCCCTGGTTCTGAATTCCCTGACCATCGGGAACATCCTCCCTGCATCTAGTCTGTCCAGTCCTGCCAGAATTTTATAAGTTTCAATGAGATCCCCTCTCATTCTTCTAAACTCCAGCGAGTACAAGTCCAATCGACCCAATCTCTCCTCATACGTCATTCCTGCCATCCCAGGTATCAGCCTGGTGAATCTTCGCTGAACTCCTTCCATGGCAAGAATAGGAGAGAGTGCTACCAATGAGCCAAGGCTGGCAAAGAAAGGAGAAGGATGAGAAATCCAAAAAATGATGTAAAGAGGGTAAAGAACACCAGGCAGGACTCACGTGATCATGGAGTTAGGCACGACAAGCTCATCCACCAGCTGACTCAGCTCACTGCGCACAGACTGGCGGTTCTTCAGCTTGATGTTCATGGCAATAGACTGTTCCTGCAGGGTTTGGATCTCAGAGCTGATGCTGCTGAGGTCGCACTGGAACGTACTCAGCATCTGCTCCATCCTCTGTGGGAAACGAGATACATTTCAGAATGACACGGAAGGAAATAATGGCTCAGAAATTCAAGTCGGGGGCTTCCTTTACCTTGTGCGCCGGCCGTTGAGCTGCGTGCCCCCGTGGAATTGCGATCCTGGGTCTGGTCCAGCTGCCGGCGCGCAGCGCTTGCGTATCCCAGGGCCGCAGTTAGTTCGAAGCATCCCCTGGGATCATGTGGGCCATGGGGAGCCAATCGGAGCAGGGAATGCTCCATTCATAAGTCTGACAGGAAGTGCTGTCAAACTTAGAAATACTACGGGCCCTTTCTTCTTACAAAACATCACTAAATCTTCAAATACATTTTTTAAAAACATCACATTTTTAAAATAAACTATAAATTAAATAACTATTTTAAACAATAATTTAAATTTTTGAAAAAATAATTTTATTTTCTAACGGGGCTAAAAATAAACTTACCTTTCTTTAAAGTATTTAAAAATAATAAACCTGTGGAAAAATGTTTTAATTTTAATTAATTCACCACTTGCCTTGTAAAAAGCAGGCCTTGCGACTGCTTTTTACATGTCTAACTTCTGGAGACTTTACCTTCCCGGAGAAACCTGCAAAAAAACCCGTAAGTTCAATGCGCACGCGCAGCCTCTCCCGCGCACGCGTTCGACCTCTGAACCCCTGCTTTCAGGGGGAACGGAAGTGCCAGTTTCCCGCGCTATGCGCAGTGCATGCAGGAAACCGGCACTTCCATTGGGCCTACGGGCGAGTACCCCGTGCGTACTCACCCGTGGAGACCCGAATTTCTGGGCCAATGCTGCAAAAGCGTGAATAGGAACAAAGGGTAAACCGCTTGTTAAAAAAACAGAAATTAAATGCAGACACTTCAAAATTCCACACAAAGCACTCACAATCGAGGAATAGAACTGAGGGCAGCTCCATAAAATGAGCACAGCAATTAAAGTCCTTGCGTATGAGGAAACCATCACTAGAAGGATTACACTAGTGAAACCTGTGCCCAGATTTTTTTTTAATAAATAGTATTATCTGCAAACTTGGGAAATGAAAGAGAGAAAAAAAAGTCAGATAGAAAGCAAACAAAAAAAATTGAACGCAGGATGTTGGAATTATAGAACAGTTAGATATAATTTACCAGCAACACAGACTGCAATTGTATTCGAGCTCCAAAAGAAGTTTGTTTTTTAAAATCACATTCTGTGGCTAAAGTTTTCTATGATCGGAACAATCTGTTACTTTTTTTTTTAATACGAGTTTTATGTCATGTAATATTGGCATGTAGCAGCAAAGTACAGCAATACAACCACATAAGGTAACTACTACCAATTGGAAGGCTTGAAGCAGCTTTTACACTGGGGTTTGCTTCGTCTGGATTCTGGGAGCTCAGTGCCTGTGTTTTTACACTGCTAAATGTGGCTCCATTATCCTAGCAGCAGAAGCATAGGCCCAGTTTTTTGAGGGACTATGATTCTGGTACCAGGATAAGTGATTTAAAGAAAGAACACGCTTTTATATAGCATCTTATCTGTCCTCTCGATATCCAGAAGCTCTTCATAACCAATTAATTATTTTTGAAGTGCAGTCACTATTATGTAGGTAAAAATAAATGCCTCAAATTAAAAATTCTTATCCTTGTGATCAAATCCCTCCATGGTCTGGCCCCTCCCTCCCTATCCTCCTCCAGCCTTACAACCCCTCCGAGAACTCTGTGCTCCTCCAATTCTTGCCTCCTGTGCATCCCCCTTTGGACAGGTTGGGTGATTGGGCAGATGCAGTATAATGTGGATAAATGCGAGGTTATTCACTTTGGTGGCAAAAACAGGAAGGCAGATTATTATCTGAATGGCAATAGATTGGGAGAAGGGGAAGTGCAACGAGACCTGGATGTCCTTGTGCACCAGTCGCTGAAGGTAAGCATGCAGGTGCAGCAGGCGAGTTAAGAAGGCAAATGGTATGTTGGCCTTCGTAGCGAGAGGGTTTGAGTACAGGAACAAGGATGTCTTGCTGCAGTTGTACAGGGCCTTGGTGAGACCCACACCTTGAGTATTGTGTGCAGTTTTGGTCGCCTTATCTGAGGTAGGATGTTCTTGCCATGGAGGGAGTGCAGCGAAGGTTCACCAGACTGAATACTGGGATGGCAGGAATGACGTATGAGGAGAGATTGGGTCGATTGGGCTTATAACTCGCTGGGAGTTTAGAAGAATGAGAGGGGATCTCATTGAAACTTATAAAATTCTAACAGGACTAGACAGACTAGATGCTGGAAGGATGTTCCCGATGGCGGGGGAGTCCAGAACCAGGGGTCACAGTCTAAGGATAAGGGGCAAGCCATTTAGGACAGAAATGAGGAGGAATTTCTTCACCCAGAGAGTGGTGAACCTGTGGAATTCTCTACCACAGAAGACAGTAGAGGCCAATTCATTAAATATATTCAAGAAGGAGTTAGATATATTTCTTAAGGCTAAAGGGATCAAGGGCTATGGGGAGAAGGCAGGGGACAGGGTACTGAATGTGGATGATCAGCCATGATCTCATTAAATGGCGGAGCAGGCTCGAGGGGCCGAATGGCCTACTCCTGCTCCTATCTTCTATGTTTCCCTTTGCCCCACCATTGGCTGCCACGCCTTCAGCTGTCTAGGCCCTAAACTCTGGAATAGAATTCCCTCTCTAAATCTCTCCGTCTCTTTCTAGTCCTTTAAGGCGCTCCTTAAAACCTACCTCCATAACCAAGCTTTTAGTCACCCGTTCTAAAATCTCCTTCTTTAGCTCAGTGTCAATTTTTTGTCTGATTTCTCTCCTGTGAAACACCTTGGGATGTTTTCCTACGTTAAAGGCGCGATATAAACTTAGTAATGTAAAATGGAAGGAGCCAGTTCACAAATGGTCTCCCAGAATCCAAACTAAGCAAGATACAGGGTAAAGAAAAAACAAAATCCATTGGTACCGAGACCATAAAATTTCCAGGTACATTTTCTGCCACTGTGTTCCTGGAACACACTGGAAACCGCTTTCACCCCCGCCCCCAAACATGGCTTTTTATCCATTCAATCCAAGCAATATAAAATTATGGGCTGGGGGGGGGGGGGGGGGGGGGGTGTGCAATTTCCAGATATGCATCCCTAATGCATGCAATTTCATTTATAGACCTTCGACTGGTAGTATTCCAATCATCTTCAAAATTCTGACTATTATAGAAAACAGAGGCATTAATGTAGATGCCTAAGCCAATGATGGTTTTAGTAGTTTAGAATATATAGTCTCGATAAGGTCAGACACAAAATAAAATGTTTTTTTTTTAAGCTGTATTAACTCTTTTCTAAACTCCACAGTATTATGCTAGCAAATTAGGATAGATTCTAGTTCTGTCATCTTGGCTCAGAAAGGCTATTGCAGTCTTCTAAAGGAGCTCCTGGTCATGAATAACTCATTGATTCCACGCGCAAGGGAGAAAGCAAAGTAAGAAATGTATCTGTACTCGGCATGTCCCTACCTCCAGGGTGTCACAGGCTGTGATCTGATTGTGAAGGCTGGCAATGTTCTGACTTTCCTTGATGTCTGACCATGGCTACTAGGAAAACAGTGTCAACACAGAACAACTTACCTCGAGACGCCTGTGGAGCTACAAATCTTTAACTGTGCAACGTTAAGGCGATACCACCAGTCTCTTAGAACGATCTCTCTATAGCACCACAGGTTTCAATCAAACGAGCGGATGTCTCTTGGCATTGCTTTTGGGTAGTCTGAAGCCTGGAGTACAGTTGCGATGCTTAGTTGCTAATCTGGCCTGTGTCCCCAAGGCTACTGCTCAAGTACTATCCATGGGTAATGTGGTCAAATAGGCAAATCTAGCTTTTCCTGCGTTTCATTTGTACGGTGCCCATCTCCTCAACTGTGACCTGTTGCTGCTTTACCAATATGAAATTTGAGATCATTAAATGCAAGTACAGGAAACTTTGTGCTATCCGGCACCGACGGGACCGAGTTGTCGCCGTCCCATCAAAACTGCCGGACAAACCAGCGCTAATGTTGAAACATACGGAGATTTTCAGCTCCGTGCGAATCAACAAACCCTGTTGCTTAGCAACAGCTTCAAAACAGTCGGCTGCAGCTTAAAAGCGTCTCTAGCTGAAGCTGTTGCTTAGCTACAGACCTTGCAGAGCCTGACTAGGAAAAAAAAAAGCAACAAGAAGTAAAAAAAACTTATAGGAAACGGCTCCTGAATTTTGCCCGGGTAGATAGAGCTTTCCGGACTTTTAACCTCCGGATAAACCAAAGTTTCCTGTATGATGCAAAATTTGCATATAGAAAACGAGTGACACCTGAAGTTTGATGCAGGACATATTAATACAGGAAACTCTTTATTATCCGGCACCAACGGGACCGGCGTGGTGCCGGTTTATCAAAAAGTCCGGATTACAGAGAGGTATAGTTCAAAAGGTACGAGAGCTCCGTACACAGCAACAAATCCAGGCTTCCCTGTTGCTTAGCAACAGGTGCAGGAACTCTGACCACAGACCAAGCGTCCCTGTTGCTAGCAACAAGTGCACGAACCCCAGTTACACGGCCACAGAACCAGGAACTGCCACTAATATGAAGTAAAACTTACCTGAACCTACTCCTGAATTATGCGGTTAACAGAGGTTTCCGGTTATTTAGGTGCCGGTTAAAAGAGAGTTTCCTGCATGATACATTTGTACAAATAGAAGGGGAAATTCCACGACGAACCACATGCACAAGGAGCATTGGCTGGAAATAGGACTACAACGCGCCACACTCAATTCTCTGACCCACTCTTCCTGGCATCTCCGCAGAACCTCACTGAAAATACACATCTATAAATGTGCATTATAACTTCCTGCTGTAAAGGCAGTGCAACACTAAAAGGTTTACCTTCACGTTCTTTTAGCTAACCACCCACCAGGCATCGCCTTCTGTACACGCGCGGCGAGCAGATTATCCAGCGTGTGCAGCCAGTAGCCGTCTTCCCTGGGTGAGCAGCTCCACATGGGCACCCACACCAGTCTGAAGTTGTGACCCATTCCTCCATCCCCAATTTAAATATACTCGGCCATTTCAGCACACAACCTATTCCTCCCCTTCTAGTGGTCCCAGCAGAGCAGCCAATGGGAACAGCAGATCCAAAGAGGGTAAATCATCCCATCGACAAAACAAAATAATGTTGAATTCTTTATTATGATACACAGGAAACTCTTGTTTAAACGGCACCTAAATATCCGGAATTCTCTATTAACCGGCATATTCATACTCCGAAAACAACACCTCAATAACCGGAAATGTTTGCCGAGTCCGAGTTTCCCGCGGTGGCCAAGTTAGTCAGTGGGGTGGTAGTTCTCCAAACTGCCACAACTCGGCTTCTTGGCGCTGTCGGAAGTACGAACACCTCAATAACAGGAGTCTGACTCTCCCAGCGCTGTATACAGTCGTTTACTCTATAAGTTTTGTTTTACTGTTAAGTAATTAAAGAGTATGGATTACCCTCAACTGGCAGCACGTGACTTAATCAAGCATCTCTGCACCATCCATTTAACACAACATTTCGTAGGTGAGTATACCCAATTACTGTATACTGCACATTTCTTGATTTTTTTTATTTTTCTTTGTTAAAATAGCCTCGGTAGATAACCATCTCCGTTCATCCGGAATCTTTTAATCACAACGGCACACATCCCGGTCCCGTCGGGTGCCGGATACCAAAGAGTTTCCTGTATAAATAAAACTATTTAATGGATGTTGACGGGGCAAATTAAACAAAATTCCCTGGAATCTCTCTTACCCAATTATAGAGGTTTGTACCGATGGCAGGTGTTAGCGGGGGGGGGCGGGGGGGGGGGGTGGAGGAGGCAGGGTTGAAGGTGTGGAGTTACTTTCTTATTGAAAGGATACTGTCCTTAATGAGAGATGTTCGATGTGCTGCAACTCCGTCTCAACTGTTTGGAGTATATGCCTCAGATCCACACCCTGCGGAGAAAGAGTTTCTAAAATCAAATCTCCACTGTTGCGAAATTACTGAAAATTAAAGTCCTTCCCTGTAGTTATAAAATACAGGAAACTTTGTGATATCCGGCATCGACGGGACAGGCGTGTTGCCGATCTATCAAAACTGCCGGACATACAAAGTTAATGTTGAAGCTTACGGAAGGTTTTCATCTCGTATCTGACAACAAACACTGTTGCTTAGCAAACAGTCTCTAAAGATACGGCTGCAGCTTGCAAGCGTCTAGCAGAAGCTGTTGCTATAGCTACAGAGCCTTGCAGTGCCTGACTGGGAAAAATAAAACGAACGAGAGCTAAAAAAAACTTATAGAAAATGGCTCCTTGATTTTTGCCGTTAGTATCGAGTATTCTCGGACGTAAAACCTCCGGATAAACCAAGTTTCCTGTAAGAGTTTTTGCCCAAGTGGCAATGCTCCGTACAACCACTTGGAGTTAATAACCCTAGTTATAATAAACGTTTGTCTCAAATAGCACTGCTGAAATCTCTATTTAAAACAGTGGAATCCAGATCCAGCAGGCCGCACCTGACTGCTGGCTTACAGCCAGACCTCTGGATGCAACACTGTCTCTTTCTCAAAACTAACTTTATGGATCCTGATTGGCTGTTGTTAAACAGCTGAGGTCAGTTGGGAATATGGCCACACCACAGTAAAGCACTACATTTGTGCTGTTTTCCATGTCGGACATTCCATAACGGCTATGCACCAAAACAGAAGTAGAAGCTTGGATCTGGTCAGCTCCTCCTGCTCTCTCCCACTCCCAGCAGAGTAATAATTATAGAATATTAAGTAAAGCATGAAATCTGGAAAAACTCAGCAGGCCCAGGCTAACATCCGTTGAGAGGAGAAATAGAGTCAACGTTTCAGGTCGCAAACCCTTTGTCAAGACTGAAAAAGCACAGGAAATGAAACAAATTAAAAGGCCAGTGTGGGGGCTGGGAGAGAACAAAAGAGAAGCGAAGAGACATTAAGAGGTATTCAAAACCAGACGAGATGGTGATAGGACTAGTGGAGAGACAAAAGACGGCTCTAGATTAGGTGTGAAATGTGCTGGCAGAATGGGAGACAGCGGCCATGTGGGAGAGAAAAATCTTCCGATTAGGCACTTTACAGCCTTCCGGACTCAGTATCGAGTTCAACAATTTCAGATCATAACCTCGGCCCCCCATTACATTTTTACTTATATTTTTTATCCACACCTTTGTTTTGGCCCTCCCCTCCTTTTTTTCTCTCCCACATGACCGCTGTCTCCCAAACTGGCACCTTCCTGTGCAAGCGCAGGAGATGTAACACCTGCCCCTATACCTCCCCCCTTCCCACTGTCCAGGGCCCCAAACACCCCTTCCAGGTGAAACAGCGATTTACTTGTACTTCTTGCAATCTAGTATACTGTATTCGCTG
This sequence comes from Somniosus microcephalus, assembly GCF_052327205.1. Taxonomy (NCBI): domain Eukaryota; kingdom Metazoa; phylum Chordata; class Chondrichthyes; order Squaliformes; family Somniosidae; genus Somniosus; species Somniosus microcephalus. The sequence continues at coordinate 165,564,227 of NW_028225179.1, read as the reverse complement.
CTCACGATGCGGTCTCCTCTACATTGCGAAGACCAAACGCAGATTGGGTGACCGCTTTGCGGAACACCTCCGTTCAGTCCGTAAGGGTGACCCCGAGCTTCCGGTCGCCTGTCATTTTAATTCACCGCCCCATTCCCACTCCGACCTCACTGTCCTTGGCCTCTTGCATTGTTCCACGGAAGCTCAACGTAAACTCGAGGAACAGCACCTCATCTTCCGATTAGGCACTTTGCAGCCTTCCGGACTCAATATCGAGTTCAACAATTTCAGATCATAACCTCGGCCCCTATTAAATTTTTACTTATATTTTTTTCCACCCTTTGTTTTGGGTCTTCCTTTCCCCCCCCCCTTTCCTTTTTTCTCTCTCTCCTACACGGCAGCTGTCTCTCGTCCTGCCAGTACACTTCACACCTAATCTAGAGCCGTCTTTTGTCTCCACTGTCCTGTTACCATCTCGTCTGGTTTTGAATACCTCTTAATGTCTCTTTACTTCTTTTGTTCTATCGCAGCCCTGCCTTCGATCTATTTTATTTCCTTTCCAGTTTTGAAAAAGGGTTTCGACCCGAAACATTGACTATTTTCTCTCCACGGATGTTGCCTGGCCTGCTGAGTTTTTCCAGCATTTTCTGTTGTTATTTCGGATTTCCAGCATCTGCAGTATTTTGCTATCATCATATATATATATTAAAGCGTTCGGGGCAACCTTGCCTCTCTCTACACAACCTGCTGGCACAGCACTTTCGTGCACTAATTCGTTAACTCACACTGTTACAATGAACCGGTTGGTGGCCAGAATTCTCAGACAGATGGACCTGCATTGAGAATGTGCCAAGTGGAGGTGGGGTGGAGGGAAAGCAAGGTATTTCACCACAGGGAGGGTAGAGAAAAAAAAAGTGTGAAAGAAAAATATGTAGCTATAGGGGAACGGTAATGTCACTAGGCTAGTAATCCAGAGGCCTGGGAATTTAAATTCAGTTAAATAAATCTGGAATAATTACTAGTGTCATGAAACTTGAACATATTAGCATCGAGAGGGAGGAGGTACTAGCGATTTCAGCAGGCTTAAAAGTGGATAAATCCTCAGGCCCGGACGAGATGTATCCCAGGCTGCTGTGCGAGGCAAGGGAGGAGATTGCAGGGTTGATGCGCCATCAATTACTCAAAAGACTGAAGTTGAGCGAGTAACAATCAGGCTTTTATTAACTAAAGAATGAAGGTCTTGTCTCGAGTGGTCGACCCGTCCAGAATACTAAGGGACTGGGAGGTAGTCACTTATATACCTGGAATAGTGGGAGGAGTCAGCCGAGGCATGTCCAGACCTGTACCTAGTGGAATACACATACAGACACAGACAGGTATGACAGTGGTTTACCACATTCACCCCTTGTTTAAAAATGAGTCCGGCGGGGTGAAGTGTATTTAAAAGTTCGTGTATTGGAGTCTCTCCGGAGGTCTTGTCTGCCGCTGTGATCGACGTGGCGACGGCAGGGGTGGTGGAGCTTCCGGCGTCGCGTCCCGTGTAGGCTGGGGCCCTGGAGTGTAGTCCTCGTGGGTGACGGTCCAAGGCGAGCCGGCTGCTGGGGTTGGATATCGGGTCGTTGGGGGGGGGGGGTGGTAATGGGTAGTGGGTTACAGCGGTCCCCGAGGGTGCGAGGTCTCGTATGGAGACTGTGTCCTCCCGCCCGTCCGGGTACGCAATGTAAGCGTACTGGGGGTTGGCGTGGAGGAGGTCGACCCTCTCGACCAGGGGGTCCGTTTTATTGGCCCTCACGTGTCTTCTCAGTAGTACCGGCCCTGGGGACGTCAGCCATGGCGGTAACGATGTCCCCGATGTGGACTTCCTTGGGAAGACAAACATTTTCTCGTGAGGGGTGGCATTGGTGGCAGTGCAGAGAAGTGACCGAATCGAGTGGAGCGCATCGGGGAGCACCTCCTGCCAGCGGGAGGTCGGAAGGCCCCTAGACTTTAAGGCTAGTAGGGCAGCCTTCCAAACAGTTGCATTCTCTCTTTCCACCTGTCCGTTCCCCCGGGGGTTGTAACTGGTGGTCCTGCTTGTGGCTATACCCCTAGCGAGCAGGTACTGGCGGAGTTCGTCGCTCATAAACGATGAGCCCCGGTCGCTATGGATATAGCTGGGGAAACCGAACAGGGTGAAGAGGCTGTTCAGACATTTAATGACCGTGGCACTGGTCATGTCCGGGCAGGGGATAGCGAACGGGAACCGGGAGTACTCGTCAATGATGTTGAGGAAGTACACATTGCGGTCGGAGGAGGGGAGAGGCCCTTTAAAATCGACGCTCAGGCGTTCGAAAGGGCGAGTGGCTTTTATCAGGTGGGCTCTGTCTGGTCTATAAAAGTGCGGTTTGCACTCAGCGCAGACTTGGCAGTTCTTGGTCATGGTCCTGACCTCCTCAATGGAGTAAGGCAGGTTGCGGGCCTTGATGAAGTGGAAGAACCTGGTGACCCCCGGGTGGCAGAGGTCATTGTGGAGGGCCCTCAGCCTATCGATCTGCGCGCTGGCGCAGGTGCCACGCGATAGGGCATCTGGGGGTGGGACTCTGAGTGTGGAGAGGTTGCATCTAGTGCGCGGCGGGCAATTTGGAGGCTGCTGGCTGCGGACTGTGAGTGGGGGGAGGGGTTGGCGGTCTGCTGCATCCCGGCTGGTGTCCAAGATGGCGGCGCCCATGATTCCCATGTGGCTGGAGTCGTCCAAGATGGCTGCTGCTGCGGTGGTTCGCACATGGCTGGGGAGGCCCAAGATGGCGGCTCGCACGGCCCACACGCGGCGCTGCTGGCGTTCGGGGTGGCTTTGGCCTTGCAGACGCTGGCGTAGTGTCCCTTTTTCCCGCAGCCCGAGCAGGTTGCATTCTTCGCCGGGCAGCGCGCTCTGGGGTGTTTGGCCTGGCCACAGAAGTAGCATTTCTGGCCTTGGGATACTGCTGTCTGGCTTTGGGACACTGCTGCGGTAGTTGGGCCGTTGTTGGGCTGTGGCTGGGGTGGCACGGTGCTATGGGGCTGTCCTACCGTGTCCCAGGTTGTCGTTCCCCGCGGCGTCCACGGTGCAGAGGAGTAGGCATCCATGCCCCGGAAGGCTGCGTCCAGCGTTAGTGCGATGTCAGAGGCTTTGTCGAGGGTGAGGTCACTCTGCTCCAGCAGTCGCTGTCGGGTGTAGTTGGACCTGTGGCCCGCTACGAAGGCATCCCGGATCAGTTCCTCCGTGTACTTAGTGGGCGTTACCGCCTTACACCCACAGGCCCGGCCAAGCACGGACAGTGCTTGGAGGTATTCCTCAGTCGATTCCCCAGGTTGTTGCTTGCGACTCCCCAGAAGGTGCCTAGCATATACTTCGTTCACAGGGCGCGTGTACTGGGTCTTGAGGAGCTGGAGGGCGGCTGTGTACGAGGTCGCGTCCCGGATGACTGAGTACACTCGGTGGTTCACCTTGGAGAACAGGACAGACAGTTTGTCCGCATCCGTTTCGACCGCAGTGGAGGCAGTCAGGAATGTCTCGAAGCACGTGAGCCAGTGAGCAAACTTGGTGGAAGCGTCCGCTTCCCGACTGTCCAGGTCCAGGCATGCTGGTGTGAGGATCTTCTCCATTATAAAAAATTTAGTTAATAAAATTGATGCGCCATCAATTACTCAAAAGACTGAAGTTGAGCGAGTAACAATCAGGCTTTTATTAACTAAAGAATGAAGGTCTTGTCTCGAGTGGTCGACCCGTCCAGAATACTAAGGGACTGGGAGGTAGTCACTTATATACCTGGAATAGTGGGAGGAGTCAGCCGAGGCATGTCCAGACCTGTACCTAGTGGAATACACATACAGACACAGACAGGTATGACAGTGGTTTACCACAAGGGGCTCTGACACAAATTTTCAGAACCTCTCTGGCCACAGGGGATGTGCCAGAGGACTGGAGAACAGCTAATGCAGTACCATTATTCAAGAAGGGTAGTAGGGATAAACCAGGGAATTACAGGCCAGTGAGCCTAACATCAGTGGTGGGGAAATTATTGGAAAAAATTCTGAGGGACAGAATTAGTCTCCACTTGGAGAGGCAAGGATTAATCAGGGATAGTCAGCATGGCTTTGTCAGGGGGAAATCATGTCTGACCAATTTGATTGAATTTTGAGGGGGTGACTAGGTGTGTGGATGAGGGTAACGCAGTGGATGTGGTTTACATGGATTTCAGTAAGGCTTTCGATAAAGTCCCGCATAGGAGACTGGTCAAGAAGGGAAGAGCCCATGGGATCCAGGGTGCCTTGGCACGTTGGATCCAAAACTGGCTTAGTGGCAGGAGGCAGAGGGTGATGGTGGAAGGTTGTTTTTGTGACTGGAAGCCTGTGTCCAGTGGGGTACCGCAGGGATCGGTACTGGGTCCCTTGCTTTTTGTGGTCTACATTAATGATTTGGATGTGAATGTAAAAGGTATGATCAGTAAGTTCGCAGATGACATGAAAATTGGTGGGGTGGTAAATAGCGAGGAGGGTAGCCTCAGGCTATAGGACAATATAGATGGGTTGGTCAGATGGGCGGAACAGTGGCAAATGGAATTTAACCCTGAAAAGTGTGAGGTGATGCATTTTGGACGGACTAACAAGGCAAGGGAATATACAATGAATGGTAAGACCCTAGGAAAGACAGAGAATCAGGGAGACCTTGGTGTGCATGTACATAGATCCCTGAAGGCAGCAGAACAGGTGGATAAGGTGGTTAAGAAGGCATATGGGATACTTATATTCTATGCCTCGGCTAATGAAGGCAAGAGCAGGGAGGTTATGATGGAGCTGTACAAAACGCTAGTTAGGCCACAGCTGGAATAGTGTGTGCAGTTCTGGTCGCCACACTATAGGAAGGATGTGATTGCTTTGGAGAGGGTGCAGAGGAGATTCACCAGGATGTTACCTGGGCTGGAGCGCTTCAGCTATGAAGAAAGACTGGACAAGCTGGGGTTGTTTTCCTTGGAGCAGAGAAGGCTGAGGGGGGACCTGATTGAGGTATACAAAATTATGAGGGGCGTAGATAGGGTAGATAGAAAGGAACTTTTCCCCTTAGTAGAGGGGTCAATAACAAGGGGGCATAGATTCAAGGTGAGGGGCAGGAGGTTTAGAGGGGATTTGAGGAAAAACTTTTTCACCCAGAGGGTGGTTGGAATCTGGAACTCACTGCCTGAAAGGGTGGTAGAGGCAGGAACCCTCACAACATTCAAGAAGCATTTAGATGAGCACTTGAAACGCTATAGCATACAAGGCTACGGACCAAGTGCTGGAAAATGGGATTAGAATAGACGGGGCTTGATGGCCGGCGCGGACACGATGGGCCGAAGGGCCTCTTTCTGTGCTGTATAACTCTATGAAACTATCGGATTGTTGTAAAAACCCATCTGGTTCACTAATGTCCTTTAGGGAAGGAAACCTGCTGGTCTGGGCCTATATGTGACTCCAGACCCACAGCAATGTGATTGACTCTTAACTGCCCTCTGAAATGGCCTAGCGAGCCACTCAGTTGTAACAAACCTCTATGAAAAACAATAAAAAGAATGAAACCGGACGGACCACCCGGCATCGACCTTGGAACTGGCCCTGGACATGGAAACGGCACACCCAGCCCAGTCGATCCTGCAAAGTCCTCCTCACCAAAATTGGGAGAGCTGTCCCACAGCCTGACAGTCATACTTACAGAATCATACCTTTCAGCCAGACTCCTCCATCATCATGTGAGCCATCCCTGGGTATGTACCGTCCCACCGGCTGGACAGACCCACCAGGGGTGGCGGCACAGTGGTATACAGTTGGGAAGGAGTGGCCCTGGGAGTCCTCAACATTGACTCCGGACCACATGAAGTCTCATGGCTTCAGGTCAAGCATGGGCGAGGAAACCTCCTGCTGATTACCACCTACCGGCCTCCCTCAGCTGATGAATCAGTACTCCTCCATGTTGAACACCACTTGGAAGAAGCACTGAGAGTAGCAAGGGCACAGAATGTACTCTGGGTGGGGGACTTCAATGTCCGTCACCAAGAGTGGCTCGGTAGCGCCACTACTGACCGAGTTGGTTGGGTTCTGAAGGACATAACTGCAAGTCTGGGCCTGCAACAGGTGGTGAGAGAACCAACACGAGGGAAAAACCTACTTGACCTCGTCCTCAACAAACTACCTGTCGCAGATGCATCTGTCCATGACAGTATTGGTAGCAGTGACCACCACACAGTCATTGTGGAGACGAAATCCCGTCTTCACACGGAGGACACCCTCCATCGTGTTGTGTGGCACTACCACCGTGCTAAATGGGATAGATTCAGAACAGATCTAACAACTCAAATCTGGGCATCTATGAGGCGCTGTGGGCCATCAGCAGCAGCAGAATGTATTCCACCAGAATCTGTAACCTCATGGCCCGGCATATCCCTCACTCTACCATCAAGCCATGGGACCAACCCTGGTTCAATAAGGAGTGTAGAACAGCATGCCAGGTGCAGCACCAGGCGTACCTAAAAATGAGGTGCCAACCTGGGGAAGCGGCAACACAGGACTACATGCATGCTAAAAAGCAGAAGCAGCATGCTATAGACAGAGCTAAGCGATCCCACAATCAACAAATCAGATCAAAGCTCTGCAGTCCTGCCACATCCAGTCACGAATGGTGGTGGACCATTAAACAATTAACGGGAGGAGGAAGCGGCTCCATGAATATCCCCATCCTCAATGATGGTGGAGCCTAGCATGCGAGTGCAAAAGACAAGGCTGAAGCGTTTGCAACCATCTTCAGCCAGAAGTGCTGAGTGGATGATCCATATCGGCCTACTCCTGAGGTCCCCACCATCACAGAAGCCAGTCTTCAGCCAATTCGATTCACTCCATGTGATATCAAGAAACGGCTGAGCGCACTGGATACAGCAAAGGCTATGGGCCCCGACAACATCCCGGCTATCGTGCTGAAGACTTGTGCACCAGAACTAGCCGCGCCTCTAGCCAAGCTGTTCCAGTACAGCTACAACACTGGCATCTATCCGACAATGTGGAAAACTGCCCAGGTATGTCCTGTCCACAAAAAGCAGGACAAATCCAATCCGGCCAATTACCGCCCCATCAGTCTACTCTCAATCATCAGCAAAGTGATGGAAGGTGTAATCGACAGTGCTATCAAGCTGCACTTACTCACCAATAACCTGCTCACTGATGCCCAGTTTGGGTTCCGCCAAGACCACTTGGCTCCCGACCTCATTACAGCCTTGCTCCAAACATGGACAAAGGAGCTGAATTCCAGAGGTGAGGCGAGAGTGATTGCCCTTGACATCAAGGAAGCATTTGACCGCGTGTGGCATCAAGGAGCCCTAGTAAAACTGAAGTCAATGGGAATCAAGGGGAAAACTCTCTACTGGTTGGAGTCATACCTAGCACAAAGGAAGATGGTTGTGGTGGTTGAAGGACAATCATCACAGCCCCAGGACATCACTGCAGGAGTTCCTCAGGGCAGTGTCCTAGGCCCAACCATCTTCAGCTGCTTCATCAATGACCTTCCCTCCAACATAAGGTCAGAAATGGGGATGTTCGCTGATGACTGCAAGTGTTCAGTGCTATTCACAACTCCTCAGATAATTAAGCAGTCCATGCCCACATGCAACAAGACCTGGATGACGTTCAGGCTTGGGCTGATAAGTGGCAGGTAACATTCACACCACACAAGTGCCAGGCAATGACTATCTCCAGCAAGCGAGAGTCTAACCACCTCCCCATGACATTTAATGGTATTACCATCGCCGAATCCCCCACCCCCAGCATCATCCTGGGGGTCACCATTAATCAGAAACTTAACTAGACCAGCCACATAAATACTGTGGCAACAAGAGCAGGTCAGAGGCTGGGGATTCTGTGGAGAGTGCCTCACCTCCTGACTCTCCAAAGACTTTCCACCATCTACAAGGCACAAGTAAGGAGTGTGATGGAATACTCTACAGTTGCCTGGATGAGTGCAGCTCCAACAACACTCAAGAAGCTCGACACCATCCAGGACAAAGCAGCCTACTTGATTGGCACCCCATCCACCACCTTAAACATTCACTCCCTCCACCACCAGCAGACCGTGGCTGCAGTGTGTACCATCTACAAGATGCACTGCAGCAACTCGCCAAGGCTTCTTCGGCAGCACCTCCCAAACCCGCGACCCCTTCCACCTAGGACAAGGGCAGCAGGCGCATGGGAACACCACCACCTCCGAGTCACACACCATCCTGACTTAGAAATTTATCGCCGATCCTTCATCGTCGCCGGGTCAAAATCCTGGAACTCTCTCACTAACAGCACTGTGGGAGTACCTTCACCACACGGACTGCAGCGGTTCAAGAAGGCGGCTCACCACCACCTTCTCAAGGGCAATTAGGGATGGGCAATAAATGCTGGCTTTTCCAGCGACGCCCACATCCCATATACGAATTTCTGCTGTTTGCTTTTTACTTAAAAATTGTAAATGTGTTCTTAACCCCCGTCCCTATGATTTTACAAACAGCACAAATCTTCCTTCGGCGATCAACAGCAATTTCTAACAGATGTAAACTTACGGTTTTTAATGCCTCCTTCACCAGATCATCTTCGAGATTGGCTTGTATATGTGCTGCAACATAAAAACTAAATTTAAAATATATACTCTGACGTAATAAAACTCACTACGCACTTGGTTTGACTATAAAGCAAGGCTTTAATCAACTTGTTTCAGAACATGGAGGTCTAGTTGTACTTCACTAGTTCCCGTCTTACAAAATGTCCTTGGACAAGCTGGGCCCACGCCCGAGTAGTTGTACTCCTCGGACAGCACCACCAGCTGGCCGTCCAGCGTTATTTCATGAGTAGTTTCTTTATGATGATGAGATTTATAACATACTCCCATCAACAACTTTGAAGAAAGTTAAATGCCCAACATTTGTAAGATGGTTGTCACATTTCTGTAGCTGGTCTTCAGGGACAGCATTGGTAGAAGAAAAAAATTCACTTACAAGAATATTTATTATTTACAGGATGAATGTTCTATACTAATGGGATTTAATGATAACCTTTTAATAAGGAAACATATAGAAAAACTGAAATACAGGAAACTTTCGATTTACCGGCATCTAAATACAGGAAACTTTGAGTTATCTGGAGGCGAACCATCCGGCAAGCTGGAGCCACCGGCAAAAATCAGGAGCCGTTTTTTATTCTTTTCGTTTCTTTTCTTTGCTTTTTTTCCCCCCAGTCAAGCACTGCAAGGTCTGTAGCTATAGCAACAGCTTCAGCTACAGACACTTGCAGCTGCACCCGAGTGTTTAGAAGCTGTTGCTAAGCAACAGTGTTTGTTGTCATCTCCGTATCTTTCAACATTAACTCTGGAGTGTTCGGCAGTTTTGAGGGAACGGCAGCAGCTCGGTCCCGTCGGTGCCGGATAGCACAAAGTTTCCTGTAACCGGAAATCTCGGTTAACCGGCAAAATTCAGGAGTAGGTTCAGGTAACTTTTATTACGTGCCTTCCTCCATTTGTTGCTGTGCAAGGGTGTGGCTGCAGCTGTTGCTAAGCTACAGAGACGCTTGCAACTTGTGGCCATTGTTCTGAAGTAAGCAACAGGGTTTGTTGCTTTATACGGAGCTCTCAGCTCCGTATCTTTTACTATAGCGTTCGGTTATCCGGAATTTTTGATGAACCGGCACCACGTCGGTCCCATCCGTGCCGGATAAAAAAAAGTTTCCTGTAAATTGATAGCTCTTGTAACAGATGATTATTAGTTGGAAATGGAACAGAACCACAGAAGGTGGTCATTCAGCCTGCCTTGTCTGTGCCGGCTCTTTGTAATCCAATACTAATTTCAATGCCCCGATCTCTCCCCATAGCCCTGTATCTTTCTCTGTTTCAAATATTTATTCAATTTTCCTTTAAAAGAAACAATGATCTGCCTAAACCACTCCCTTTGGCATTCCAGGCTCCAACAACCCCGAGAGAAAATAAATTTCTCCTAATCGTTCTCCTCACGCTCAGTGATGATTTTAAATTGATGGCCCCTCATCAATGATTTCCCAACCAGAGAAAATAGTCTTTTCCTATTCAATCAATGAAAACTCTTAATGGGTTTAATAACCTTTCCAGAACGCCTCCGTTCAGTCCGCGAGCGTGACCCCGAGCTTCCGGTCGCCCATCGTTTTATTTCTCCGCCCCACAGGATCCCACTCTGACCTCTCTGTCCTCGGCCTCCTACACTGTTCCAATGAAACTCAACATAAGCTCGAGGAACAGCACCTCATCTTTCAATTAGGCACTTTACAGCCTTCTGGACCCAACATCGAGTTCAACTATTTCAGACCATAACCTCGGCCCCCAGTTTTTTGGATGGCAGCTGTTGATGATTCTGCTGTTCCCACTTACACCTCCTTTAGACCCATCTTTTGTTTCTTTACTTGTCCCATTAATCACCTCTTTTGCCTTGCACCATCATCCCCTTTGCCATTTCATCTCTCCCGCCTTCCCTTTGGTTCTTTCCTCCCCTCCCCGCTTTCCCTGCCTCTGTATTTGCTTAAAACCTGTTACATCTCCTAACTTTTTACAGTTCCGACGAAAGGTCATCGACCTGAAACGTTAACTCTGTTTCTCTCTCTGCAGATGCTGCCAGAGCAGCTGAGAATTTCCAGAATTTTCTGGTTTTATATGGCAATAGGAAGTGGTTTACTGGCTTTTAAAACAAAACAATTTAATTCTATTGCAGTGGGGAAAGAGTTAAACTGACATCGCTGGCAGTTTCGCTGAATGGTGTAATAAAGACAACAATCTAATAGGCCTTTGCAGTAGTAAGCTTTTTCTAAGTTGCTGAACTGGCAGTTGAGATAACCTAAGAATGACATGTTGATTTTGCAGTAGTGTTAGAATGATTAACGACTGCAAGCTGTGTAACTTGGAGACAATTGCAAATAGCCGGACGTGGAACTATAAGATGCCTAAGAGGATGTGAGTTCTGCTCTGGCAGGAAAGTAAAACAATGAGTGGGAAGTAAAAAGGCTTAGAGGGGCAGGAAAGCAGGACAAAGAGTCAGAAGTACAATGTTGGTGAGACCCCATCTGGCTTAAACGAAGGTCATAGGTGCAACAACAGCTTGCGGTGATATCGGACATATACTTTTCCGGTAATAAAGGCGGTACTTTAATGTAACGCGGCATAGGTAACCAATCATATATTAATGATCTAGATGAGGGAACTAGATGTAATATCTCCAAGTTTGCAGACGACACAAAGCTGGGTGGGCGTGTGTGCTGTGAGGAGGATGCCGAGAAACTCCAGTATGATTTGGACAGGTTGGGTGATTGGGCAGATGCATGGCAGATGCAATATAACGTGGATAAATGCGAGGTTATCCACTTTGGTGTCAAAAACAGGAAGGCAGATTATCTGAATGGCAATAGATTGGGAGAAGGGGAAGTGCAACGAGACCTGGGTGTCCTTGTGCACCAGTCGCTGAAGGTAAGCATGCAGGTGCAGCAGGCGGTTAAGAAGGCAAATGGTATGTTGGCCTTCGTAGCGAGAGGGTTTGAGTACAGGAACAAGGATGTCTTGCTGCAGTTGTACAGGGCCTTGGTGAAACTACATCTTGAGTATTGTGTGCAGTTTTGGTCGCCTTATCTGAGGAAGGATGTTCTTGCCATGGAGGGAGTGCAGCGAAGATTCACCAGGCTGATACCTGGGATGGCAGGAATGACGTATGAGGAGAGATTGGGTCAATTGGGCTTATACTCGCTGGAGTTTAGAAGAGTGAGAGGGGATCTCATTGAAACTTATAAAATTCTGACAGGAATGGACAGACTAGATGCAGGAAGGATGTTCCCGATGGTCGGGGAGTCCAGAACCAGGGGTCACAGTCTAAGGATAAGGGGTAAGCCATTTAGGACAGAGATGAGGAGGAATTTCTTCACCCAGAGAGTGGTGAACCTGTGGAATTCTCTACCACAGAAGGCAGTAGAGGCCAATTCATTAAATATATTCAAGAAGGAGTTAGATGTATTTCTTAAGGCTAAAGGGATCAAGGGATATGGGGAGAAAGCAGGGACAGGGTACTGAATTTGGATGATCAGCCATGATCTCACTGAATGGCGGAGCAGGCTCGAGGGGCCGAATGGCCTACTCCTGCTCCTATCTTCTATGTTTCTATGTTTCAGTGAATGTGCATACGGGGCGAAACCCAATCAAATTGTTAAGATGGATCGTGCACAAGGCTAATTGTGTACCAAAATTTTGTATAAAAGACCTCTTAAAACTTTGTATCATTGGAGAGAAGCCTGGCTAAGACAGAGAGCAGACCGTCTCCCCACCGGTGTAATAAAGACAACTTGACTATCGATCTGAAGACCTTGTGTCGAGTGTTGGTTTAAAATACTCCACAGCATCTATTAACAAATGCATCAACCATTCTCATCATGAGTTAGGTTTAATAAACACAATGCTCACTGTCCACTTCATCCAGGATAAATTCATCAGATGTTATGTCCAGTTCACCCAGATTCAGCTTGGGCACTTCATCCTGGTCACCTTTCCCCTGCACAGAGAGAAATAGTGACGTGATTTCATTTAGTCCAGCAACAATTCAAATGTTTAAACACCTCAATTATTGTGTCAAAGGGACTGAAGAGATCAATTACACAAACTGATCTCTTCTGTGAAAACTTAAACACATTTTATATTGGACGACACGGAGATGACTTTTTTTTTTAAAGTATATTTCTGGGGGGAAACTATGTGGTGCAGTGGGTGAGCCACTGACCTTTCACCTCAGGCAACAGGCTCCAAATCCAGCCCAGATGTGATGAAAGTGTCTCCTGGCTGGAAAAGTCCCATGTGAAATGAGTTTGGACAGTCTCAATCCAGTTTCTGCTGGGCACAGGAAAGAAACAGCAAAATTGCATTTACATGGGACCTCAAGACGTCCAAAAGTGCTTCAGATAAGTTTTGAAGTTTGCGCACTTGTTATTTTATAGGTCAATGTGGCAGTCAATTTGCGCACAGCAAGGTCCCACAAACAGCAATGAAATAATAACCAATTAATCTATTTTGGTATTGGTGGCTGAGGGATGAATGTTGGGTAGGACTCTGGTAGTGCTCCTGCTCTTCTTTGAAAAAGTGCCATGGGATCTTTTATCGTGTGCAGTTTTGGTCACCTTATCTGAGGAAGGATGTTCTTGCCATGGAGGGAGTGCAGCGAAGATTCACCAGACTGATACCTGGGATGGCAGGAATGACGTATGAGGAGAGATTGGGTCGATTGGGCTTATACTCACTGGAGTTTAGAAGAATGAGAGGGGATCTCATTGAAACTTATAAAATTCTAACAGGACTAGACAGACTTGATGCAGGAAGGATGTTCCCGATGGCCGGGGAGTCCAGAACCAGGGGTCACAGTCTAAGGATAAGGGGTAAGCCATTTAGGACTGAGATGAGGAGGAATTTCTTCACCCAGAGAGTGGTGAACCTGTGGAACTCTCTACCACAGAAGGCAGTGGAGGCCAATTCATTAAATATATTCAAGAAGGAGTTGGATATATTTCTTAAGGCTAAAGGGATCAAGGGGTATGGGAAGAAAGCAGGGACAGGGTACTGAATTTGGATGATCAGCCATGATCTCATTGAATGGCGGAGCAGGCTCGAGGGGCCGAATGGCCTACTCCTGCTCCTATCTTCTATGTTTCTATGTTTATGCCCACCTGAACAAGCAGAGAGAGCCTTGGTTTAGCATATCTGAAAGACAGCACCTCTAACTCAGAAGGTTGTGGGTTCAAGCCGCACCCCAGAGACTTGAGCACATAATCTCGGCTGACCCTCCAGTGCAGTACTGAGGGAGTGCTGCACTGTCAGAGGTGCCGTCTTTTGGATGAGACGTTAAACCGAGGCCCTGTCTGCCCTCTCAGGTGTATTTAAAAGATCCGATAGCATTATTTGAAAAGTAGCAGGGGAGTTCTCCTGATGTCCTGGCCAATATTTATCCCTCAATCAACATTACTAAAAATCAGATTACATGGTCCTTTTGCTCATTGCTGGTTTTGGGAACTTGTTGTGTCCCCATTGGCTGCCGCGTTCCCTACATTACAAAAAGCACTTCATTGGCTCTCAAGCACTTTGGGACGTCCAGCGGTCATAAAAGGTGCTACAGGAAACTTTGGTTTAGCCGGAGGTTAAATGTCCGGAAAGCTCTATCTACCGGCAAAATTCAGGAGCCGTTTCCTATAAGTTTTTTTACTTCTCGTTGCTTTTTTTTTTTCCAGTCAGGCTCTGCAAGGTCTAGCTGAAGCTGTTGCTTAGCTACAGAGACGCTTTTAAGCTGCGGCCGACTGTTTTGAAGCTGTTGCTAAGCAACAGGGTTTGTTGATTCACACGGAGCTCAAAAGCTCCGTATGTTTTAACATTAGCGCTGGTTTCTACAGCAGTTTTGATGGTACGGCACCAGCTCGGTCCCGTCAGTGCCGGATACCAGAAAGTTTCCTGCATATAAATGCAAGTTATTTCTTTATATACCATCATGCCAATGTCACCCACATCCAGAGAACAAACATAAATAAAGCTACAAAAGAAATGACTGCCGACACTGGGAAACCGGAAACAGAAGCAAACGCTCAGGTCAGTCAGTATCTGCGCAGAGAACTGACGTGGGTGTGGGGTTTGTACAAATAAAGCTGCCTGGGACCTGCTCTCCACTTGTTCAGGTGAGCATAAAAGACACGGTTATAAATCTCATCATTCATCAAGAAACTACTCGTGAAAGAACGCTGGACGGCCAGCTGGTGGCGCCGTCCAAGGAGTATAAATACTTGGGCGTCGGCCCCAGCTTACCAGGGACATTTTGTAAGACAAGGAACTAGTGAAGTACAACTAGACCTCCATGTTCTGAAACAAGTTGTTTAAAGCCTTGCTTTATGCTCCAACCAAGTGTGTAGTGAGTTTTATTACGTCAGACACCATGGTGCTTTTTCCAAAAGCAGCGCAGGAGTTGTCCCCAGAGTCCTGGTCAGCATTCCTCCCTCAGCCAACACCACCAAAACAGATTAACTGGTCACTATTTCATTGCTGTTTGTGGGACTTCTTGGGGAGGGCTAACAAGGCAAGGGAATACACTATAAATGGTAGGATACTGAGAAGTGCAGAGGAACAGAGGGACCTTGGAGTGCATGTCCACAGATCCCTGAAGGTAGCAGGACAGGTAGATAAGGTGGTCAAGAAGGCATACGGGATACTTTCCATTATTAGCCGAGGCACAGATTATAAGAGCAGGGAGATTATGCTTGAACTGTATAAAACACTAGTTAGGCCACAGCTAGAGTACTGCATACAGTTCTGGTCACCACATTACAGGAAAGATGTGATTGCAGAGGGTGTGCAGAGGAGATTTACGAGGATGTTGGCAGGACTGGAGAATTTTAGCTATGAGGATAGATTGGATCGGCTGGGGTTGTTTTCTTTGGAACAGAGGAGGCTGAGGGGAGACTTGATTTGAGGTGTATAAAATTACGAGGGGCCTAGATAGAGTGGATAGGAAGGACCTATTTCCCTTAGCAGAGAGATCAATAACCAGGGGGGGCATCGATTTAAAGTAATTGGTAGAAGGATTAGAGGAGAGTTGAGGAGAATGTTTTCACCCAGAGGGTGGTGGGGGTCTGGAACGCACTCCCTGAAAGTGGGGTAGAGGCAGAAACCCTCATCGCATTTATTAAAAAGTACTTGGAAATGCACTTGAAGTGCTGTAACCCACAGGGCTACAGACCAAGAGCTGGAAAGTGGGATTAGGCTGGATAGCTCTTTGTCGGCCAGGACAGAAACGATGGGCCAAATGGCCTCCCTTTGTGATTTCTATGATTGTATGACCTTGCAATTTACACCAACAGTGTGAGCAGGAAGCATTCACCAGTGTGACAGTGGAAGTGGCTCCGTCTCCAAAACCAGCCCTGGGCACAGCCAGCCAGGAACGGTAGCATAATGGTTATGTTACTGGACTAGTAATCCAGAGGTCTGGACTAATGATCCGGAGGCATGAATTCAAATCCCACTACAGCAGCTGGGGAATTGAAATTCAACTAATTAAATTAATCTGGATTGGATTTTCATAAAAACCCATCTGGTTCACTAATGTCCTTTAGGGAGGGAAATCTGCCGTCTTTACCCGGTCTGGCCGATATGTGACTCCAGACCCACAGCAATGTGGTTGGCCCTTAACTGCCCTCTGAAATGGCCTAGCAAGCCACTCAGTTGTAACAAACCGCTACGAAGAACAGCAGTTCAAGAAGGGTAGCTCACCAACCACCTTCTCAAGGGCAATTCAGGAGAATCTTCTTTACCTAGAGAGTGGTGAGAATTTGTTACCAAAGGGAGTAGTTGAAGCGAATAGTATAGATGGGGCGGTTAGATAAGCATGTGAGGGAGAAGGGAATAGAGGGTTATGCTGATAAGAGTTATATGAGGAGACTCAAGTGGAGCAGAAACGCCAGCATGTATTGGTTAGGCCAAATGGCCTGTTTCTGTGCTGTATATTCTATGTAATCCACGGCCTCGCCCCTCCCCGTCTCTGTAATCTCCCACAACCGCCCTCGCCCCGTCGAGATATCTGCGCTCCTCCAATGCTGGCCTCTTGACCATCCCTGATTGTAAATCACTCCACCACTGGCGGCCATGCCTTCTGTTGCTTAGGCCCTAAGCTCTGGAATTCCTTCTCTAAACCTCTCTTTCCTCCTTTAAGACACTCCTTAAAACCTACCTCTTTGACCAAGCTTTTGGTCACCTGTCCTAATATCGCCTTATGTGGCTCAGTGTCAAATTTTTTGTCTTGTAAAGTTCCTGTGAAGCACCTTGGGACGTTTTACTACGTTAAAGGCGCTATATAAATACATAGAAACATAGAAGATAGGAACAGGAGGAGGCCATTCGGCCCCTCGAGCCTGCTCCACCATTCAATGAGATCATGGCTGATCATCCAAACTCAGTACCCTGTCCCTGCCTTCTCTCCATATCCCTTGATCCCTTTAGCCTTAAGAAATATATCCAACTCCTTCTTGAATATATTTAATGAACTGGCCTCCACCGCCCTCTGTGGCAGAGAATTCCACAGGTTCACCACTCTCTGGGTGAAGAAATTCCTCCTCATTTCAGTCCTAAATGGCTTACCCCTTATCCTTAGACTGTGACCCCTGGTTCTGGACTCCCCGGCCATCGGGAACATCCTTCCTGCATCTAGTCTGTCCAGGCCTGACAGAATTTTATAGGTTTCGATGAGATCCCCTCTCAATCTTCTAAACTCCAGCGAGTATAAGCCCAATCGACACACTCTCTCCTCATACGTCATTCCTGCCATCCCAGGTATCAGTCTGGTGAATCTTCGCTGCACTCCTTCCATGGCAAGAACGTCCTTCCTCAGATAAGGCGACCAAAACTGCACACAATACTCAAGGTGTGGTCTCACCAAGGCCCTATACAACTGTAGCAAGACATCCTTGTTCCTGTACTCAAACCCTCTCGCTACGAAGGCCAACATACCATTTGCTGCACCTGCATGCTTACCTTCAGCGACTGGTGCATAAGGACACCCAGGTCTCTTTGCACTTCCCCTTCTCCCAATCTATTGCCATTCAAAGAATAATCTGCCTTCCTGTTTTTGCCACCAAAGTGGATAACCTCACATTTATCCACATTATAGTGCATTTGCCATGTTTCTGCCCAATCACCCAACCTGTTGTTGTTAATCCTATGTAATCAGGAATGGGCAATAAATGCTGGCCTTGCCAGCAACACTGACATGCCAGGAACGAATAAATAAAATAAATAATCTTTCACGACTACCGGTCATTTCAAAGTTCTTTGAAGTGAAGTCAAGTGTTATAATGTAGGAAACACGGCAGCCAATTTGGGCACAGCAAGCTCCCACAAACAGCAATGTGATAATGACCGGACAATCTATTTTTTAGTGATGTTGATTGCGGGATAAATATTCTCCCCAGGACACTGGGGAGAACTCCTCTGCTTCAGGATGCAGGGAGGATGTTCCCGATGGCCGGGGAGTCCAGAACCAGGGGTCACAGTCTAAGGATAAGGGGTAAGCCATTTAGGACAGAAATGAGGAGGAATTTCTTCACCCAGAGAGTGGTGAACCTGTGGAATTCTCTACCACAGAAGGCAGTTGAGGCCAATTCATTAAATATATTCAAGAAGGAGTTAGATATATTTCTTAAGGCTAAAGGGATCAGGGGGTATGGGGAGAAGGCAGGGACAGGGCACTGAATTTGGATGATCAGCCATGATCTCATTGAATGGCGGAGCAGGCTCGAGGGGCCGAATGGCCTACTCCTGCTCCTATCTTCTATGTTTCTATGACCAGACAATCTATTTTTAGTGATGTTGATTGCGGGATAAATATTGTCCCCAGGACACTGGGGAGAACTCCTCTGCTCTGCTTTGAAATAGTGCCGCATGATCTTTTACCGCCACCTGAGAGGGCAGACATAAACGTATTATCCGAAAGACGGCACCTCCGACAGTGCAGCACTGCCTCAGTACCGCGCTGGGAGTGTCAGCCTGGATTTTTGTGCTGCAGTCTCTGGAGTGGGACTTGAACTCACAACCTTCTGGGCTGGATTTTCACAAAGCTGTCGGGAAGGAGGCGGGACTACAACTTTCGGGTTTTAGTCCCGCCTCCATCGACGTCCGGCCAATCCGCGCGATTTTCCCTCGATTGACCTTGTTGAGCCCGCCCAGCGGGCTCAGCAGGCCAATTAAGGGCCACCCGGCTACAAGTGACGTCACAGACTGCAATTTCATCTGTCAAGAGTTTTTGACAGATGAAATATCAGTGTCTCACAGCTGTCTGAAGCTGTCAAACACTGACAGTCTGACTTCTAACCCGAGTCCTTCTACGCAGACTCAGATAGAACTGTCACCGGCACTCAAAGCTGAAGGCTGTCACTTTTGACAGATCGCAGCCGTTCAGCTTTCAGTGCCAGCTGAGTGATGGACTCCTGACGCCTACAGGAAGAAAGGCTGTTATGGTAAGTACAGGTAAGTAAAACTTCTTCACACACTTTAGACACACCAAACGCACTTACCTTTGCACTTATGCACCCATCACTCACCTGAACACCGACATCGCCACCCCTCCAAGTCCTTCAACCCGACGGCCCGCCTGCTCTAACCTGGCGTGGTTTGGAGCCGTCGGGAATCCCACACGACACCCCTCAAAATAGGGATTAGGCTAAAAACTGCCTGTTAACTACCTGTTAACAGGCAGTTAATTGGCACTAATCCCTTCCCGCCTCAGGTCGGCGGGTCCCAGTGCGGGGCGGGTACCCGCCTCCCTTGAAACTTACATGGAGGCGGGGGTTTTGGGCGGGATGGTGTCGGGACCCCCGAATTCGGGATTTTAGCCCCTCCCCCCGCACGTCTGAAAGCCCGCCTCACGGCACACTGAAAATCTGGCCCAAACTCGGAAGCGAGAGAGCTACCAGCTATAACAACAGAAAAACTCAGTAGGTCAGGCAACATCCGTGGAGAGAAACTAGAGTCAACGTTTCGGGTCGAAACCCTTTTTCAAAACTGGAAAGGAAATAAAATAGATCGAAGGCAGGGCTGCGATAGAACAAAAGTAAAGAGGTATTCAAAACCAGACGAGATGGTAATAGGACAGTGGAGACAAAAGACAGCTCAGATTAGGTGTGAAGTGTACTGGCAGGATGAGAGACAGCTGCCATGTGGCAGAGAAAGGAAAAAAGGGAAGGGGGGGGGGTGGAGAAAGGGAAGACCCAGAACAAAGGGGTGGGAAAAAAAATATAAGTAAAAATGTAATAGGGGCCGAGGTTATGATCTGAAATTGTTGAACTCGATATTGAGTCCGGAAGGCTGCAAAGTGCCTAATCGGAAGATGAGGTGCTGTTCCTCGAGTTTACGTTGAGCTTCCGTGGAACAATGCAAGAGGCCAAGGACGGTGAGGTCGGAGTGGGAATGGAACGGTGAATTAAAATGACAGGCGACTGGAAGCTCGGGGTCACCCTTACAGACTGAACGGAGGTGTTCCGCAAAGCGGTCACCCAATCTGCGTTGGGTCTCCCCAATGTAGAGGAGACCGCATCGTGAGCAGCGAATACAGTATACTAGATTGCGAGAAGTACAAGTAAATCGCTGTTTCACCTGGAAGGGGTATTTGGGGCCCCGGACAGTGGGAAGGTAAAAGGGCATGTGTTGCATCTCCTGCGCTTGCACGGGAAGGTGCCAGGCGAAGGGGAAGGGGTGCTGGGGGTGATAGAAGAGTGGACCATGTTAGATCCGGGTATTTTAATGTTGTGTCCTTCAATAATCAGACAAAGACTGCAGGGAACGATCAACAGGTGTTTACTGAATGAGGGTTCAAACTGCAACTGACTGCTCTGCAGCCTTCCGGACTCAATATCGAGTTCAACAATTTCAGATCATAACCTCGGCCCCTATTTCATTTTTTCTTGTAATTTTTCCACTCCTTTCCCCCCCCTCTCCCCCCCTTTCCTTTTGTTTCGCTCTCACACCTGGCAGCTATCCCTTGCCCTGCCAGTACACTTTACACCCTATCTCAGCCTATTACCATCTCGCCTAGCTTCTAACACCTTTTATTGTCTCTTTTTTACTTCTTTTGTTTCTTTTATTCTTTTGTCCGATCGCAGCCCTGCCTCCGATCTATCTTTTCTTTCCAGTTTTGAAGAAGGGATAGAATATAAAAATAGGGAGGTATTGCTTCAGTTGTACAAGGTATTGGTGAGACCGCACCTGGAATACTGCATACAGTTTTGGTGTCCATACTTAAGAAAGGACATACTTGCTCTCGAGTCAGTACAAAGAAGGTTCACTCAGTTAATCCCGGGGATGAGGGGATGGACATATGAGGAGAGGTTGAGTAGATTGGGACTCTACTCATTGGAGTTCAGAAGAATGAGAGGCGATCTTATTGAAACATATAAGATTGTGAAGGGGTTGGATCGGGTGGATGCGGGGAGGATGTTCCCGATGATGGGTGCATAGTCTTAGAATAAGGGGCTGCTCTTTCAAAACTGAGATGAGGAGGAACTACTTCACTCAGAGGGTGGTAGGTCCATGGAATATGCTGCCCCAAAAAGCTGTAGAAGCTACATCATTACATAAATTTAAAACAGAAATAGACAGTTTCCTAGAAGTAAAGGGAATTAAGGGTTATGGGGAGCGGGCAGGAATTTGGACATGAGTCTAGGTTCGGATCGGTCATGGCCCTGTGGGTAGCGGAGCGGGCCCAGGTGCCGTGCAGCCTGATCCTGCTTCTATTTTGTGTGTCTAATTCTGTTAGATTCAGGAGATAGTTCTGTGATAGTGGATTGGCGGTTAGGATCAGATCAGCCATGATCTTATTGAATGGCGGAGCAGGCTCGAGGGGCCGATTGGCCTACTCCTGCTCCTATTTCTTATGTTCTTATGTTAACGGAGGTGTTCCGCAAAGCGGTCACCCAATCTGCGTTGGGTTTCCCCAATGTAGAGGAGACTGCATCGTGAGCAGCGAATACAGTATACTAGATTGCGAGAAGTACAAGTAAATCGCTGTTTCACCTGGAAGGGGTGTTTGGGGCCCCGGACAGTGGGAAGGGGGGGGAAGTATAAGGGCAGGTGTTACGTCTCCTGCGCTTGCACGGGAAGGTGCCAGGCAAAGGGGAAGGGCTGTTGGGGGTGATAGAGGAGTGGACCAGGGTGTGGCGGAGGGAGCGGTCCCTACACAATGCTGAAAGGGGAGGGGAAGAAGTTGACCCAGGCGTTTCTCTCACAAACACCCACCCAAATATATATATATATCTCTCTCTCTCTCTCTCTCTCTCTCTCCCCCACCCCCGGGGCCCTCTCACCTCCTCGCCGCTGTAGATGGAGCTGATCGCCGCCTCCCTGCGCTCGGCCGCCGAGCCCAAGCCGGGGCCAGAACCGCCGCTGACAACAACGGCCGCCATGGCGACAACAGCCGGGCCCCCGCGACCTTTCATCTCAAAGAGAAAAAAAAAACAAGACAAGGTCGACTGAGTTAAAAAAAATAAGAAGGAAAAAAAAAAGCAAGCCTGACGTACCACTCTGTCCGGAGCCATTGATATTTGCCTTGTAGTATTCGGTCAAATCGATATTTAAAAAAAACACTGTTATAGCAGAACTACAACTCCCAGTATGCCTGGCGCCCGGCTGACTGGCAATCTAAGATGGCGGCTGTCCTGGGGCGCTGCGTTTGAGGAGTAGCTTCAGGAAGTAAGTAATAATAATAATAATAACACGCTTCATTAATTAGGAGATTTCACAGGAGGTGCACTTCCAGATCTTTCAGTGCAGCTTCAGTCTAAAGCTTATTTTAACTCGTATACAAAGCTTATTGCTTTATGGCTATGTCAGCCAGTGGCTCAGTGGGTAGCACACACGCCTTTGAGTCATGAAGGTTGTGGGTTCAAGTCTCTACTCTAGAGACTCCAGCACAAAAATCTCGGCTGACGCTCCCAGTGTAGTACAGAGGGCGCGCTGCAATGTTGGAGGTGCTGTTTTTCGGATGAGAGGTCTGCTTTCTCAGGTATAGATATCATGCCACTATTTCGAAGAAGAGCAGGGGAGTTATCCCCGGTGTCCTGGCTGATATTTATCCCTCAATCATAGAAACGTAGAAGATAGGAGCAGGAGTAGGCCATTCGGCCCCTTGAGCCTGCTCCGCCATTCAATGAGATCATAGCTGATCATCCAAATTCAGTACCCTGTCCCTGCTTTCTCCCCATATCCCTTTAGCCTTAAGAAATATATCCAACTCCTTCTTGAATATATTTAATGAATTGGCCTCCACTGCCTTCTGTGGTAGAGAATTCCACAGGTTCACCACTCTCTGGGTGAAGAAATTCCTCCTCGTCTCTGTCCTAAATGGCTTACCCCTTATCCTTCAACATAACTAAAACTGATTATCTGGCCATTGCTGTTTGTGGGAGCTTGCTGAGCACAAAAATTGGCTGCTGATTTTCCTACATTACAACAGTGACTACATTTCAAAAAGTACTTCATTGGCTGTAAAGAGCTTTGGGACGTCTGGTGGTCGTGGAAGGCGCTATATAAATGCAAGACTTTTATTTTGTGTCAGCTTGGTTCGCCCCTCTGAGTCAGAAGGTTGTGGATTCAAGCCTCGCTCCAGAGGCTTGGGCCCATAATACCAGACTGACACTCAACTGGCGGAGGTGCCGTCTTTTGAATGAGATGTTCAGGTGGAAGAACCCATGGCACTGCGAAGAAGAGCAACGGCGTCTTGGCCAATATTTATTTCAATCAACAACGTTGTTTGTGGGATTTTGCTGTGCAGAAATTGGCTGCTGCCTTTACCCACAAAACACTGCAGTTCAAAAATAATTGGCTATAAAGTGCTTTGGGACACACTTGAGGGTGCCAAATAAATGCAAGTTTGTTCTTCAGCAGTATAAATGAGAAGTTTGTGATTGGTGGCCTAAAATAGCCCTTGAATCCTAAAAGGTCAGTTACATTTAAAAGGACTTTGCTGATTTTTCACTGTTGGAAAATTATCGTCCGGGTGGAAGGTCTGATGCTAATCCAGTACCGTTCTGCTACCGACGGTTTTATTCCCTTCGTCTAAGATTGTCAGCATGATAAAAAATGTTAGCACTGTACAAACCTCCTCAACACTTAACTCCTCGCTCACCTTCCTCCACCAATTTTTTAAATCTTCCTGTTAAAGGGCATCACGGTGGCATAGTGGTTAGCACTGTGTTGCCTCACAGCGCCAGGGACCCGGGTTCAAATCCGGTGGAGTTTGCACATTCTCCCCGTGTTTGCGTGGGTTTCCTCCGGGTGCTCCGGTTTCCTCCACAGTCCAAAGATGTGTGGGTTAGGTTGATTGGCTATGATAAAAATTGACCCTTAGTGTTAGGGGGGATTAAATACGTGGGGTTACGGGGATAGGGCTTGGGTGGGATGGCTGTCGGTGTAGGGACCGGGTGCTAGGGTTTGGATGATCAGCCATGATCTCGTTGAATGGCGGAGCAGGCTCGAAGGGCCTACTCCTGCTCCTATCTTCTATGTTTCTATGTCTATATTGTGGAGCTGTTTTTTTTAAGGAATGACTTATATTACAATGGAATACATTTTAAATCAAAATGGCTGTATTATCACTGTGATGTACACTGGGTCTGCAATCTGTGTTGAGTATGATGTAGTCAAAATATTTCCCCCCAATTCTTTCTCCATGGTCTGTAACTGCCCTCTTTATGTGTGGTTACGCTGTAAGTGCAGAGTGTGGGCTGGTGACCGGTTCCCAGCTTCCTGGTGCTCTTTGAACTGGTCATAAGGAAGTGTGCCCAAGTGCAGCAAAGAAAGTCTCTTATTTTTGTAATCATTTTTGCCTTCTTAGTTGTGTAAAAAAAATCCCAATTGATTTTGCTACTTTTTGTAATTTTAAAAATTATCACTTATTCCTAACTTGTTTTCCTTTTTGCAAGTAGCATCTTTGGCAAGCTGTGGGACCGCCTGCAACAGAAAAGTGAATTCATATTTCACAGAACTGCAGTCCACGAACATTGTAGATAATGAATCACATGCATCTCATCACTTTTACCCGAGCCACAGATAAAGCCGACACCTGGGAAAATGGTGAACTTCGGAAATCTCGCTCGTCCAGTTGCAGAAATGGGGTTTTGAACGGAGCGGAAGTGAAGAATTTTTACGAGAGCCTTCTTGCATCGAGTAGTGAGGCAGGCGCAAGTTCTGTTCGAAAACGTAAAGTTGTGCGACGGAAGGCAAGGACTGAGAGTGCCAATGAGCAACAAAATGCAAGGAGCCCTCCTGCAGCAGCAGCAGCAGCAGCAGCAGCAGAGAGGAATGGACATCTGATGCTGAAGTGTGCTCAAAATGGGGACCTGAAAGCGCTTCAAAGGTTGGTGGAAACAGTAACATGTGATATAAATTTCCAGGACAGCTATTACTGGACTGCTATGATGTGTGCA
Source organism: Somniosus microcephalus (assembly GCF_052327205.1). NCBI lineage: Eukaryota > Metazoa > Chordata > Chondrichthyes > Squaliformes > Somniosidae > Somniosus > Somniosus microcephalus. The sequence goes on along the minus strand of NW_028225179.1, from coordinate 165,539,240 downwards.
GCGTACAGTGGTCAGGCAGAGGTGGTGCGATATTTACTGAATCGTGGAGCTGCATGGATTGGAGTTTGCGATTCCACAGGTCGGGATGCATTGGATTTGGCCAGACAAGCCGGGCACGCAGAGATTGTCACGGCTCTGGAAGAATTTCATACACAACAGGAAGAACAGCAAGAACAGAGGTAAGGGTTTAAAGCAAATTGGTGGTTCACCACTTTGTGCTCCTGTACAAGATGCCACTGTAGGATAGGAGGTAAGCTAATGTCTGTGATATCCCAAAAGTTGGGTATGACTTCGCTCTTTTACCTTTCTCCGCGCCCGCCCCCCCCCCCCCCCCGCCATCCCCTGCTCCTCTCCTGAAGGTTGCTGCTCGTGCTAGGAGCATAGAAACATAGAAGATAGGATTAGGCCATTCGGCCCCTCGAGCCTGTTCCGCCATTCAATGCGATCATGGCTAATCGTCCAAACTCAGTACCCAGTCCCTGCCTTCTCCCCATATCCCTTGATCCCTTTAGCCTTAAGAAATATATCCAACTCCTTCTTGAATATATTTAATGAATTGGCCTCCACTGCCTTCTGTGGTAGAGAATTCCACAGGTTCACCACTCTCTGGGTGAAGAAATTCCTCCGCATCTCTGTCCTAAATGGCCTACCCCTTATCCTTAGACTGTGAACCCTGGTTCTGGACTCCCTGGCCTTCGGGAACATCCTTCCTGCATCTAGTCTGTCTAGTCCTGTTAGAATTTTATAAGTTTCAATGAGATCCCCTCTCATTCTTCTAAACTCCAGTGAGTATAACCCCAGTCGACCCAATCTTCTCATACGTCATTCCTGCCATCCCAGGTATCAGTCTGGTGAATCTTCGCTGCACTCCCCCCATGGCAAGAACATCCTTCCTCAGATAAGGCGACCAAAACTGCGCACAATACTCAAGGTGTGGTCTCACCAAGGCCCTGTACAACAGCAGCAAGACATCCTTGTTCCTGTACTCAAACCCTCTCGCTACGAAGGCCAACATGCCATTTGCTTTCTTAACCGCCTGCTGCACCTGCATGCTTACCTTCAGCGACTGGTGCACAAGGACACCCAGGTCTCGTTGCACTTCCCCTTCTCCCAATCTATTGCCATTCAGATAATCTGCCTGCCTGTTTTTGACACCAAAGTGGATAACCTCACATTTATCCACATTATACTGCATCTGCCATGCGTCTGCCCAATCACCCAACCTGTCCAAATCATACTGGAGTTTCTCGGCATCCTTCTCACAGCACACACGCCCACCCAGCTTTGTGTCATCTGCAAACTTGGAGATATTACATCTAGTTCCCTCGTCTAAATCATTTATATATATTGTGAATAGCTGGGGTCCTAGCACTGATCCCTGCGGTACCCCACTAGTCACTGCCTGCCACTCGGAAAAAGAGCCGTTTATTCCAACTCTTTGCTTTCTGTCTGCCAACCAGTTCTCTAACCAAGTCAGTACCTTGCCCCCAATCCCATGTGCCTTAACTTTACACGCTAATCTCTTATGCGGGGCCTTATCGAAAGCCTTCTGAAAGTCCAAATGCACCACATCCACTGGTTCTCCCTTATCTATTCTACCAGTTACATCCTCAAAAAATTCCAGTAGATTAGTCAAGCACGATTTACCTTTTGTAAATCCATGTTGACTTTGTCCGATCCTGTCACTGTTTTCCAAGTGCTCTGCTACTACATCTTTTATAATGGACTCTAGCATTTTCCCCACTACCGATGTCAGGCTTACCGGTCTATAATTCCCCGTTTTCTCTCTACCACCTTTTTTGAATAGTGGGGTAACATTAGCTACCCTCCAATCCATGGGAACTGTTCCAGAGTCGATCGAATTTTGGAAGATGACCAGCAATGCATCTACTATTTGTAGGGCCACTTTCTTAAGTACCCTAGGATGTAGATTATCAGGCCCTGGGGATTTATTGGCCTTCAATCCCATCAATTTCCCTAACACCATTTCCCTACAAATACTGATTTCTTTCAGTTGCTCCCTCTCATCAGACCCTATGTTCCCCGACTTCTCTGGGAGGTTATTTGTGTCCTCCTTTGTGAAGACAGAACCAAAGTATGTATTTAATTGGTCTGCCATTTCTTTGTTCCCCATTATAAATTCCCCTGATTCTGACTGCAAGGGACCTACGCCTGACTTCACCAATCTTTTTCTCTTCACACATACCTATAAAAGCACTGGTTCTTCTCCCTGATGCTCCACTGAGTATTCAGCAACAAGCAGGGAGAGAGAACAGGTAGCCAAAGTCTGAACACAAAAAACGATATTCCAGGCTCCAGAAGTGCCACAGAGATTCTGGCTTTATCCGGAGCCCAATCTCCATAAAAATAATTTTTTGCAAAAAAATCAAAACTTCAGAAATAAGTACTGGATATGGTGTGGCAGGCGCTTCTTTATAAATACTTATGATCATCATTGAGAAATGGTGTCTGACTTGGTGGTGTGTTCACATGGCAAAAACAGAAATCATCTTGCACAATGGGAGGCTAGTTCCTGCCAATATGCTGTATAAAAGAAGATGCTAGGATGTGCTGAAGCGTCTCCTCTTCCGTGCCTAGCAGCACATGAGGCAACCCATTTCTTCCACTGCTTTTACATTATGCTCAGGGTTGTTTCTGTAATGGTCGGGGAGTCCAGAACCAGGGGTCACAGTCTAAGGATAAGGGGTAAGCCATTTAGGACAGAGATGAGGAGGAATTTCTTCACCCAGAGAGTGGTGAACCTGTGGAATTCTCTACCACAGAAGGCAGTAGAGGCCAATTCATTAAATATATTCAGGAAGGAGTTGGATATATTTCTTAAGGCTAAAGGGATATGGAAAGAAGGCAGGGACAGGGTACTGAGTTTGGATGATCAGCCATGATCTCATTGAATGGCAGAGCAGGCTCGAGGGGCCGAATGGCCTACTCCTGCTCCTATCTTCTATGTTTCTATGCAACAAGACCTAAACGACGTTCAGGCTTGGGCTGATAAGTGGCAGGTAACATTCGTGCCACACAAGTGCCAGGCAATGACTATCTCCAACAAGCGAGAGTCTAACCACTGCCCCATGACATTCAATGGCATTGCCATTGCTGAATTCCCCCACCATCAACATCCTGGGGGGTCACCATTGACCAGAAACTTAACTGGACCAGCCACATAAATACTGTGGCAACAAGAGCAGGTCAGAGGCTGGGTATTCTGCGGCGAGTGTCTCACCTCCTGACTCCCCAAAGCCTTTCCACCATCTACAAGGCACAAGTCAGGAGTGTGATGGAATACTCTCCACTTGCTTGGATGAGTGCAGCTCCAACAACACTCAAGAAGCTCGACACCATCCAGGACAAAGCAGCCCGCTTGATTGGCACCCGATCCACTACCTTAAACATTCACTCCCTCCACCACCGGCGTACCGTGGCTGCAGTGTGTACCATCTATAAGATGCACTGCAGCAACTCGCCAAGGCTTTGTTTGACAGCACCTCCCAAACCCGTGACCTCTTCCACCTAGAAGGACAAGGGCAGCAGGTGCATGGGAACACCACCACCTACAAGTTCCCCTCCAAGTCACACACCACCATGATTTGGAAATATATCACCAATCCTTCATCATCGCTGGGTCAAAATCCTGGAACTCCCTACCTAACAGCACTGTGGGAGTACCTTCACCACACGGACTGCAGCGGTTCAAGAAGGCGGCTTACCGCCCCCTTCTCGAGGGCAGTTAGGGATGGGCAATAAATGCTGGCCTTGCCAGCGATGCCCACATCCCATAAACGAATATTAAAAAAAAAATTGTTGGAAGTTGCAGTGTAACGCAGTGCCCTAGTACAGGAAACTTCGCGATATCCGGCACCGACGGGACCGAGCTGCTGCTGTTCTATCAAAACTTCCGGATAGACCAGCGCTAATGTTGTCAGATACGGAGGTTTTCATCTCCGTATCTGACAACAAACACTGTTGCTTAGCAACAGCTTGTAAACACTCAGCCCGTACCTTGGAAGCGTCTCTGAAGCTGTTGCTAAGCTACAGAGACGCTTTCCAGACCCTGGCTGTTTTTATAAAAAAAAAAAAAATGCTTGGTGAAGAAAAAAATCCTAACCAAAACGGCTGCTGATTTCTGCTGTTAGATCGACGTTTCCGGACATACAACCTCCGGATAAACCAAAGTTTCCTGTACTGGTTCTGTACAGATGCTGACGTGGTGTTAATGAGGCAGATAGTGGTCACACTGCAGCTTCCTGTAACGCTTGGTCAGGTTACTGGAGGGGCTGTGTGACTTGTGGAACGATACTTTGATGAGGATCAGCACCTTCAGAAGAGGAGGCTTGGATATTGCTAATATTTTCTGTTACAGGAAACTTTTTTTTATCCGGCACCGACGGGACCGGCGTGGTGCCGGTTTATCAAAAAGTCCGGATTACAGAGAGTTATAGTTAAAAGGTACGAGAGCGCCGTACGCAGCAACAAATCCAGGCTTCCCTGTGGTGCAAGAAGCCTGGCCACAGACCAAGCGTCCCTGTTGCTTAGCAACAAGTGCAGGAACCCCCGATTACACAGCCAAGAATCAAGAAACGGCCTCTAATATGAAGGAAAACTTAACTGAACCTACACCTGAATTTTGCCGGTTAACCGAGATTTCCGGTTGTTTGGGTGCCGGTAAATCGAGAGTTTCCTGGATATAGATATTTATTGAAAGATTCTATTGTGTAACGTGGTCAAACTGATGGGCATGACAAGTACATAAAAATAGTGGGTTGTGACTATCTTTACAGAAAACCCCTTCAGTAAAGCTGGCATACTGCTGTTAGCATTCTCATTGTGTGCAGATATTACAATTTGATTAATGTAACTCTTTAATACTGTATGAAACTACACTTTGCTTGAAGTGATTCCAGGATGTATTTTGGCTCCTGAACATTTGGAATCACAAGTATAAGGTGAAATCTCATGGATACAGCAGTATGTGCGCAAGTTTACAAAATCACAGTTGTTGAAGGGTCTGATATGTGACTTTAATTTTCTGGCTTTAGATTTTCCTAGATCTGGAGCCAGCGTTGAATAAAATACATTCCGGGCCAGCACGGGGCACGCGGAGTCCTCGGCCCATGCGGGGCATACGAGTGCTCAGCCTGCCCAGACAGAGAATTGCAGGCCTATGATGGCCAGTGTCCGCTCGCTGCAGGCAGCACCGTGCCTCTCGCGGTACAGAAACGACCCTATTTACATTACAGTGCTGCAGTCAGAGACGAGACTGCTTTCGCTGCAGAGCTTTAATATAAAATGCTACTTCATAGAAACATAGAAGATAGGAGCAGGAGTAGGCCAATCGGCCACTCGAGCCTGCTCCGCCATTCAATGAGATCATGGCTGATCATCCAAATTCAGTACCCTGTCCCTGCCTTCTCCCCATATCCCTTGATCCCTTTAGCCTTAAGAAATATATCCAACTCCTTCTTGAATATATTTAATGAATTGGCCTCCACTGCCTTCTGTGGTAGAGAATTCCACAGGTTCACCACTCTCTGGGTGAAGAAATTCCTCCTCATTTCTGTCCTAAATGGCTTACCCCTTATCCTTAGACTGTGACCCTTGGTTCTGGACTCCCCGACCATCGGGAACATCCTTCCAGCATCTAGTCTGTCCAGACCTGTCAATTTTATAAGTTTCAATGAGATCCCCTCTCATTCTTCTAAACTCCAGCGAGTATAAGCCCAATCGACCCAATCTCCTCATATGTCATTCCTGCCATCCCAGGTATCCCCTTCGCCCTGTTTACAAAGCGGACACTGTTCAGTGTATATCATTTTGAAATAAAAGTGGACTGCCCTTACACTTGCAGGGAGAGGCCGCTACAGAAGAAATTCTGCCAGGTGTGTGAAGTGGAATACCAAGAAGACAGCATCGAACAGCACGGGAGGTCGACATTGCATTTGTTCAATAAGAACGATAAGCCAGCGCCGACATATTACTTCATTCCAGAAAGTAACGTTGGCTTCAAAATGATGTTGAAGGAAGGTTGGAACAAGGAAACTGGTCTTGGACCTGACGGCAAGGGGCAGAAGTTTCCAGTGAAGACTGTACTGAAGAGAGATCAGAAGGGCCTCGGATTCCAGAGGGACTTAAAGGCGAAAGTCACCCACTTTAATGCCAATGATTCCGAAGCCGTGAAGCGTCTGAAAAATCCAATCAGTCGAGTGCAGAAGGCTGCTACAGTCAGCAGAAGGGAGCAACGCAGAAGAGAGGCGAAGGAGAAAGCATGGGAGAAAGATCTGAGGACTTACATGAATCTTTAAGAATGATTTTAAGATACAGGAAACTTTTTTTTATCCGGCACAGACGGGACCGATGTGCTGCCGGTTCATCAAAAATTCCGGATAACCGAACGCTACAGTAAAAGATAGGGAGAGCTGACAGCTCCGTATAAAGCAACAAACCCTGTTGCTTAGCAACAAGTGTAGAACAATGGCCACAAGTTCCAAGTGTCTCTGTAGCTTAGCAACAGCTGCAGCCACACCCTTGCACAGCAACAAATGGAGGAAGGCAAGTAATAAAAGTTACCTGAACCTACTCCTGAATTTTGCCGGTTAACCGAGATTTCCGGTTATTTAGGTGCCGGTAAATCGAAAGTTTCCTGTATGTCCGTTTAATTAAAAAAAAAAAAAAGTGCTTCATGTTCACTGAAAAGTATTTGGTGTTGACTGATGTGGTTATGGGTCTCCTATTGACTTGTGTCAACTTGGCTCAGTAGGCATTCTCGTCTCTGAATCGGGACATTGAAGCCCACAATCCAGGCTGACACTGCAGTGCAGTCGTGAGGGAGTGTTGCACTTTAGGTGATGCTGTCCTATGGCTGAAATGTTAAACCAAAGCCTGGTCTGTCCGTGGATTTTAAAAGGTTTGTGGCACTTTTTGAAGATGATCAGGGAGTTCTCCTTATCTTGGGTTAATTACAGAGGATGACGGGGAACTCTCGTTTAAACGGCACCTAAATAGCCGGAATTCTCTATTAACCGGCAAAATTCTCACTCCGAAAACAACACTCAATAACCGGCAATGTTGCCAAGTCCGAGTCTCCCGCAGTGGCCGAGTTAGTCAGTGGGGGTAGTTCTCCAAACTGCCACCACTCGGCTTCTTGGCGCTGTCGGAAGTCGGAACACCTCAATAACAGGAGTCTGACTCTCCCGCGCTGCCGGGAGTCTCTTCTGATCCGCCATTTTACAGGGGTACTGTGTGTCTCCCACGCTTCTGGTAGTCATTGCATTGCATTACCCTCAACTGGCAGTACTGTACTTAATCAAGCATCTTCCACCATCCATTTAACACAACATTCTGTAGGTGAGTACCCAATTACTGTATACTGCACATTTCTTTGATTTTTTTTATTTTTCTTTGTTAAAAATAGCCTCGGTAGATAACCCTCTCCGTCATCCGGAATTTTTGATCAACCGGCAACACGCCGGTCCCGTCGGTGCCGGATACCAAAGAGTTTCCTGTATATAGGATATACAGCACAGAAACAGGCCATTCAGCTCAACCAGTCCATGCCGGTTCCACTCGAGCCTCCTCCCGTCTTTCCTCATCTATATTGGCATAACCCTCTATTCCCTTCTCCCTCAGATGCTTATCTAACCACCCCTTAAATGCATCGATATTATTTGCTTCAACCACTCCCTGTGGTAGCGAGTTTCACATTCTCACCACTCTCTGGGTAAAGCAGTTTTTTCTGAATTCCCTATTTGATTTCTTGGTGACTGTCTTGTATTGATGGCCTCTAGTTATGCTCTTCCCCACAAGTGGATACTCTCTATCTACTCTTATCAAAACCTTTCATAATTTTAAAGACCTCTATTAGGTCACCCCTCAGCCTAGTCTTTTCAAGAGAAAAGAGACCCAGCCTTTCCTGATGGGTATACTCTCGCATTTCTGGTATCATCCTTGTAAATCTTCTCTGCATCCTCTCCAGTGCCTCTATATCCTTTTTATAATATGGCGACCTGAACTGTACGCAGTACTCCCAAGTGTGGTCTAACCAAGGTTCGATACAGGTTTAGCAATAACTTCACTACTTTTCAATTCTATCCCTCTAGAAATAAACCCTAGTGCTTGGTTTGCTTTTTTTTTTATGTCTTTGTTAATGTTCTGCTTTAATCAAACATTTAAGTTAACTGGGCATGTTTTGGGATCTTGCTGTGGGAAGAATGTGGTAACTGCATTTCACTGTAATTAAAGTGCTTAAAGATACTTCCAAGAAAAATGTGATATGGTGCTATGTAAATGCACATCTGTTTTCTTTTATGGTGTGGAGATGCCGGAGTTGGACTGGGGTGGACAAATGTAAGAAGTCACACAACACCAGGTTATAGTCCAACAGCTTTATTTGAAATCACAAGCTTTCGGACACTTCACCTGACGAAGGAGCAGCGCGCCGAAAGCTTGTGATTTCAAATAAAGCTGTTGGACTATAACCTGGTGTTGTGTGACTTCTTACAGTTTTCTTTTATAACCGACCTTATTGCTTCGCCCTTACATAACTGCAGATGATTCACGTGTCCTTTTATTCTGCTGTTTACAGAATAGCTTGGCTGTCTTCATCTAAAGGTAGTGTAGGTAGACACGATAAGTATAAAATTAACAAAAGAAACATTTTCATTTCAGTCTCTTACCTGGAAAGTATATCACCTGTGCAGTTTACTCTTGCAGCAGCAGATGGTGGCATTGCTATCACGAGTTGGAATTTTCCATACAGCACAAGTCAGTTCATAATACAGCCAGTTTAGTTAAACTTTCCCCATCTCTGAGCTTCATTTGCTAACACAGGGATTGGCTGTAAACTGTCTTTTTTTATTTATATATGGGATGTGGGCATCGCTGGCAAGGCCAGCATTTATTGCCCATCCCTAATTGCCCTCGAGAAGGTGGTGGTGAGCTGCCTTCTTGAACCGCTGCAGTCCGTGTGGCGAAGGTACTCCCACAGTGCTGTTAGGGAGGGAGTTCCAGGATTTTGACCCAGCGACGATGAAGGATCGGTGATCTACTTCTAAGTCAGGATGGTGTGTGACTTGGAGGTGGAACTTGGAGGTGGTGGTGTTCCCATGCGCCTGCTGCCCTTGTCCTTCTAGGTGGAAGAGGTCGCGGGTTTGGGAGGTGCTGCCGAAGAAGCCTTGGCGAGTTGCTGCAGTGCATCTTGTAGATGGTACACACTGCAGCCATGGTACGCCGGTAGTGGAGGGAGTGAATGTTTTAAGGTGGTGGATGGGGTGCCAATCAAGCGGGCTGCTTTGTCCTGGCTGGAGTCGAGCTTCTTGAGTGTTGTTGGAGCTGCGCTCATCCAGGCAAGTAAAACAATACGTAACAATTATGCAACTGTTGTGCATACGAGAAGTTTAGATTCTATCGATTATTGTTCAGATTCAATTTCCCTTGTAAATCACCAGTACTTAGCGTTGGATGGCAATGATGATCCAAAAACAAATGAAACTCCATCATGAATTACTGCATTCAGTGTCTTGAGTGTTAAGATAAAGATTAGCATTGTATGTTTTATTTTCTGATCATAGTTGTATCCAAACTCAATAAATCTTGATAGCTTATATGGGTAGAATTTTCTTTTTACCGCATGGTCAAAGGGCAGACAGGAAAGTCTGATGAAAAGGATTGCACATCCCGATAAAATCTGTCTGGTTTTGTAACTTTTTAAAATTCATTGATGGGATGTGGGCGTCGCTGGCTAGGCCTGCATTTAGTGCCCATCCCTAATTGCCCTTGAGAAGATGGTGGTGAGCCGCCGCCTTGAACCGCTGCAGTCCATATGGTGTAGGTACACCCACAATGCTGTTAGGAAGGGAGTTCCAGGATTTTGGCCCAGCGACAGTGAAGGAACGGCGATACAGGTCCAAGTCAGGATGGTGTGTGGCTTGGAGGGGAACTTGTAGGTGGTGATGTTCCCATGCGTCTGCTGCCCTTGTCCTTCTAAGTGGTAGAGGCCGCGGGTTTGGAAGGTGCTGTTGAAGGAGCTTTGGCGAGTTGCTGCAGTGCATCTTGTAGATGGTACACACTGCAGCCACAGTGCGCCGGTGGTGGAGGGAGTGAATGTTGAAGGTGGTGGATGTGGTGCCAATCAAGCGGGCTGCTTTATCCTGAATGGTGTCGAGCTTCTTGAGTGTTGTTGGAGCTGCACTCATCCAGGCAAGTGGAGAGTATTCCATCACACTCGTGCCTTGTAGATGGTGGAAAGGCTTTGGGGAGTCAGGAGATGAGACACTTGCCACAGAATTCCCAGCCTCTGGCCTGCTCTTGTAGCCACAGTATTTATATGGCTGGCCCAGTTCAGTTTCTGATCAATGGTAACCCCCAGGATGTTGATAGTGGGGGATTCAGCGATGGTAATGCCATTGAATGTCAAGGGGAGATGGTTAGAGTCTCGCTTGTTGGAGATGGTCATTGCATGGCACTTGTGTGGTGCAAATGTTACTTGCCACTTGTCAGCCCAAGTCTGAATGTTGTCCAGGTCTTGCTGCATATGGACACGGACTGCGTCAGTATCTGACGAGTCTCGAATGGTGCTGAACAGTGTGCAATCATCAGCGAACATCCCCACTTCTGACCTTATGATGTTGTTGGAGCTGCACTCATCCAGGCATGTAAAACAATATGCAACTGTTGTGCATACGACATATTCATTTCAATGGAACAAAAACCGGTGGGGGGTGGTTCTGTAAGGGGCGTGTGATTTTTGTGGCCAAATGTTATCTTTCTGCACTCTGCCCAGGCGGGTAAGACAAAAACCTACTCTGCAAACATTAATGTGTGTCTGGATTCATTGAAGCTAGGATCAGCGTGAGCCTATCATGAGTTCGCTGCCAGTCTCACAAAAATTATCAAAATGTTGCTGTTCAGAATGTGACTTGGGCGATAATCCGTGGGAAAGTCAGCTGTAAGGAAGATGCAAAGAGCCTGCAAAGGGATATAGACAGGTTAAGTGGGCAAGAAGGTGGCAGATGGAGTATAATGTGGGGAAATGTGAAATTGTCTAATTTGATGGGAAGAATAGAAAAGAATATTTTTTTAAAGGTGAGAGACGAGTAAATGTTGGTATTTGAAAAAACCAACATTGAAAAAACCACCAACGCTGCCTCCGCAAGATCCTGCAAATCTATTGGCAGGATAGGCGCAGCAACGTCAGTGTTCTCGCTCAGGCCAACATCCCCAGCATCAAAGCTGTGACCACGCTCGATCAGCTCCGATGGATGGGTCACATTGTCCGCATGCCCCATACGAGACTCCCAAAACGAGCGCTCTACCCGGAGCTCCGGCACGGCAAGAGAGCCCCAGGTGGGCAGAGGAAACACTTCAAGGACACCCTCAAAGCCTCCTTGAAAAAGTGTAACATCCCCACCGACACCTGGGAATCCCTGACCCAAGACCGCACAAAGTGGAGGAGAAGCATCCGGGAAGGCGCCGAACACCTCGAGTCTCTTCGCCGGGAGCAAGCGGAAGCCAAGCACAGGCAGCATAAGGCGCACACGTCAACCCAAGCACCCCACCCACCTGCCCCTTTAACCACCGTCTGCCCCACCTGTGACAGAGACTGTAGGTCCCGCATTGGACTCATCAGTCACCTGCGAACTCATTTTTAATGTGGAAGCAAGTCATCCTCGGTTCCGAGGGACTGCCTAAGAAGAAGAAGGTATTTAGAGGGATTTGGGTGTCCTTGTACACATCAAAAAGTCAACATGCACGTACAGCAAGCAATTAGGAAGGCAAATGGTATGTTGGTCTTTATTGCAAGGGGGTTGGAGTATAAGAGTACGGAAGTCTTGCTGCAATTGTACAGGGCCTTGGTGAGACCACACCTGGAGCACTGTGTACAGTTTTGGTCTCTGTACCGAAGGAAGGATATACTTGCCTTGGAGGCAGTGCAACGAAGGTTCACTAGATTGATTCCTGGAATGGGAGGGTTGTTGTATGAGGAGAGGTTGAGTAGAATGGGCCTATATTGTCTGGAGTTTAGAAGAATGAGAGGTGATCTCATTCACCTGGCTGGGGATTCTAGAACTAAGGGGTTGGCCATTTAGGACTGAGATGAGGAGAAATGTCTTCACTGAGAATTGTGAATCTTTGGAATTCTCTACTCCAGAGGGCTGTGGATGCTCGGCCGTTGTGTAAATTCAAGAATTAGATAGATTTTAGGATTTTTAAGGGGACCGGGCGCAAAGTAGAGTTGAGTTAGATCAGCCGAACTGAACGACTGCAGGGCATCCTGAAGGGGGAGGGTGAACAGTCAGAGGTCGTGGTTCACATTGGGACCAATGACATGGGTAGGAAGAGGGATGAGGTCCTGCAGCAAGAATTTAGGGAGCTAGGTAGCAGATTAAAGAGCAGGACCTCAAAGGTTGTAATCTCTGGATTACTCCCGGTGCCACGTGCTAGTGAGTATAGGAATAGGAGGATAGAGCAGATGAATGCGTGGCTAAAGAGTTGGTGCAGGAGGGAGGGCTTTAGTTTCCTGGATCACTGGGCCTGCTTCTGGGGAAGGTGGGACTTGTACAAGTCGGACGGGTTGCACCTGAACCAGAACGGGACAAATATCCTTGCGGGGAGGTTTGCTAGCACTGTTCGGGGGGGTTTAAACTAACTTGGCAGGGGGATGGGATACAGAGTGGAGCTGTAATAGGGGGTGATGTACAGCCAAATATAGAGGGAAAAAATAAGTCAGACTGGAAGGCAGAGCAAATATGGGAGTAGGGATAAGGCACAAGGGAGTAGGGCAAGGCTAAATGGCATTTATTTTAATGCAAGGAGTCTTACGAATAAGGTGGATGAACAAGTTGTTGATGAACACATGGGAGTATGATATTGTTGCTATCATGGAGACATGGTTGAGGGAGGGGCAAGACTGGCAGCTCAATATTCCGGGGTATAGCATCTTCAGGCGAGACAGAGGGCGGGGGGGGGGTGTAAAAGAGGAGGGGGAGTCGCAATATTAATTAAGGAGACAATTACTGCTGTAACAGGTTCCTCTAATGAGGCCATATGGGTTGAACTTAAAAACAAAAAGGGGGCTAGCACTTTGCTGGGAGTGTACTATAGGCCCCCAAACAGCCAGGGGGAGATAGAGGAACAGATATGTAGGCAAATCTCAGAGAAGTGTGCAAATAATAGGGTAATTATAGTGGGGGATTTCAACTTCCCCAATATTAATTGGGACAGTCAGAGTGTGAAAGGCTTAGAGGGTGCAGAATTCTTAAAGTGCATCCAGGAGAGCTTTTTGAGCCAGCATGTAGAAAGTCCTACAAGAGAGGGGGCGGTACTGGACCTAATTCTAGGGAATGTGGCCGGGCAAGTGGTAGAAGTGTTAGTAGGTGAGCACTTTGGTGACAGTGACCATAACGCATTACCGGCACCCAGCTACCGACCATAGAACATATATATCAGAAACGCTGCCTACGGAGGGCACGGACCATCATCAAAGACCCTACCCACCCCAGCCACAGTCTGTTCGCCGTCCTACCATCTGGAAGACGCTACAGATGCATTCGCACCCATACGACCAGATTTAGGAACAGCTTCTTTCCCAGGGCTGTCATCCTACTGAACTCCACAAATAAACACTAAAGCCTGCACATCTGCTGATGCACTTTATTATGGTCATATTTATGCTAATATATATGTACAAATGTATGTTGAAATGTTTAAGTGTCCTAATCCAAATTGTACACTCTCGGGAGCCGCAAGCCTACATTTCGTTGTACTGCACTTGTGCACTAACAATGACAATAAAAGTTGATTTGATTTGATTTGATTGATTTGCTAATTCGGTGAGATTTAAGGTAGTCATGGAGAAGGACAAGGATGGACTGGAAATAAAGGTTCTAAATTGGGGGAAGGCCGATTTTAATATGATAAGGCAGGATCTGGCCAATGTGGACTGGGATCAGCTACTTGAAGGAAAATCCACATCGGAGCAATGGGAGTCTTTCAGAAAGGAAATTGAGAGAGTACAATGGCAACATGTTCCCATAAAGGTCAAGGGTGGGACCAACAAGCCCAGGGAACCTTGGATGTCAAGGGATATACGAGAATGGATTAGGAAATAAAGGGGGGCTTTTGGCAGATACAAAGGACTAAAGACAGAGGAAGCCCTAGAGGAGTATAAAAAGTGCAGGGAGATACTTAAAAAAGAAATTAGGAGAGCGAGGAGGGGCCATGAAATAACACTGGCGAGCAAAATAAAGGAAAATCCTAAGGTATTTTATTATAAGTATATTAAGGGCAAGAGGATAACTAGGGAAAGAGTAGGGCCCATTAGGGACCAAACTGGCAAGCTGTGTGTAGAGCCAGAGGATGTAGGTGGGGTTTTAAATGAATTTTTTTCATCTGTGTTCACTATGGAGAAGGATGATGTGGACATAGAAATCGGGCAGGGGGACTGTGATATACTTGAACATATTAGCATCGAGAGGGAGGAGGTACTAGCAGTTTTAGCAGGCTTAAAAGTGGATAAATCCCCAGGCCCAGACGAGATGTATCCCAGGCTACTATGTGAGGCAAAGGAGGATATTGCAGGGCCTCTGACACAAATTTTCAGAACCTCTCTGGCCACAGGGGATGTGCCAGAGGACTGGAGAACAGCTAACGTAGTACCATTATTCAAGAAGGGTAGTAGGGATAAACCAGGGAATTACAGGCAAGTGAGCCTAACATCAGTGGTAGGGAAATTATTGGAAAAAAATTCTGAGGGACAGAATTAGTCTCCACTTGGAGAGGCAAGGATTAATTAGGGATAGCCAGCATAGCTTTGTCAAGGGAAGATCATGTCTGACCAATTTGATTGAATTTTTCGAGGGGGTGACTAGGTGTGTGGATGAGGGTAGTGCAGTGGATGTGGGTTACATGGATTTCAGTAAGGCTTTTGATAAAGTCCCACCTTGGCACATTGGATCCAAAACTGGCTTAGTGGCAGAAGGCAGAGGGTGATGGTGGAAGGTTGTTTTTGTGACTGGAAGCCTGTGTCCAGTGGGGCACCGCAGGGATCGGTGCTGGGTCCCTTGCTTTTTGTGGTCTACATTAATGATTTGGATGTGAATGTAAAAGGTATGATCAGTAAGTTCGCAGATGACACGAAAATTGGTGGAGTGGTAAATAATGAGGAGGGAAGCCTAAGGCTACAGGACAATATAGATGGGTTGGTCAGATGGGCGGAACAGTGGCAAATGGAATTTAACCCTGAAAAGTGTGAGGTGATGCATTTTGGACAGACTAACAAGGCAAGGGAATACACAATGAATGGTAAGACCCTAGGAAAGACAGAGGATCAGAGGGACCTTGGTGTGCATGTACATAGATCCTTGGAGGCAGCAGAACAGGTGGATAAGGTGGTTAAAAAGGCATATGGGATACTTGCCTTCATTAGCCGAGGCATAGAATATAAGAGCAGGGAGGCTATGATGGAGCTGTACAAAACGCTGGTAAGGCCACAGCTGGAGTACTGTGTGCAGTTCTGGTCGCCACACTATAGGAAGGATGTGATTGCTTTGGAGAGGGTGCAGAGGAGATTTACCAGGATGTTACCTGGGCTGGAGCGCTTCAGCTATGAAGAAAGACTGGACAGGCTGAGGTTGTTTTCCGTGGAGCAGAGAAGGTTGAGGGGGGACCTGATTGAGGTATACAAAATTATGAGGGGCATAGATAGGGTAGATAGAAAGGAACTTTTCCCCTTAGTAGAGGGGTCAATAACAAGGGGGCATAGATTCAAGGTGAGGGGCAGGAGGTTTAGAGGGGATTTGAGGAAAAACTTTTTCACCCAGAGGGTGGTTGGAATCTGGGACTCACTGCCTGAAAGGGTGGTAGAGGCAGGAACCCTCACAACATTCAAGAAGCATTTGGATGAGCACTTGAAACGCCATAGCATACAAGGCTATGGACCAAATGCTGGAAAATGGGATTAGATTAGACAGGGCTTGATGGCCGGCGCGGACACGATGGGCCGAATGGCCTCTTTCTGTGCTGTATAACTCGATGACTCTATCTTATTGAATGGCTCGAGGGGCCATGTGGCCTACTTCTGTTCCTATTTCTTATGTTCTTAAACTGACTATTGGAAAGTACAAACTCAACTCAAACGTCAGTTGTTACATCAACATATGTGACAGCACATGTGCTATTAATATAACCTAAGAACTCCGATTGATTGCTGAGAACTAAATCCACACAGCAGGCAGTATTTCTGTTCCGCTCATGGGAATTCAAACCTGAGGAGGATTATTACTGTATTCCATCTCCGCAAGGCTGGCTCAGTATTCTGGGTCTGTATAGAAGGTGTCTGACTCTATTCCATCTCAGTAGGCTTGGCTTGGTATCCTAGGGTCAACTCTTGGATCTGTACAGAAGGTATCTCACCCCTACAGACTGCACAAATTCCACCCCAACATGGTAAAACTGGACCAGTCAAGCATACTGGCCCGGTTAGAAACATTAAAGATAGGAGCAGGAGTAGGCCATTCGGCCCTTCGAGCCTGCTCCGCCATTCAACGAGATCATGGCTGATCATCCAAACCCTAGCACCCGGTCCCTACACCGACAGCCATCCCACCCAAGCCCTATCCCCGTAACCCCACGTATTTAATCCCCCCTAACACTAAGGGCCAATTTTTATCATGGCCAATCAACCTAACCCGCACATCTTTGGACTGTGGGAGGAAACCGGAGCACCCGGAGGAAACCCACGCAAACACGGGGAGAATGTGAAAACTCCACACAGACAGTCACCCGACGCCGGATTTGAACCCGGGTCCCTGGCGCTGTGAGGCAACAGTGCTAACCACTATGCCACCGTGTTCCCCCATTCAACTCTTCTTTACCAAGATTCATTGGGGCCCATGTATACTTTTATGTTCCCTTCCAAAGAATGATCTCTCACAGCAGTCTTGTGTGTTTGTGGGTGTATTTGAGTGTGTTTGTAAGGATGCTTGTTCAAAAACATAACCAATGTCCCATGTGTGAATGAGAGAGAAAGAGAAATGATGATTAGAAGCAAATGAGACAAGTAAGAATGGAATATAAATTGAAAATGCTGGAAATCCTCAGTTACATCTTAACTTTTTCCAGTTCTGACGAAAGGTCATCGACCTGAAACGTTAACTCTCTTCCTCTCTCCACAGATGCTGCCTGACCGGCTGAGGATTTCCAGCATTTTCTGTTTATATTTCAGATTTCCAGCATCTGCAGTGTTTTGCCTTTGTATCAGACAAGAATGGAGTTTCCTTGTGCCGTTTCCTTGACGAATAATCCACTAATGCAGTCTCACAATGCTTGGCTGAAAACCTGTGATTTCAAAGAATGGGGGTTTGTTAGCAGCCCAATAATTATGCAGAGCAGGACCAATTTGCTGTTTTTCATGAATAGAATTTCATCCACTTACTCCCAACAGTCGGTGATTTCATAACAACCCTTCTATAATTACATGAGCGGATCGTTAGTTACAAATAAAAACAGACCCGTCTCCCACTTTCTGATAGACCAATGATCTTGGGCCCTCCCAAAGGCTAGTTCTTCTTCCACATATTACTGTATCTTATGATGCTCACGGGTGAGTTATTAACATTGGTGCTATCGGTGAATTTTCGACCTCTGCAGAGTGCAATTAGAGCCCAGGCCACGGTCCCACCACCTGTCCTGTCCTTTGTCATAGTCATAGAGTTATACAGCACAGAAAGAGGCCCTTCGGCCCATCGTGTCCGCGCCGGCCATCAAGCCCTGTATTCTAATCCCATTTTCCAGCACTTGGTCCGTAGCCTTGTATGCTATGGCATTTCAAGTGCTCATCCAAATGCTTCTTGAATGTTGTGAGGGTTCCTGCCTCTACCACCCTTTCAGGCAGTGAGTTCCAGATTCCAACCACCCTCTGGGTGAAAAAGTTTTTCCTCAAATCCCCTCTAAACCTCCTGCCCCTTACCTTGGATCTATGCCCCCTTGTTATTGAACCCTCTACTAAGGGGAAAAGTTCCTTTCTATCTACCCTATCTATGCCCCTCATAATTTTGTACACCTCAATCTGGTCCCCCCTCAGCCTTCTCTGCTCCAAGGAAAACAATCCCAGCCTGTCCAGTCTTTCTTCATAGCTGAAGCGCTCCAGCCCAGGTAACATCCTGGTGAATCTCCTCTGCACCCTCTCCAAAGCAATCACATCCCTCCTATAGTGTGGCGACCAGAACTGCACACAGTATTCCAGCTGTGGCCTAACTAGTGTTTTGTACAGCTCCATCATAACCTCCCTGCCTGGTTGTCTGGTTGGACTCGGTGAGAGTTGGCCGCCCCTGACAAGGGAGCTGTGTAAGAGAGAGAGAGATAGAAAATAGAGGGGAGGGGCAGAAAATGAAAGGCAGAATAAGATGCACTGAGTGTCTGAATGTTGGTGGGAAGAGAGTAACTGAGAATTATCTGTGAGTAAAATCCTGTAGAATTATTTCATCTTCAATGAGAACAATTTCTTTGGTTCTAACCTGACTTGTAAAACCATATCATAGTTTGCTGGCACAGAGGGCACACTTAGTTACATATGAAATAAAGTCAGTAAAGTGAATGGAAAAATATTCAATTGCTATGAGCGCTCATTTTCAAATCAGCTGTTAATAAACGTTAACTCTGTTTCTCTCTCCATGGATGCTGCCTGGCCTGCTGAGTGTTTCCAGCATTTTCTGTTGTTTTAATTTAGTGCCTCGCTGGTCTATTGCACTAAATGAATATTGACGGCACTGCAAACAGGTTTGCAGTTCTCTGGCTTCAGGTCTCTGTCATTCCAGATGACCAGTGTTACTTACTGTTTAGGGGCTCAGCTGTAATCCCACAAAGACACAGGCCTAGAAACTCGGTGGGCTGAGCCACCAGTTAGCACCTAAAGAGGACGCTCAGTGGCTTTAGCGCCACTGGCCACGCCTCCCGCGATATTTAGCAGGGTGCTAATGGCGGCGTTAGCCTGTAGTGCTGCGCCACCACCGATGACGTCATCGGTGTGCGCAGCGCCCCGCTACCGCCCCGAGCGCAATATTGGGTCACGCCCCCCCCCACTGTAGCACCGGTCGCAATTCGCGACCGGTTCAGGGGAGCCTACCCGTGGCGGTAGTGGTGCTACTTAAGGGGGAGGTGCGGGGTGGCCATTTCTTTCGGTGGCCGCCTGCCAGCACCTCCTCGCGCCGCCCTCCCCGGCCTCTTGATCCCCCCCGGGCAGTGCCGGCTGTGTCCCGAGAGCTCGGCACTTCTCCTTGGTGCTGGGCTCTTTTGCCGGCACTCGCGATCGGTGATCGCGCTGGTGCAGGCCCCTCCCCCTTAAGGGGAGGAAGGCCTGCAGTACCGCAGCGCGCCGTGCCACAGCATGTGGCGCTGCGGCACGTTGCGCTGCGATATTCAGTTTGAGCGCCCCAAGCGGGACGCGGGGCACCTCGAGCAGCGCCCTGCTTCCGTTTGGGGCACTGAAACTGAATATCGGGAGGGCGCAAGCGGTTCCGCCCGGAGCGCAAATTCCGGCGCCCAGGCGAGCTTGGCGCCCCAAACGCGGCGCCACCGAATTTTTAGCCCATAGAATTCCATAGAAATTGCAACACAGAAACAGGTAATTCGGCCCAACCAGTCTGTGTTGGTGTTTATCCTGCACATCAGCAGTGATCCGAATCCCATGTACCCGCCCTGTTCCCATATCACTTGTCCCATTACCACCCCTTTTGCCTTGCACCATCTGCCTCCCGCCCTATCACAGACCTGCTCTTTTGTTCTTTCCTCCCCTTTCCCTGCCTCTGTACTTGCTTAAAACCTGTTACGTCTGTAACATTTTCCAGTTTTGACGAAAGGTGACCGACTTGAAATGTTAACTTTGTTTCTCTCGCCAAAGATGCTGCCTGACCTGCTGAGGATTTCCAGCATTTTCTGTTTGTATTTCAGATTTCCAGCGTCTGCAGTATTTTGCCTTTGTATCAGACAAGAATGGAGTGTCCCTGTGCCTTTTCCTTGACTAATAATCCACCAAAGCAGTCTCGTAATGCTTGGCTGAAAACCTATTATTTCTCATTCCTTTAGCTCCCAACTTATTATAATCAGCTTTTTAAATGTTGACATGGTCTCTGCTTCAATCTCTAGCTCTTTTTCAGAGCAGGAAGCCGGCTTATGGGATGTTGTAGCTGGAGTGCCTGGTTTCACCTCGGCTTTTTGAAAACTAGGTCGAACGTGCCGCTCTTCCTTACCATGATCATAGTCTTCACCTATTTTGTAGTGCATTCCACAGCCTCACAACCCTCTGTGGAAAAACTTTCTCCTCTCTGTCTTGAATCTCTTGCACTTAATCTTATATCTATGTCCCTTCATTCTAGACTCAATCACTAGAAATAGTCTGCTTCTATCTACTCTGTCCCATCTCTTCATTATTTTAAACACGTCTCAAATTTGGACAGGTTGGGTGATTGGGCAGAAGCATGGCAAATGCAATATAACGTGGATAAATGCGAGGTTATCCGCTTTGGTGTCAAAAACAGGAAGGCAGAATATTATCTGAATGGCAGTAGATTGGGAGAAGGGGAAGTGCAACGAGACCTGGGCGTCCTTGTGCACCAGTCGCTGAAGGTAAGCATGCAGGTGCAGCAGGCGGTTAAGAAGGCAAATGGTATGTTGGCCTTCGTAGCGAGAGGGTTTGAGTACAGGAACAAGGATGTCTTGCTGCAGTTGTACAGGGCCTTGGTGAGACCACACCTTGAATATTGTGTGCAGTTTTGGTCACCTTATCTGAGGAAGGATGTTCTTGCCATGAAGGGAGTGCAGCGAAGATTCACCAGACTGATACCTGGGATGGCAGGAATGATGTATGAGGAGAGATTGGGTCGATTGGGCTTATACTCGCTGGAGTTTAGAAGAATGAGAGGGGATCTCATTGAAACTTATAAAATTCTAACAGGACTGGACAGACTAGATGCAGGAAGGATGTTCCCGATGGTCAGGGAGTCCAGAACCAGGGGTCACAGTCTAAGGATAAGGGGTAAGCCATTTAGGACAGAGATGAGGAGGAATTTCTTCACCCAGAGAGTGGTGAACCTGTGGAATTCTCTACCACAGAAGGCAGTAGAGGCCAATTCATTAAATATATTCAAGAAGGAGTTGGATATATTTCTTAAGGCTAAAGGGATCAAGGGATATGGGGAGAAAGCAGGGACAGGGTACTGAGTTTGGATGATCAGCCATGATCGCATTGAATGGCGGAGCAGGCTCGAGGGGCCGAATGGCCTACTTCTGCTCCTATCTTCTATGTTTCTATGTTCACTTTAATCTACTCTCTTCTATTGAAAACAGACACAATTGTTCAAGTCTTTCTTCGTATTTGTATTTCCTTTAGCCAGACAGAATCCCAGTGAATCTGCACTGTACCCTGTTTATTATCTGAACATCTGAAAGTGTAGAGCCCAAAACAGCACCCGCTACTCCAACTGTAGCCGTTACTAAGGGGTTATATTAAGTTGCCATTACATCTCGACTTTTATATTCTACACCTCTTGGCATAACTGCCTGCATTCCAGTTACTTTTATTGACTGTAACTACTTGAGGTGTTGCTTTTAATGTCCTGTGAACCTGAATCTCCAAATCCCTCTGTGCTTCCACATCACCCATTAAGAGTATATTACTTTTTTTTAAACCTAAATGCACCAGCTCCTATTTACTGCTGTTCAATTTCACTTATTTGCCAATCTTGTCAATGTTCCGTTGCAGATTCCTTTGTTCCTCAGAAATATTTACTATGCCTCGTATTTTAGTATCGTCTGCAAATCTGGACACTACTTCCTCTAAAGAATTGATGTCCACAGTGAACAGAAGCAGTCCCAGAACTGAACCCTGTAGGACACCACTACCCACTCCCAACCACTCTGAGAAACTTCCCTTAACTCCTACTTTCTACTAACTCCCATTTAACTAATTTTTAATTCAGTTTACTAACCTCCCACATTATTCCATACTCCTTAATATTCTCTAATAGTGTCCTGTGTCGTACCTTGTCATAGGGTTTTCTGAAAGTCCAAGATTATGAATCATTAAGGGAACAGATACTGCATCAAAACATCGAATGGGCTTCCACTGATGCTTGCCAAATACTCACTAACCAAACAATGTTACTCGCAGGTTCTTTAGACCATGGTTTGTGTTGTGGAATAGCTTTGGCGTCCGATCAATGCAAAATATCATAGTGTGGAGGATAAACTGGGAGTGAAGTTAATAAGACTGAATTCTGCTGAGCAATGAGAGGCCACATGGAGACACCAATCTTGCAGATAGTAAAGAAATAATGTGCACTTACTTAGCGCCTTTCACGACCTCAGGACATCCAAAAGTGCTTCACAGCCAATAAAATATTTTTTGAAGTGCAGTTACTGTTGTTCTGTAATCAAACACAGCAGGCAGTTTTATACAGCAAGCTCCCACAAACAGATAATCTGCTTTTGGTGGTGATTGAGAGTGAAATGTTGGTCGGGACACCAGAAGTCCCCTGCTCTGCTTTCAATAGAGTCATGGGATGCCTCAATCCTGTTGAACAGGCAGACAAGGCTTTGGTTTAACATCATGGGGGTAGAAGTTTGTTGGGCAGTATCACACCGGCCACCTGTTATAGGCCCCGCCGGATATATCGGGCTGGGCGTATAACTGGCAGCTAATGCGATATCACCCGAGACGAATTTCTGCCCCACATCTGAAAAATGGCACCTCCAACAGTGCAGCACTCGGTCAGTACTGCACTGAAGTCTCAACCTAGATTATGTGCTCAAATCTCTGGATTGGTACTTCTGACTCAGGACAGCGTGTTCTCTTACTGTACAATATTGTTTAAATCAGATGGGCTCCGCTGTTCCTAGTTACTGCTTAACAACTTTATCTGGTCAGAATGGGTTCAGATGTACTTTTCCAGTTACCGTTTAATAATCTACATCATTGATCTGTTCTGTAAAAGAGCTTTGAATTTTACAAGGGTTATAGCGATCATCTGTCGGAACTTCAGGTGGGAGACCAGCAGAACTCGCTCCATCCCAGGAAGTGGCCTAGCTGCGATCTGGCTATGTCGGGTCTCATCTTTTTCTGACATTTCAAACTTTGCAATTGAACTATTCAAAATAAATTTACACATTCATTGACTTTTAAGGGGCGGAACTTCTGTCGGCCTTTTACAAGGCAAGTGACGGGTGAGGGAATTGGGGGCCGGAATGGGGCCTCCCTAAACACAGATCCCCTTTTCCCAGCCAAGCATGGGGGACTCGGTATACAGGTTTGCAGCCAGCATGCCACGAAGAACGAGTCGCACCGGCCTTCACAAGGGGGCACTGGTGGGATCCAGGGTTCTGACCAGCAGCTTGGACTCTTGAAGATGACAATTGTATTTCTAAAAGTATCTCCTGTATCGGCCCCCTTGCTCAGACACCAATAGGAGTGTTGGCAGGGTTGTTTGGGGGTGTGGAAGGACTGGCAATCTGCCAAACGTGAGCGTCTATCCCAGTTGTCAGACGCAAGGGAGAGGCTGGCACCAGAGAAGCACCCGAAGTGGCACTTGCACCCAATGTGAACACAGCAGGGGTCAGTGTTGAAGGGCACCAGAAGAGGGTGCGATCCCATCGATGCTGCTGCGATCGCAGCCTATTATATTTTTGGACAATATCTTTAAAGTTATGGGAACGAGTTGTTACCTCAGGCTGTTGGATAGGATTCGACCAGTATTTACCTGTCTGTACTTGTTGGGTTTTATGTGGCTGTACTGGTCTGGCTCTTAGCCGAATACAAGTCATGCTTCTGTGAGGATATACACATTACAGAAGGGATAAAGTCTGAAAACAAACCAGAAAACAAAGCCCATTTCATCAAAAACTCTGCAAACCTTCTCTGCTGCTACCAGTTAACTTCTGTACCTGTGGTTACACTTAGGAAATGACCTGAAGTGGTTATTGGGGAAAGATTTAAAACAGGACTAATTTTAACCCAACCCGCCTGATGGGAACAGATCGGCAACGTGTTTTACACCCCGCTTGATTTTACTTTCCATTGAAGTAATTGAAGAATGCGTTCACAAGCAACTTTCCACTCCTGCCTGTCCCAGCTCTACTGAGAAATTGGTGGGGTGGCGGATGAAAGCCTTGCCCAATATATCTTTATACTAATGTTACAGACTACGGCTGTGATATTGTAGTCTGGAAACTGAGTTCTGTTTTATTACGTGAGCACAGTCATTGCTACATTAGTTCAGAGTCTGTGATAATCATGTTACAAATATCCTTGCCTGGGAAGAACTATGATGTGGAGATGCCGGTGTTGGACTGGGGTGGACAAATGTAGGAAGTCACACAACACCAGGTTGTAGTCCAACAGCTTTATTTGAAATCACAAGCTTTCGGAGCGCTGCTCCTTTGTCAGGTGAAGTGGAGAGAAGCATACAGGCACAGCATATATAGTCAGAGAAAACTGCCAGATGATTACAGGTAATCTTTCTAACTGCCCTTTATCACACCTCGGCAGAGAGATAATCACAGCAATCAAAGGTGTGAATGGTGTCCAAACAGGTCAGTCAGGAAAACATTACATCAAAGAACAATGAGGTGATGTCACAAGGGGTCAAATGTTGCAGATGCTGAGGTCTGTATGAAAAACAGAAAAAAAACAAAAAACTTTGCTGGAAATCACAGCCGGTCCCGCCGCATCTGTGCAGAGAGAACAAGCCAACGATGACTCAAGTCTGGATGACTCTACGTCAGGTGGGGTTACATGTAGCGTGACATGAACCCAAGATCCCGGTTGAGGCCGTCCTCATGAGTGTGGAACTTGGTATCAGTTTCTGCTCGACGATTTTGCATTGTTGTGTGTCTCGAAGGCCGCCTTGGAGAATGCTTACCCGAAGATCGGAGGCTGAATGTCCTTGACTGCTGAAGTGTTGAGGTAAATTAGTCAAACTGTGTCAGTCCTCAATAGATCTGAGATGAGCTGAGTTTAATGAGAACATAAGAAATAGGAGCAGGAGCAGGCCATTCGGCCCCTCGAGCCTGCTGCATAATTCAATGCATCATGGATGATCTTCTACCTCATCTCCACCTGCCGGCACTATCCCCATATCCCTTGATTCCCTTAATATCCAAAAATCTATCCATCGCTTTCTTGAATGTACTCAACGACTGAGCATCCACAGCCCTCTGGGGTAGAGAATTCCAAAGATTCACAATCCTTTGAGTGAAGAACTTTCTCCTTATTTCAGTCCTAAATGGCCAACACCTTATTCTGAGATTATGAGTCATAGAGTCATAACGGCACAGAAGGAGTCCATTCGGCCTATCAAGTCTGTGCCGGCTCTGTAGAGCAAGCCAGTCAGTCCCATTCCCCCGCTCTATCTCCGTAGCCCTGCAAGTTTATTTCCCTCAAGTGCCTATCCAGTCTCCCCTTGAAAACATTGAGTGTCTCCGCTTCCACCCCTTCCGTCAGCAGCGAGTTCCAAGTCCTCACCACTCGCTGCATAAAAAAGTTTTTCCTCACATCCCCCCTGTATCTCTTGCCCAGAACCTTAAATCTGTGTTCCCTAGTCCTTGTACCATCAACTGGTGGGAACAGCCTTTCTCTGTCTAACCTATCCAATCCCGTCATAATCTTGTACACCTCTATCAAATCACCCCTCAACCTCCTTTGCTCTAATGAAAACAAAGCCAGCTTCTCCAACCTGTCCTTCCAGCTAAGATCCCCCATCCCTGGAACCATTCTGGTAAATCTCCTTTGCACCCTCTCAAGTGCCTTCACATCCTTCCTAAAGTGTGATGACCAGAACTGAACGAAATACTCCAGTTGTGGCCTAACCAGCACTTATAAAGGTTCAGCATAACTTCTCTACTTTTGTACTCAATACCTCTATTTATGAAGCCCAAGATCCCATATGCTTTGCTAACCACTCTCTTGATATGTCCTGCCACCTTCAGGAACCTATGCACATTAACTCCCAGGTCCCTCTGTCCCTGCACACTCTGTAAAACTGTGCCATTAAGTGTATATTGCCTCTCCCTGTTCCTTCTGCCAAAATGCGTTACCTCACACTTCTCTGTATTAAATTCCATCTGCCACTTGTCTGCCCATTCTGCTAGCCTTTCTATGTTCTGTTGCAGTCGATTGAACATAAGAACATAAGAAATAGGAGCAGGAGTAGGCCATTTGGCCCTTCGAGCCTGCTCTGCCATTCACTGAGATCATGGCTGATCTTCTGCCTCAACTCCATTCACCGGCCCTATCGCCATATCCCTTGATGCCCTTACTAGTCAGAAATCTATCGACTTCTGTTTTGAATATACCCTATGACTGAGCCTCCACAGCCCTCCGATTCACCACCCTCTGTGAAGAAATTTCTTCTCATCTCAGTCCTGAATGGCCTACCCTTTATCTTGAGGCTGTGGCCTGTGGTTCTAGACTCCCCAGCTAAGGGAAACATTCTCCCAGAATCCATCCTATCAAGCCCTGTAATAATTTTGTATGTTTCAATGAGATCTCTCATTCTTCTGAATTCAAGAGAATACAGGCCTAGTTTACTCAATCTCTTCTCATACGACAGTCCCGCCATCCCAGGAATCAATCTTGTGAATCTTCATTGCACTCCCTCTATGGCAAGTATATCCTTCCTTAGGTAAGGAGACCAAAATTGTACACAGTACTCCAGGTGTGGTCTCACCAAGGCCCTGTATAATTGGAGTAAGACTTCTTTATTCCTGTACTCAAATCCTCTTGTAATGAAGGCTAGCATACCATTTGCCTTCCTAATGGCTTGCTGCACCTGCACATTCACTTTCAGTGACTCGTGTACAAGGACACCCAGGTCCCTGTGAGCATCTGCATTCCCCAATCTTTCACCATTTAGGAAATACTCTGCCTTTCTGTTTTTTCTACCAAAGTGGATAACTTCACATTTATCCACGTTATATTCCATCTGCCATGTTCTCGCCCACTCACTGAGCCTGTCGAGATCCCCTTGAAGCCTCTTCACATCCTCTTCGCAACTGACACTGCCACCTAGCTTTGTATCATCAGCAAATTTGGAAATGTAACATTTAGTCCCCTCATCCAAATCATTGATATAGATTGTGAACAGCTGGGGCCCAAGCACCGATCCTTGTGGTACCCCACTAGTCACAGCCTGCCATCCTGAAAAAGACCTGTTTCGCCTTGTTTTCTGTCTGTTAACCAATTCTCAATCCATGCTAGTGTATTACCCCCCAATTCCATGTGCCCTAATTTTGTTCACCAACCTCTTGTGTGGGATCTTATCGAAGGCCTTCTGAAAATCCAGATACACCACATCTACCGGTTCCCCTTTGTCTACTCCTCTAGTTACATCCTCAAAGAACTCCAATAGGGTTGTCAAACAGGATTTGCCTTTCATAAATCCATGCTGACTCTGCCCAATCTTACTATTAGTTTCTAAGTGCCCAGTTATTGCATCCTTTATAATAGATTCCAGCATTTTCCCAACTACTGATGTGAGGCTAACAGATCTGTAGTTCCCTGTTTTCTCTCTCCCTCCTTTCTTAAATATTGGGGTTACATTTGCTATCCTCCAATCTGCAGGAACCGTTCCAGAATCTATAGAATTTGGAAGATGACAACCAATGCGTCCACTATTCCAATGGCCACCTCTTTCAAAACCCTAGGATGTAGGTCATCCAGTCCTTGGAATGTCAACTTTTAATCCCATTAATTTTGCTAGTACTGTTTTTTTACTAATAATAATTTCTTTAAGTTCCTCATTCTTGTCACACCCTTGGTTTTCTCGTATTTCTGGGGAGTTTTTTGTGTCCTCCGCCGTGAAGACAGAAACAAAGTATTTATTTAATTTCTCTGCCATTTCCTCATTCCCCATTATAAATTCTCCCGTCTCTGACTGTAAAGGACCTACATTTACCTTCGCCAGTCTTTTCCTTTTCACATACCTATAGAAGCTTTTACAATCCATTTTTATATTTTTCGCTAGTTTGTGCTCATATTCCATTTTCCCTTTCTTTATCAATTTCTTGGTCCCCCTTTGCTGATTTCTAAAAAGATCCCAATCCTCAGGCTGACTGCTTTTTCTGGCAACTTTATAAGCTTCCTCCTTTGACTTAATACTAGCTTTAATTTCTTTTGTTAGCCATGGTTGGGTCACTTTACCTTTTGGGTTTTTATACCCTAGAGGAATATACGTTTGTTGCAAATTATGCATTATTTCCTTGAATGTTAGCCATTGTATGTCCACCATCATACCTTTTAGTGTAGTCTCCCAATCTACCATGGCCAACTTGTCCCTCATACCCTTGTAGTTTCCTGTTTATATTGAAGACCTTAGTTTCAGATTGGACGACATCACTCTCAAACTTAAAGTACAATTCATTCATATTATGGTCACTTGTCCCTAAAGACCCCTTTACCACAAGATTATTGATTAGCCCTTTCACAGTACCAGATCCAGAATAGCCTGTTCCCTGGTTCGTTCCTCCACATACTGATCCAGGAAACCATCTCGCATGCATTCCAAGAATTCGTCCTCCACACCATTAGTGGTAATTTGATTTGCCCAGTCAATATGTAGATTAAAGTCCCCCATGATTACCGTATTGCCCTTGTTACATGCACTTCTAATCTCTTGATTGATACTGTGCCCTCCATTACCATTACTGTTTGGTGGCCTATACACAACTCCCACCAATGTTTTCCACCCTTTGATGTTTCTTAGCTCCACCCAAACCGATTCCAGTTCTACATCACGATGTGCCGAGCCAAGATCTTTTATCTCTACGTACCGATCTCATCTCTTATTAACAGCGCTACGCCACCTCCTTTTCCTTTTTGTCCGTCCTTCCTAAATGTTGAGTACCCTGGAACATTCAGTTCCCAGCTTTGGTTACCGTGCAACCATGTCTCTGTAATGGTGTGGAGATGCCGGAGTTGGACTGGGGTGGACAAATGTAAGAAGTCACACAACACCAGGTTATAGTCCAACAGCTTTATTTGAAATCACAAGCTTTCGGAGCGCTGCTCCTTCTTCAGGTGAAGTGGAGAAATGCATAAAGACACAGCTTATATAGTCAAAGAATCATGTCAGATGTTTACAGGTAACCTTTCCAACTGCCATTTATCACACCTCGGTAGAGAGATAATCACAGCAGTCAAAGGTGTGAATGGTGTCCAAACAGGTCAGTCAGGGAAACATTACATCAAAGAACAATGAGGTGGGGTCACAAGGGGTCAAATATTGCAGATGCTGGGGTCTGTATGAAAAACAAAAAAAGACAAAAAACATTTTTTTTGGCTGGAAATCACAGCAGGTCCGGCCGCATCTGTGTAGAGAGAACAAGCCAATGTCGACTTGAGTCTGGATGACCCTGCATCAGGTGGGGTTACATGTAGCGTGACATGAACCCAAGATCTCGGTTGAGGCCATCCTCATGGGTGCGGAACTTGGCTATCAGTTTCTGCTCGACGATTTTGCGTTGTCGTGTGTCTCGAAGGCCACCTTGGAGAATGCTTACCCGAAGATCGGAGGCTGAATGTCCTTGACTGCTGAAGTGTTCCCCGACTGGGAGGGAACACTCCTGCCTGGTGATTGTTGCGCGGTGTCCGTTCATCCGTTGTCGCAGTGTCTGCATGGTCTCGCCGATGTACCATGCTCCGGGGCATCCTTTCCTGCAACGTATGAGGTAGACAACGTTGGCCGAGTCACATGAGTATGTACCATGTACCTGGTGGGTGGTGTCCTCACGTGTGATGATGGTATCTGTGTTGATGATCTGGCATATCTTGCAGAGGTTGCTGTGGCAGGGTTGTGTGGTGTCGTGGTCGCTGTTCTCCTGAAAGCTGGGTAATTTGCTGCGAACGATGGTCTGTTTGAGGTTAGGCGGCTGTTTGAAAGCGAGTAGTGGAGGCGTGGGGATGGCCTTAGCGAGGTGTTCGTCGTCATCGATGACATGTTGAAGGCTGCGAAGAACATGGCGTAGTTTCTCCGCTCCGGGGAAGTACTGGACGACGAAGGGTACTCTGTTGGTTGTGTCCCGTGTTTGTCTTCTGAGGAGGTCTATGCGATTTTTCGCTGTGGCCCGTCGGAACTGTCGATCGACGAGTCGAGCGTCATATCCCGTTCTTACAAGGGCGTCTTTCAGTGTCTGTAGGTGTCCATCGCGTTCCTCCTCGTCTGAGCAGATCCTGTGTATTCGCAGGGCTTGTCCATAACGTGGTTAGGGTGGAAGCTGGAGAAGTGAAGCATTGTGAGGTTGTCCGTGGGCTTGTGGTAGAGTGAAGTGCTGAGGTGTCCGTCTTTGATGGAGATTCGTGTGTCCAGGAATGAGACTGATTCTGAGGAGTAGTCCATGGTGAGTTTGATGGTGGGATGGAACTTGTTGATGTTATCGTGTAGTCTTTTCAGTGATTCTTCGCCGTGGGTCCATAGGAAGAAAATGTCGTCGATGTATCTGGTGTATAGCATTGGTTGGAGATCCTGTGCAGCGAAGAAGTCTTGCTCGAACTTGTGCATGAAGATGTTTGCGTATTGGGGTGCGAATTTGGTCCCCATGGCTGTTCCGTGTGTTTGGGTAAAGAACTGGTTGTCGAAGGTGAAGACATTGTGGTCAAGGATGAAGCGGATGAGTTGTAGGATGGCGTCTGGAGATTGGCTGTTGTTGGTGTTGAGTACTGAGGCTGTTGCAGCGATGCCGTCATCGTGGGGGATACTGGTGTAGAGTGCCGAGACGTCCATCGTGGCGAGCAAAGAGTTGGAATAAACGGCTCTTTTTCCGAGTGGCAGGCAGCGACTAGTGGGGTACCGCAGGGATCGGTCCTTGGACCCCAGCTATTCACAATATATATTAATGATCTAGACGAGGGAACTAGATGTAATATCTCCAAGTTTGCAGACGACACAAAGCTGGGTGGCCGTGTGTGCTGTGAGGAGGATGCCGAGAAACTCCAGTATGATTTGGACAGGTTGGGTGATTGGGCAGATGCATGGCAGATGCAGTATAATGTGGATAAATGCGAGGTTATCCACTTTGGTGGCAAAAACAGGAAGGCAGATTGTTATCTGAACGGCAATAGATTGGGAGAAGGAGAAGTGCAAAGAGACCTGGGTGTTCTTGTGCACCAGTCGCTGAAGGTAAGCATGCAGGTGCAGCAGGCGGTTAAGAAGGCAAATGGTATGTTGGCCTTCATAGCGAGAGGATTCGAGTACAGGAACAAGGATGTCTTGCTGCAGTTGTACAGGGCCTTGGTGAGACCACACCTAAAGTATTGTGTGCAGTTTTGGTCGCCTTATCTGAAGAAGGATGTTCTTGCCATGAAGGGAGTGCAGCGAAGATTCACCAGGCTGATCCCTGGGATGGCAGGAATGACGTATGAGGAGAGATTGGGTCGATTGGGCTTATACTCGCTGGAGTTTAGAAGAATGAGAGGGGATCTCATTGAAACTTATAACATTCTAACAGGACTGGACAGACTAGATGCAGGAAGGATGTTCCCGATGGTCGGGAGTCCAGAACCAGGGGTCACAGTCTAAGGATAAGGGGTAAGCCATTTAGGACAGAGCTGAGGAGGAATTTCTTCACCCAGAGAGTGGTGAACCTGTGGAATTCTCTACCACAGAAGGCGGTTGAGGCCAATTCGTTAAATATATTCAAGAAGGAGTTGGATATATTTCTTAAGGCTAAAGGGGTATGGGGAGAAAGCAGGGTCAGGGTACTGAATTTGGATGATCAGCCATGAAGGTAGTGCAGGAGTCACCTGCGGTCATCTCCCTCCAAAACAGGTTTACCGTTTTGGGTACTGTTGGGGGAGATGACTTATCAGGGGAAGGCACCAGCAGCCAGGTTCAGGGCACCATGACTGGCTCTGCTGCACAGAAGGGTGGGAAAAAAAGGGATAGGGCTATAGTGATAGGGGATTCAATTGTAAGGGGGATAGATAGGAGTTTCTGTGGCCGAGACCGAGACTCCAAGATGGTATGTTGCCTCCCTGGTGCAAGGGTCAAGGATGTCTCGGAGCGGGTGCAGAGCATTCTGAAGGGGGAGGGGGATCAGCCAGTTGTCGTGGTACATGTAGGTACCAACGATGTAGGTAAAAAGAGGGAGGAGGTCCTACAAGCTGAATTTAGGGAGTTAGGAGCTAAATTGAAAAGTAGGACCTCAAAGGTAGTAATCTCTGGATTGCTACCAGTGCCACGAGCTAATAAGTTTAGAGAGAGTAAGATAGATAAGCTAAATACGTGGCTTGAGCAGTGGTGCAAGGGAGAGGGATTTAAATTCTTGAGGCATTGGAACCAGTTCTTGGGGAGGAGTGACCTGTACCAAGGGGACGGTCTACACCTGAGCTGTGAGGGAGCCGATGTCCTCGGGGTAATATTTTCTAGGGCGGTTCGGGAGGATTTAAACTAATTTGGCAGGGGGATGGGAACCTAGATAGTGGAAAAGAGGGAAGTCATATGAAGTCAGAAATAGATGGTAGAAAGGTGAGAAGCAATAAGCAAAGGAGAGAAACACAAAGGGCCAAACTAATTCATAATGAGAGTGTGAAAAAAGCAAGCCTGAAGGCTTTGTATCTTAATGCTAGAAGCATTAGGAACAAGGTGGATGAATTAGTTGTGGAAATAGAGGTAAACAAGTATGATTTGATTGGGATTACAGAAACGTGGCTGCAGGGTGGGCAAGGCTGGGAACTTAACATCCAGGGATATACAATATTTAGGAAGGATCGGCAAAAAGGTAGGGGAGGTGGGGTAGCATTGCTGGTAAAGGAGGGGATTAATGCAATGGAAAGGAAGGATATTAACTCGGATGAAACGGAATCTGTATGGGTAGAAATGAGAAATAGCAAGGGGAGGAAAACGTTAGTGGGTGTGATATATAGGCCTCCAAATAGTAATATGGAGGTGAGGGAAGGCATAAAAAGGGAAATTAGAGAAGCGTGCGATAAGAGCACAGCTGTCATCATGGGTGACTTTAATTTACATATTGATTGGACTACCCAAATTAGTAAAAATTCTGAGGAGGAGGAATTCCTGGAATGTTTTCGGGACGGTTATCTGGACCAATATGTCGAGGAGCCGACTCGAGATCAGGCCATTTTAGACTGGGTATTGTGCAATGAGAAGGGACTTATCAGCAATCTTCTTGTACGAGGCCCCTTGGGTCAGAGCGATCATAATATGATCGAGCTCTCAGTCGAGATGGAGAGTGAGGAAATTGAATCAGAGACTAAGGTCCAGAACTTAAATAAAGGGAATTACGAGGGTATGAGACGGGAATTGGGTAAGATTGATTGGGTGGTGTTTCTGGGGGGATTGACAGTGGATAGACAATGGCAAGCATTCAAAGATAGAATGGAAGAATTCCAGAACATGTTTATACCGGTTTGGCATAAAAATAAACCTAAAAAGGTGGCTCAACCGTGGATAACGAGGGAAATTAGGGACAGCATAAAATCAAAAAAAAGGGCATATCAACTGGCAAAAAAAAGCACCAGACCGGAAGATTGGGGGCAGTACAGGATACAGCAAAAGAGGACAAAGGGATTAATCAGGAAGGGGAAAATAGAATACGAAAGTAAACTTGCAGCAAACATAAAGACAGACTGCAAAAGCTTTTATCGGTATATCAGGAGGAAAAGACTGGTAAAATCCCAAGTCGGTCCCTTGCAGTCCGATTCGGGAGAATATATAATGGAGAATAAGGAAATGGCAGACCAATTAAACTCATACTTTGGTTCTGTATTCACAAAGGAGGACACAAATAACCTCCCAGGAATATCGGCAAACATAGGGACTAATGAGAGGGAGGAGCTGACAGAAATTAGTATCTCTAGGGATATGGTGTTGGGTAAGTTGAGGGGACTGAAGGCCGACAAATCCCCGGGGCCTGATAAACTACATCCTAGGGTACTTAAGGAGGTGGCCCTGGAGATAGCAGATGCTCTAAGGATCATCTTCCGGAACTCCATTGACTCGGGAACAGTACCCGTGGATTGGAGGGTAGCTAATGTTACCCCAATATTTAAAAAGGGGGGTAGAGAGAAAGCAGGGAATTATAGACCAGTAAGCCTTACATCGGTTGTGGGCAAAATGCTAGAGTCCATTATTAAGGATAAAATAGCGGAGCACTTGACAAATGGGGAAAGGATCGGACAGAGTCAACATGGATTTACAAAGGGTAAATCGTGTTTGACTAATCTGCTGGAATTTTTTGAGGAAGTAACTGGTAAAATAGATGGGGGAGAGCCAGTGGATGTGGTGTACCTTGACTTCCAGAAAGCCTTCGATAAGGTTCCACACAAAAGATTATCATGCAAAATTAAGGCTCATGGGATTGGGGGCAAAGTATTAACGTGGATAGAGAACTGGCTGGCGGATAGAAAACAGAGAGTTGGAATAAACGGCTCGTTTTCGGAGTGGCAGGCAGTGACCAGCGGGGTGCCGCAAGGATCTGTCCTGGGACCCCAGCTGTTCACAATATATATAAATGATCTGGATCAGGGAATTGGATGCAATATTTCCAAATTCGCTGACGACACTAAACTAGGAGGAGGGGTGGGCTCTGATGAGGATGTCAGGAGGCTACAGTGCGATTTGGACAGGTTGGGGGAATGGGCGGATACGTGGCAGATGCACTATAATGTGGATAAATGCGAGGTTATCCACTTTGGGGGTAAAAACAGGAGGGTAGATTATTATCTAAATGGCAATAGATTGGGAGATGGGGAAGTGCAGAGGGACCTGGGTGTTCTTGTGCACCAGTCACTGAAGGAGAGCATGCAGGTGCAACAGGCGATTAAGAAGGCAAATGGTATGTTGGCCTTCATATCAAGGGGGTTCGAGTATAGGAATAGGGATACCTTACTACAGCTGTACAAGGTGCTGGTGAGACCGCATCTGGAGTATTGTGTACAGTTTTGGTCGCCCCATCTGCGGAAGGATGTTCTTGCCATGGAAAGAGTGCAGCGGCGATTCACCAGGCTGATACCTGGAATGGCGGGAATGACCAACGAGGAGAGATTGAATAGTTTGGGCTTGTACTCACTGGAGTTTAGAAGATTGAGAGGGGATCTCATCGAAACATATAAAATTATGGCAGGCCTGGACAGGCTGAATTCAGAGAGAATGTTTCCAATGGCAGGGGAGCACAGAACCAGGGGCCACAGTCTAAAAATAGCGGGCAAATCATTTAAAACAGAGATGAGGAAGAATTTCTTCACTCAAAGAGTGGTGAGCCTGTGGAATTCCCTGCCACAGAGGGCTGTGAAGGCTAATTCAATAAATATTTTCAAGAGAGAATTGGATATATTTCTGAAGGCTAAGGGGATTAAGGGTTACGGAGAAAAGGCGGGGACGGGGTACTGAACTGGTAAGATCAGCTAAGATCTCAGATGAAGATCAGCCATGATCTCATTGAATGGCGGAGCAGGCTCGAAGGGCCGAATGGCCTACTCCTGTTCCTATCTCTATGTTTCTATGTTTCTATCTCATTAAATGGCGGAACAGGCTCGAGGGGCCAAATGGCCTGCTCCTGCTCCTATCTTCTATGTTTAATTACAGCAGAACTGATGACCAGGAGATCAAGGGTGAGTTTGTACTGGAACCTGATCCAGCTGGCAGCCTCATTGGTGCGATCACCTAGTCAGATAAATCAGGCGAGCCCGCCTGCCTGCAATAACCCGAAGCCCAGAATGTGCAGGCAGGGCATTGAACGGGTTCCAATGTACACCCGGCAGAATGTGGCCAGTGATTGGGGGGGGACAGTCGATCACATCCACTGCCAGCATCGTCGTGCACAGTGTCAGCGGAGCACAGCGCACAGCTTGTGGGGCTTCGGGGCAAGCGTAACTCCCACCACGGCCGTGAGATCCAGGGCTGTGACACCAGGTGGAGCGTGGAACCGAAACTTCTGCAGCAAAGCGGTGAAGAACAGGAAGAGTTCCGCCTTGGCCAGACTCTCCCCAGCACATATTCTCCGACCTGAAACAAAAAAGGTGCGGAACATCATTAATACCACAAACGCGAAGTCCTTTTTTGCATAGGTGTGGAGATGCACCGGTGTTGGACTGGGGTGGACAAATGTAAGAAATCACACAACACCAGGTTATAGTCCAACAGCTTTATTTGAAATCACAAGCTTTCGGAGTGCTGCTCCTTCTTCAGGTGAAGTGGAGAGATGCATAAAGACACAGCTTATATAGTCAGAGAATAATGCCAGATGTTTACAGGTAATCTTTGTAACTGCCATTTATCACACCTCGGCAGAGAGATAATCACAGCAATCAAAGGTGTGAATGGTGTCCAAACAGGTCAGTCAGGAAAACATTACATCAAAGAGCAATGAGGTGGGGTCACAAGGGGTCAAATGTTGCAGATGCTGGGGTCTGTACGAAAGACAAAAAAAGACAAAAAAACATTTTTTTTGCTGGAAATCACAGCAGGTCCGGCCGCATCTGTGTGGAGAGAACAAGCCAACGACGACTCGAGTCTGGATGACCCTACGTCAGGTGGGGTTACATGTAGCGTGACATGAACCCAAGATCCCGGTTCAGGCCGTCCTCATGGGTGCGGAACTTGGCTATCAGTTTCTGCTCGATGATTTTGCGTTGTCGTGTGTCGAAGGCTGCCTTGGAGAATGCTTACCCGAAGATCGGAGGCTGAATGTCCTTGACTGCTGAAGTGTTCCCCGACTGTAAACATCTGACATTATTCTCTGACTATATAAGCTGTGTCTTTATGCATCTCTCCACTTCACCTGACGAAGGAGCAGCGCTCCGAAAGCTTGTGATTTCAAATAAAGCTGTTGGACTATAACCTGGTGTTGTGTGATTTCTTACTTTTTTGCATAGGCAGGTTGTTGGCTTGACTCAGAACTCCCTATCATTGCTAGATGCAATGAGGGGGTCACCACTCCGCTCCCATCAGACGCAACTAGCCTGCTGGATGTCAACCCACTCTTAAGAGTTTTGGTTGCTCCAGGTTCCCCTCCAAGTTAGACACCATCCCAACTTGGACATATAATCGCCAGTTCTCTTCATCACTGCTAGGCCAAAATCGTGGAACTCTCTGCCTAAACAGCACTGTGGGAGTATCTTCACCACATGGACTGTAGTGGTTCAAGAAGAAGGCTCACACCACCATATTCTCAAGGGCAACTAGGGATGGGTAATAAATGCTGACCTTGCCAGCAATGCCCACATCCCAAGAATGAATCAAAAAATTCTGCTTCCATCGGACATGAGTACCTCACTGGATAGCAACCCAGTACTCAGAGGCCAGAACTATCACTCTGCTCACTAGGGCTGTTTGGAGTGAGGTTCGAACCCATAACCTTCTGACTCAGAGGCTGGATTGCTACCGCTAAGCCAAGGCTCACTCCCATCACGGCTTCTTGACCCAGTTCTGATGAAAGGTCATCGACCCGAAATGTTTCTCTGTCCACAGATGCTGCCTGGCCTGCTGAGTATTTCCAGCATTTTCTGTTTTTATTTCAGATTTCTAGCACCTGCAGTTTTTGCTTTTGTATCACTACCTATTCTTAACTTATGTTCATATTATAGAACCTACAATGGGGTTCATTAGCTTGGTAGCTGCCTGGCACATCAGATGCCAGTTGAGGTACTTGGCTGTGTACCAGCACCTTATGGAAAAGGTTCTGTAAATTCAAAAGAGGCAACCACAGATTAGCTTTCTCACTGGTTTTTTTAAAACCACATTCCTGGAGCCAATGTATTCACCCATTACCTGCAGAGAAAGGCATGAAGGCATCTCTCTTCACAAACTTTCCCTCCGCATCCAGAAAGTGCAATGGGTTGAACTCATTTGGTTTCTCCCACTGAGTTTTATCGTACAGCACTGAAGTCAGTGATGGAATGATGCGAGTCCCCTGTGAATCAGAAAGCAAATTCAGTCCAGTCCAAGATCATGGTAAAGTCTCGGGTTAATGGCCCAGAACTTGGTGTCGGGGGCTTGCCGCGCGTGCAAGCCCCCGATGTGCACTTACCCGGCGCGCCGACATCTGAAACCTGGCCCGCAGTGGATTTCCTGTCAGTGGCCCGGTTCTGATGTCGGCGCGCTGTGCTAACCTGACCCAGCGGCGTAGTTAGTGCGATGTGCCGGCTGGGATCAGGTGAGCACTGTTCAGCCAATCAGGGGAGGGGAAACTTCATTCATAAGTTTGAGAGTAAGAACTGTCAAACTCATGAAAAGTACTGCACCCCAAAACACTACTTAAACTTTAAATAAAATTTTTAAAAACATCCCAATCATTAAATTAAGTATAAATAAGTTTAAAAAAATAATTTAAACAATTTTTTCTTTGAAAAAATAAATTTTTAATAAAAAGGGTCTAAAACTAAACTTACCTTATTGTAGATTCTTTAAAATAATAAACCTGTGGAAAAAAATTTTCTAAATTGCACTAAAACACCACCTGTAAAAATAAATACTTACGTGTGCTTTTTACAAGCGTAAAGACCGGAGGCCTTTAGACATGCGCAAATCCCCCAAAACAGAGGAAATCCAAGACGCACACGCTGCCCCCTACAGCGCACGCGCTAGCCTCTTCACCTCTTGGGTTAGAGGAGAGGAAATGCTGGTTTTCAGCGCATGCGCTGTGCATGCTGAAAACCGGCATTTCCTCCGGCCAGACGCGCGAGTACCCCTTCCGTACTCACGCGTTTGGGGAGGAATTACTGCCCCAATGAGATTGGAAGAGCCACTAATGTAACAAATGAAGGGACTCCTGTTACCAATGGTGCATAACGGCCTTCTCTGTCTCTTTGGGTCAGTACAGGACAATTCATTGAACAGAACATCATTAAATAAACTTACCATCACACAGCCTATTTCTTCCAATGACTAAAGAGAGGTTTGCACTAGATTACCAGACCCCGGCCAATGGTCATCTCTCACTGGTCGGCAATTGCACAAGGGGGCCTGGGCTCACCAGCTCTCTCACTTTCCTTGTAGTGAAGCACATTTACTCTGCTCTGAATTTCTGTACTGGTCCCATTAAGACAGAACGATTTCGGATGTTCTACTGATCCATGCCTTGACCCAGTAATACACCACATGGAGGCTTAGAGTTTCCGCAGCAACAATACTGGCCTCTTGGCATACCTCAATTAGTGGACATTCCACAAGCTTCCCACTTGTTTGTGGCACTTCAAGTCAGAACTCATAGTGGGTGTGTCACAGGTCTGCTGGGACATTATAATTAGACGTAAATATGTTGTGGAATGTAGTTCAATAACACTGGGGTGCAAGGAATGCTATTGCATTCCCGATAGCCAGCATTGCCTTCTTCTGGAAAGGCAAACCTGAAGAAGAACGCCGCCTCCATGGGGTAGGCTTCGCCATAAAAAATGAACTGGTTGGGCGTCTCAGAGACTCTCCTAGTGGTATAAACGAGCGCCTCATGACTCTTTGGCTCACCCTAGCCTGGAACCAGTGCGCTACGATCATCAGTGTGTACGCCACAACACTGGAAGCCACAGACGAGACCAAAGAGGAATTCTACTCCAGCCTCAAACAATCCCTGTCCCGAGTAGAAGCATCCGGGAAGGCGCCGAACACCTCGAGTCTC
Organism: Somniosus microcephalus; assembly: GCF_052327205.1. Classification (NCBI taxonomy): domain Eukaryota; kingdom Metazoa; phylum Chordata; class Chondrichthyes; order Squaliformes; family Somniosidae; genus Somniosus; species Somniosus microcephalus. Next base: position 165,499,616 of record NW_028225179.1, on the reverse strand, counting down.
TGCCGGGAGCAAGCGCAAGGAGCGCACATCAACCCAAGCACCCCACCCGCCCGCCCCTTCAACCACCGTCTGCCCCACCTGTGACAGAGACTGTAGGTCCCGCATTGGACTCATCAGTCACCCGAGAACTCATTTTTAATGTGGAAGCAAGTCATCCGAGGGACTGCCTGAGAAGAGAGGATGTTGCAGGGTGGATTTAAAACAAATTTTAATCTTTTAAATTTTAAAGCAAATTAAAAGGTTGGCAAGTCTATTCAATTAATTGCAAGGTGACCATTGCATAAATCAAGGTGCTTTTGTGCCACTTTTCACCAGCCTCAAGTCTGCCAGTCACACTACACTTGTGAGATGTGTTTGAGGCCTACTGCAGCCATTTTGGCTTCTTCCAGACAGACTAACACTAGAGCTATTTAAACACTGACCCTGGAAAATCAGCCGGGGCCTTGGGGCATTCTTGTGGGGAGTAGAACTCCCGTATCATCTCACTTCCATTGGCATTCAAGGTTAAATGGAAGTTCTAGGTCAATGGAAAACACAGAAAAAAAGAGTGATAGGCTATTCAGTCTGCTCTATTGTGGAATCTACCCAACCCATTTCATGTCCTGAGAGAGATTGTATCAAGTTTCACCCTGCAAGGTAAATCAAATGTAACTACAAACTATTTATCTGCACCTATACCTTAAATTGGAGGAGTGAGCCTTTGGCTCAGTGGTAGTATTCCTACTTCTGAGTCAGAAGGGTTGGGTTCTGGCCCCACTCCAGACAGCGGAGACTGGAGTCTCGGCTCTGAATACTGGGCTGATGTCGAGCAAGGGTTGTGTTTGACTTCGATGGAGCATAAACTTGGGTGGGGTGTAAAATGGGCGCCTGACCCGAACTCGACCTGTTCGAAGTCTAGGTCAAAATCTGCACTTCAAAAAATAATAAATATATACCATATGGCTTTTATCAGCCCGCCCCCCCCCCCCCCATTCCCCAATGCAGTGACAATCTCCTTTCCCTTTGCCCCCCATTATATTAACAGAAACGGGCCGAGTATGCAAAGCAATGTTCAAATTGATCACATCCTTTTAAGTCGCATAGCTTTTAAAAGTATTCTAGCTCTTGACCATTTCCATACTCAACCTTCGGAATGAAATATCCACGGAAGTTGGTGTCCACAGTGGTTGCATGAGGAAGATTCAACGGAATAATGTTACCAAACCTCTGCGTTTCGTGTATCACAGCGTCAGTGTACGGCAGGTGCTTCCGGTCTTCGAGTCTTGGATAGCGTTCTGTTCCAATAACTTGATCTATTTCTTCTTGGACTTTTGCTAACAGAAGGGAAGACCAAGATCTTTAGGTAAGGTTATGTTCCAGTCTCGTCCTCACATCTGCATTCCCTCCTCAATATTACTAACTATCCTGGGACAGCTCTTACACACCTTGTGTATAGATGCTGGTTCTAAAGCTGGATCGGCCTGCAGCCTAGCGCCATGACTGGAAAAATGGCGAGTGATTCGAAGATGAGTATGAAAAGAAAGACAGGGTTGTTAATGGTGTGAACCCCTGGCTGAATTGCTCCTTTAATCATCAGTCAGTTTTTTCTTTCATTATAGATCGCCCTTTTCAAACTGGTCTAATTTCCACTGCTGCTTTTGGTCAATAATATTAAATGCTGAGGGAGACCCTACCAAACAGTAGACAATATATTACAAAAGAAGTTTCCACAGTCCAGTGCTCTCAGCCAAACAACTTTAACCTCAGTACTCTCCTTGTGTAAACACTAATCCCACATGGTTTGTGCGTATTCCATTATTATCAGAGAATAAAACAATCACAGACTAGCTTAATGTGTATAAGCATCACCTGGCGTGGTACGGAGTTAAACAGAGCAGAGAGATCCCAGGTGTATCAGTGGGGGAGCATTTTGGTGCTGGTGACCATAATTCAGTTAGATTTAAGGTAGTTATGGAAAAGGACAAGGATAGACCAGGAATAACAATTCTAAATTGGGGAAAAGCAAATTTTGCTAAGCTCAGAGGGGATTTAGCCATAGTGGACTGGGAACAGCTACTTGAAGGTAAATCAGTGTCAGAGCAGTGGCAGGCATTCAAGGAGGAGAGCCGGAGGGTTCAGACCAAACGTGCCCTTAAAGAAAAAAGGTGGGATTAACAAATCTAGAGCCCCCTGGATGTCTAGGGACATACAGGGTAGGATAAAGAAAAAAAGGGAGGCGTATGACAGATACCGAGGGCTAAATACTCCAGAATCTTTAGAGGAGTACAGAAAGTGCAGGGGTGCAATTAAAAAGGATATTAGGAAAGCAAAGAGAGAGCATGAAAAATTCTTGGCAAGTAAAATCAAGGAAAACCCAAAGATGTTTTATAAATATATTAAGAGTAAGAGGATAACTAAAGAAAGGGTAGGGCCTATTAGAGATCATGAGGGTAATGTGTGTGTGGAGGCGGGAGACGTCGGTAGGGTTCTTAATGAATACTTTGCGTCTGTTTTCACAAAGGAGGGGGCGAAGCAGACATTGCAATCAGGGAGGAGTGTGAAATATTAGATGAAATAAACATAGTAAGAGAGGAAGTATTGAGGGGTTTAGCAGCTTTAAAAGTGGATAAATCCCCAGGCCCGGATGAAATGTATCCCAGGCTGTTAAGCGAAGCAAAAGAGGAAATAGCAGAGGCTCTGACCATCATTTTCCAATCCTCTCTGGCTTCAGGTGTGGTGCCGGAGGACTGGAGGACTGCTAATGTGGTACCCTTGTTTAAAAAGGGAGAAAAGGATAGACCGAGTAATTACAGGCCAGTCAGCCTAACCTCGGCGGTGGGAAAATTATTGGAAAGAATTCTGAAGGACATTTAGGAAGACACGGATTAATCAAAGATAGTCCACGGATTTGTTAAGGGAAGGTCGTGTCTGACAAACTTGATTGAATTTTATGAGGAGGTAACAAGGAGGGTAGATGAGGGGTAATGCATTTGATGTAGTATATATGGACTTTAGCAAGGCTTTTGATGAGGTGTCACACAGCAGACTGGTCACAAAGTTAAAAGCCCATGAGATCCAGGGCAAAGTGTCAAGTTGGATTCAAAACTGGCTCGGAGGCAGGAAGCAGAGGGTAATGGTTGATGGGTGTTTTTGTGACTGGAAGGCTGTTTCCAGTGGGGTTCTGCAGGGCTCAGTACTAGGTCCCTTGCTTTTTGTGGTATATATCAATGATCTAGACTTGAATATAGGGGGTATGATTAAGAAGTTTGCAGATGATAAAATCGGCTGTGTGGTTGATACTGAAGAAGGAAGCTGTAGACTGCAGGAAGATATCAATAAATTGGTCAGGTGGGCAGAACAGTCGCAAATGGAATTCAATCCGGAGAAGTGTGAGGTAATGCATTTGGAGAGGGCTAACAAGGAAAGGGAATACACATTACAGTAAATGGTAGGACACTGAGTAGTGTAGAGGAACAGAGGGACCTTGGAGTGCATGTCCACAGATCCCTGAAGGTAGCAGGCCAGGTAGAGAAGGTGGTTAAGAAGGCATACGGAATGCTTGCCTTTATTAGCCGTGGCATATAATACAGGAGTAGGGGGGTTGTGCTTCAACTGTATAAAACACTAGTTAGGCCTCAGCTAGAGTACTGTGTGCAGTTCTGGCCACCACATTACAGGAAAGACGTGATTGCACTAGAGAGGGTACAGAGGAGATTTACAAGGATGTTGCCGGGAGCAGAGAATATTCGCTATGAGGAAAGACTGGATAGGCTGGGTCTGTTTTCCTTGGAACAGAGGAGGCTGAGGAGAGACCTCATTGAGGGGCCTAGATAAAGTGGATAGAAAGGACCTATTTCCCTTAGCAGAGGAGCCAAAAACCAGGGGGCACAGATTTAAAGTAATTGGTGGAAGGTTTAGAGGGGATTTGAGGGGAAATTTCTTCACCCAGAGGGTTGTGCGGGTTTGGAACTCACTGCCTGAAAGGTTGGTGGAGGCAGGAACCCTCACCACATTTAAAAAGTACTCGGATGTGCACTTGGGGTACTGTAACCTGCAGGGCTACGGACCAAGAGCTGGGAAGTGGGATTAGGCTGGATAGCTCTTTGTTGGCCGGCGCGGACACGATGGGCCGAAATGGCCTCCTTCCATGCTGTAACTTTCTGTGATCCCTGCACTGGCTAGGTGATCTTGGCTGGGGGAATGGGACAGAAACACAGTTGGGTTCAGTATCTCGGTGCTTGGGATGGAGAAAATATAACCCTGTTTTTTTGCTCTGTGACTACTCAGTGGCCTTTATTGAAAAGTATATGTGTGTAGATGTCCCATGAGAACAGGCCATGCATGTGGCTGTCCTGTGAGGTAGCCATGTGTGGTAACCAGGTAGCCAGAAAGACGCTGCCAACCCAGTGCAGCTATCATCAGGCATTACAGAATGGTGAACATCTTAGTTGGAAAGAGAGCAACTTCATACATGAAAACTGTCCAGGAAGAATCAATATTTTTGATAAGGTCAAGCTCAGCCAAACCCAAGTCCACATTGGACCAAGTAGAGTCATAGAGTCATACAGCACGGAAAGAGGCCCTTCAGCCCATCGCGTCCGTGCCGGCCATCAAGCCCTGTCTAATCTAATCCCATTTTCCAGCGTTTGGTCCGTAGCCTTGTATGCTGTGGCATTTCAAGTGCTCATCTAAATGCTTCTTGAATGTTGTGAGGGTTCCTGCCTCTACCACCCTTTCAGGCAGTGAGTTCCAGATTCCAACCACCCTCTGGGTGAAAAACTTCCCTCTCAAATCCCCTCTAAACCTCCCGCCCCTTACCTTGAATCTATGCCCCCTGGTTATTGACCCCTCTACTAAGGGAAAAAGCTCCTTTCTATCTACCCTATCTATGCCCCTCATAATTTTGTACACCTCAATCAGGTCCCCCCTCAGCCTTCTCTGCTCTAAGGAAAACAACCCCAGCCTGACCAGTCTTTCTTCATAGCTGACGCGCTCCAGCCCAGGTAACATCCTGGTGAATCTCCTCTGCACCCTCTCCAAAGCAATCACATCCTTCCTATAGTGTGGCGACCAGAACTGCACACAGTATTCCAGCTGTGGCCTAACTAGCGTTTTGTACAGCTCCATCATAACCTCCCTGCTCTTGTATTCTATGCCTCGGCTAATGAAGGCAAGTATCCCATATGCCTTTTTAACCACCTTATCCACCTGTTCTGCTGCCTTCAGGGATCTATGTACATGCACACCAAGGTCCCTCTGACCCTCCGTCTTACCTAGGGTCCTACCATACATTGTGTATTCCCTTGCCTTGTTAGTCCCTCCAAAGTGCATCACCTCACACTTTTCAGGGTTAAATTCCATTTGCCACTGTTCCGCCCATCTGACCAACCCGTCTATATCGTCCTGCAGACTGAGGCTACCCTCCTCGCTATTTACCACCCCACCAATTTTCGTATTGGATGTTACAAAATAAATTGACTCAGTTCCATTTGCTTCACTTCAGAATTGGACAAAATTTGGTGTAGATTCATTTTTTTTTTTACATGTCCAGCAGTTTCAAGAAATGAAAAATAAGTTCTCACTTTGAATGTCGGGGTATTTCGCCATGAGTAGAAGACCCCAGCGGAGGGTAGTAGAGGTGGTCTCCATCCCAGCAATAAACAGGTCATTTGTTGTCATTAACAAGTTATTTTCATGGAAATGTGTGTTTGGGTTTCCTGATTCCTTTGCAAGAAAAAAACGTGAGTACAATCAGACAGGAATAGAAGTGTGAGCAAATCTGGTTAGAGTGATAGCTGGCTAGACAGGACCACAACCATTTAAGCATGAGACGCAAGACCAGCCTCACACATTGGGAATATTACATCCACCACCTTAAACATTCACTCCCTCCACCACCGGCGCACCTTGGCTGCAGTGTGTACCATTTACAAGATGCACTGCAGTAACTCGCCAAGGCTTCTTCGACAGCCCCTCCCAAACCCGCGACCTCTACCACCTAGAAGGGTAGCTGGTGCATTGGGACACCACCACCTCCAAGTTCCCCTCCAGATCACACACCATCCTGACTTGCAAATATATCGCCGTTCTTTCATCGTTGCTGGGTCAAAATCCTGGAACTCCCTCCCTAACAGCGCTGTGGGAGCACCTTCACCACACGGACTGCAGCGATTCAAGAAGGCAGCTCACCACCCTCCTCTTAAGGGCAACTAGGGATGGGCAATAAATGCTGGCCTTGCCAGCGATGCCCACATCCCAGGAACGAAAAAAAAACATGCCAGGTGGATAGCTACTGTCCTTCCCCAAGTGCCTAGGTGATAGTGTGAGGAGAAACTGAGACAGTTAGACCCCAAGATGCTGGGTTTATTCCCAGGAGCAACTTCATTTCTTCAGTGAGACTCCTGTTGGGTTTGGGATGAAAATGGCATTTTGCTTTTTGTTATTTTACTCTGGTTTTCACGCTGGGTTGCTCTGTTACTTCACCAAAGTGGTCAGTCTTAATAAGTGAGCCAACACAATGAGCGTTGGCATGTCATTCAATCATCGGGGCATCATAACCAAGCTCTATCCTGTCACATCCTGACATCACACAACTGTGCACTTCAGTATTACTCACTGAATAATGATTATCAGCAGAAACAACAGGAAATTCCCCTTCTTGAACAATGGGTACCAAGTTGCTGCCTACTCTACTCCCTCAAGATCATTTGATAATCTTCCCTACCATGATAATAGTCTTCCATTTCATGATGTAGAAGAGACCACTGGCTTGAATGGTGATGCTGAATTTCCCTTGGAGTTTGCTAATCCCCACTTTGCTCCTGCCTCACGATCACTCTTCAGTGCAGGCTGCTATTACAGGAAACTTTGTGATATCCGGCACCGACGGGACCGAGCTGTTGCCGTCCCATCAAAACTGCCGGACAAACCAGCGCTAATGTTGAAACATACTGGTATCTGGCAACAAACCCTTAGCAACAGCTTCTAAACAGTCGGCCGTACCTTGCAAGCGTCTCTGTAGCTTAGCAACAGCTTTAGCGAGACCTTGCAGAGCTTGACTGTTGAGAAAAAAGCAACGAAAAGAAAAAAAACCTAACGAAACAGCTCCTGATTTTTGCCGGTGGCTCAAGCTTGCCGGACATTTAGCCTCCGGATAACACAAAGTTTCCTGTACTCTCCATGGTTGTATTGATTCTTTACCTCCTGCTGCTTGACCATGAAGACATCAGTGAAACACCGAATGTCATTCTCGTTCAACGCCTGCCGGTTTTCTTTGAGGAATGTTTTCAAAAACTTGTGCACCTCCTTGATGTTCTTTAAGAGTTTCTGATGGGACCCTGGCAGATAGCCCAGAAATGGGAAAGAATTGAACAGCTGAAAATACAAGAACAGAAACAGATGAATGAAATGGGTCTCAGGTCAGGCAGTAGTGAAGCGAGTAGTTTAACGATGATGTATAATCAGAGGCGGGTGGTGTTTCGGAGGTGGAAATAAGCAGTCTTGGTGAGGGATAGGATATGAGGTTTGAAGCTCAGCTCAAGTCAAATAGATCATTGAGGTTGCGTAACTTCTGGTTCTGGAGGGTATAACTACAGGGTATAACTGTGAGTCAAGATGGCGGCCGAGACGGTCCGGTGCTAAGCGTGCTCTCGCTGCTCGCTCCCGAAACCGGAGCGAAGTGTTCGGCGAGTCGGGCGGAGGCAGCGCAGCGCAACGAGCAGCAGCCACGACGACCCGCTAGAGCACATCGGCCAGCAGCTCCTCGGCGGGAAGGCATTCCGACTGGGAGGAGGGGAGCCGAGCATGGCGGCCAGAGGCCGGACCGTGAGCGGGAGAAGCAGGCCCCGGGCCGTCGGACCGTGGATGGTGAGGAGGAGGCCGCGGCGACCGGAGCATTTACATCCCGACGATGTGTTCGGCGAGTCGGGCAGAGGCAGCGCAGCGCAACGAGCAGCAGCAGCACCCACGACGACCCGCTACAGCACGTCAGCCGGCAGCTCCTTGGCGGGAAGCTCGCAGTCCGACTGGGAGGAGGGGAGCCGGGCATGGTGGCCAGAGGTCGGATCGTGAGCGGGAGAAGCAGGCCACCACACGTGGAGCCGGCAACAGTGAGGAGGAGGCCGCGGTGACGAGGAGGACGGAGCGGCTGAGGGACATCGTGCTCCCACTGCCACTGGATGCCATTGAATTGACTTTCTGAACACGGCGCTGTAAGAATAGCTGACGTGCCTATGGGGAGTAAGCATTCCATTGTACTTGTACTAGTTACATATGGCAAATAAAATTGAATTGAATGAATTGAATTGGTGAGAGCAACTGGGCAAGGGGATGGACTGTAACCTGGTGCGACAGTGGACCTCAACCCCAATCTCAGAAGCGGTTCCACTACCACCCTAACATTATTCTTCTAATTCCTACGCCAGTCACCTCTGCATACCAATTTACTGATGGTTTTGCGTTATGCACCTAGGCCCACTAGGAACAGGATAAAACTATCCAAACTTATTTTGTGTAGGACCCTTACAACCCCCTTCACAAGTAAACTTTCCTCCTGCAGTTGAACATGAACCCAGGCCAGCGAGGTGCAAGGTCAGTTAGCCCCACCACCCAATCTCCCATGTTAAATCTATTATTGAAGGTGGGGTCCATCATTACAACTACAATCATTTTCTTTATATGTTGACTAACCCTAGTAAATTGAGAACCTTACCTGTACCGCTGGGGATGCAGTAAGCTGAACGTTTTCATTGACCAGTTTTATGAGGGTAACGAAAGTTTCATCCCCGTAATTAAATCGGTTTCCAAGTACAATTGCACAGATAACATTGGCCACGGTGCAATTCATTGCAATAGTCATATCGACGGGCTGACCTGCAAGTAATAAAATGTAGCTTGGAAAGTAGATTAGGGGTCCTTGTTGACGACTCAGTTTTTAAAGACAGTGATGTGGAGATGCCGGTGTTGGACTGGGGTGGACAAATGTGAGAAGTCGCACAACACCAGGTTATAGTCCAACAGCTTTATTTGAAATCACAAGCTTTCGGAGCGTTGCTCCTTCATCAGGTGAAGTGAAGAGATGCATATAGGCACAGCATATATAGTCAGAGAACACTGCCAGATGATTACAGGTAATCTTTCTAACTGCCCTTTATGCCGAGGTATGATAAAGGGCAGTTAGAAAGATTACCTGTAATCATCTGGCAGTGTTCCCTGACTATATATGCTGTGTCTATATGCATCTCTTCACTTCACCTGATGAAGGAGCAGCGCTCTGAAAGCTTGTGATTTCAAATAAAGCTGTTGGACTATAACCTGGTGTTGTGCGACTTCTCACATTTAAAGACAGTGTGTAACTGAACCATACAGACCAGGAGGAACCCAAGTTGAGTCCCTGGTCTTTGCCGAGTTGTCTGATCTCAACTGGGGAGATACATTGAGCTCTACAATTGACCGGCACTCAGGAAGGGAAAGGAAATCACCAACGGTCTCGCTCTTCATTGCTATCCGGTACGTGCCTTTCAGCCACCGAGTCTGCTGATGGCTATGATTTTTATGCTGCTCTCTCTCTTTTCTTCATCCCTCTCCCTAACTCGTCTTGGAGTTCCTCCTGTTGTGCTATTGTGCTTCGATATCAGGCCCTGAAATTCCAAGGAAGTTGTCCTAGTCTTCCGCTGCAATTTCAGCAGGAAACCAGCAGAATTCCCAAGAGGTACAGTGCAAATGGCCATTTTGAGTCATTTACCTTGTTTCTCTGGGAGGTTTCTTATAGCTGGCAGCTAGTTGGTGGTTGGTCTGGTGTGTTGCGTGGTGGGGAAAGGAGCCATCAATGGCTGAAGGTTGCATTTGCGGTGGGTGCTACAGGGAAAACATGTCCCTCAATGGTTCCCTTCCCATCCCTACCCCAATCACTCGTCCATTCTCCCATCGCCCTTCACATTCCCAGAACCTCTTCCTCTCACCCCTTACTCCGACCACTAGCCCTACCTCTTCCCCTTTGAACTATACACTCTACTCCTGTCACTCACCTCACTCCTAACACTCCATCCATTCCATCCCCTGCCCAGTTCCACTCATTTTCCCAAAAGGTGGATAGCAGGAGGCCAGAAACCCCCTCAACCTCAACCACTTTCCTTCTTCCTGCAACTCCCTGGGCCCAACCTCACTGTCCATATAGCCTCAAGTTACCAGTCCCATTGTTTCACAAGTTGGGCCTGCTGCCCTCTCCATACATCTTTAATATATACATTTTTTAAATATTCATTTTAGTCTCCTAAACTTGATTTTTAAGTGCAATTTGCCCAAAAATTAAGTCATTTTTTTTTTTTTTTTTATAAAAGAGATTGAGCCTCAAGATCCACCAGTCTAGCCATATTCCTCCCACTCATCACCCAATTGGATGTCATCCCTCACTGCTGCCCACTATGGTCAGGAATTATGATTTTTTTATTTTATATGAATATTTTTTATCTTTATATTTGTTTAATGTTCAAAATTGGCCTCTGGGCCCTTTTTTGCTGCCCCTCTGCTTGCCCAGTTTGTAATCTTTATCAATGAATTGTGAATTTTTATCTTTTTAAAAAAAAAAAGTTGCCTAGCTCTGTCTTCCTCTCCCATCTATCGCTTCCTCCCTTTCATCCCTCGGACACTGCTCTACCTTCCTCTTCACTTCCAGCCTCTAACCATACTCCGTCTTAGGAACATAGGAACAGGAGGAGGCCATTGAGCCCCTCGAGCCTGTTCCACCATTCGATGAGATCATGGCTGATCTGTGACCTAACTCCATATACCCGCCTTTGGCCCATATCCCTTAATACCTTTGGTTAACAAAAAGCTATCGCTCTCAGATTTAAAATTAACAGTTGATCTAGCATCACTTGCCGTTTGCGGAAGAGCGTTCCGAACTTCGACCACCCTTTGTGTGTAGAAGTGTTTCCTAATTTCACATCTGAAAGGTCTGGCTCTAATTTTTAGACTTATGCCCCCTAGTCCTAGGCTCATCAACCAGCGGAACTAGTTTCTCTCTATCTATCCTATCTGTTCCCCTTAATATCTTAAACTTCGATCCGATCACCCCAACCTTCTAAATTCTAGGGAATACAACTCTAGTTTGTGTAATCTCTCCTCATAACTTAACCCTTGGAGGCTGAGTATCATTCTGGTAAACCTACGCTGCACTCCCTCCAAGGCCAATATATCCTTCCTAAGGTGTGATGCCCAGAACTGCTCACAGTACTCCAGGTGTGGTCTAACCAGGGTTTTGTGTAGCTGCACGATAACTTCTACCCCCTTGTATTCTAGTCCTCTAGATATAAAAGCCAGCATTGCATTAGTGTTTTGATTATTTTCTGTACCTGTTCATGACATTTTAATGATCGATGTACCTGGACCCCCAAGTCTCTTTGGACCTCCACTGTTTTTAGCCTTTCACCATTTAGAAAGTACCCTGTTCTATCCTTTTTAGGTCCAAAGCAGATGACCTCACATTTGCCTACATTGAAATCCATTTGCCACAGTTTTGCCCATTCACTTAATCTATCGATATCCCTTTGTAATGTTATGCTTTCACCTACACTGCCTACAATATCTTTGTGTCATCGTCAAATTTGGATATATGGCTTTCTATGCCATCATCTAAGTCATTAGTAAATACTGTGAATAGTTGAGGCCCCGACACAGATCCCTGCGGGACACCACTAGTCACATCCTGCCAATTTGAGTACTTACCCATTATCCCTACTCTCTGTCTCCTGTCGCTCAGCCAATTTCCTAACCAGGTCAATAATTTGCCCTCAATTCCGAGGGCTTCTAACTTGGTTAACAATCTCTTGTGGTATTTTATCAAATGCCTTCTGGAAGTCCATATAAATAACATCCATAGACATTCCACTGCCCACTACTTTAGTCACCTCCTCAAAAAATTGAAACAGGTTTCACAAATCCATGCTGGCTCTCTCTGATCAACTGAAAATTTGCAAGATATTCATTCAGTCACCCTATCCTTAATTATAGACGCTAGCCATTTCCCAACGACAGATGTTAGGCTGACTGACCTATAATTTCCTGGTTTCCCTCTCTCGCCATTCTTAAATAGCAGAGTGACGTGCGCAATTTTCCAATCTAAAGGAACGGTTCCTGAATTGAGAGAACATTGGAAGATTATAGTTAGGGCATCTGCAATGTGCTCACCTACTTTCTTTAAAAACTTGGGATGGAAACTATTTTGTCATGGGTATTTGTCACTATTTAGTGTCACTATTTTCTACATTTCTGTTATTTTACTTACATTAATTATATTGAGACCCTGTCCCTGATTCAATATTAGTTTCCTTTGGATTTCCGGCATGCTAACCACGTCCTCTACTGTAAATACTGACGCGAAGTAATTATTCCGCCATTTCCTTATTATAATTGACAGTATCATCGCTTTCAGTTTTTAATGGGCCAACATTGCTCCTATCTACCCTCTTTTTCCTAATATAATTGTGAAAAAATTGTGTTGATTTTGATATCCCTTGCAAGTTTCTTTTCATACTCTCTTTTTGTAGCTCTTACTATCTGTTTTGTGACCCCTTGCTGCTCTTTATATCTTTCCCATTCACCAGGAACTCTGCTATTTTTTGCAGTTTTGTATATATTTTCTTTTAGTTTTAGGCTGTCCTTTACCTCTTTAGTTTTGTCCATGGCTTTTTTTTGGGCAAGTAGCGCTCTTGTCCCTCATCAGGGGTATAAACTGGTTCTGTATCACTTTAATTTAATTTTTGAACATCTCCCACTGGTCTTCTGTCATTTTACCCATTAACAGATTTGCCCAGTTTACTGTGGATAGTTTCCGTCTTATCCTGTTGAAGTCAACCTTACCTAAATCTAGAATCTTAGTAGCTGTTTTGTGTTTCTCCCTTTCAAACAATTGGATAAATGTTCATGCACAGTAAGGCTGTTAACTAAATCTGGCTCACTACTCATTACCAAATCTAATATGGCATGCCTCCTTGTTGCCTCTAGCACATACAGGAAACTTTTTTAATCCGGCACGGACGGGACCGATGTGGTGCCGGTTGATCAAAAATTCCGGATAACCGAACGCTATAGTAAAAGATATGGAGCTGAGAGCTCCGTATAAAGCAACAAACCCTGCTTAGCAACAGCTTCAGAACAATGGCCACAAGTTCCAAGCGTCTCTGTAGCTTAGCAACAGCTGCAGCCACACCCTTGCACAGCAACAAATGGAGGAAGGCAAGTAATAAAAGTTACCTGAACCTACTCCTGAATTTTGCCGGTTAACCGAGATTTCCGGTTATTTAGGTGCCGGTAAATCGAAAGTTTCCTGTACTGTTGTAGAAAACTATCCCGGACACACTCAAGAAATTCACTACCTTTCTGAGAGGTGCTCATCTGCTTATCCTTGCCCCGGCCTTTAGCCTTTAACCCCTCTCTAACTTCCCCCCCAATCCTCTAACCATGTTTTAGCCTGCTTTGTGGTTTCCTGCCTTAACTCCTTTCTACTTTCTCCTCAGCCTCTAACAAAGGGGAGGAAATTATGCTTCAGTTATATAGAGCCTTGGTCAGACCCCAGCTGGAGTAACTGCATTCAGTTTTGGGCACTGCACCTCAGGAAGGATATACTGGCCTTGGAGGAGGTGCAGCGCAGATTCACCTGAATGATAACGGGGCTTAGAGGGTTTCATTATTAAGACAGGTTGCATAAACCTGTCTTATAGTCCCTTGAAAAGATTGAGGGGTGATCTGATCAATGTGTTTAAAATGTTAAATGGATTCGATAGGGTAGATACAGGAAACTTTCTTTTATCCGGCACGGACAGGACCGACGTGGTGCCGGTTCATCAACAATTCCGGATAACCGAACGCTATAGTAAAAGATAAGCAACAAACCCTGTTGCTTAGCTTCAGAACAATGGCCACAAGTTGCAAGCGTCTCTGTAGCTTAGCAACAGCTGCAGCTACACCCTTACACAGCAACACATGGAGTAAAAAAAGTAATAAAAGTTACCTGAACCTACTCCTGAATTTTGCCGGTTAACCGACATTTCCGGTTATTTAGGGGCCGGTTAATTGAAAGTTTCCTGTACAGAGAAACTATTTCCTCTGATGGGGGAATCAAGAATGAGGGAACATAATCTTAAAATTAGAGCTAGCCTATTTAGGAGCGAAATCAGGAATCACTTTCACACGAAGGGTAATAGAAATCTGGAACTCTCCCCAAAAAGGCTGTGGATGTTGGGAAAATTGGATTTTCAAGACTGAGATCGATGGATTTTTTTTAGGTAAGGGTATTATCTAACTTAATGGCAGAGCAGGCTCAAGGGGCTGAACGGCTTACTTTTATTCTTATGTTTCGAAGGACACAGCGGAACTCTCCCCTATTACAAAGGCTCAGTCCAAACCATGACTTGTGACACTCACCTTTAAAAGATTCAATCAGATCCCTCAAGTAAGAGGCTTCCTCTAATATTTTCTCTTCAATGGATTTCTTGCCCATCCCGAAATCACGCAGAGTCGATATTGTGAACCTTCGCATTTGTTTCCATGACTCACCTTCCGCCATAATAACACCTGGGAGAAAAATCAAAGAACAAGGTTGGGATAAAATTGGTACTTGGGTAAATGTTTGGTTTTGCAAGTCAGAGAATTCTTTTTAAAACTTTGGTACAGTACAAGTAAATAGAATAAGAATTGCTGGACAGGAGTGAACAGCATGACATTAAAAGGACCAATAACTTTGCTGAGAAAGAGGCTACAAGGACATGTATAAAGGATTATTCGCCCTCATGTATAAAGGACAGTCTGTTCGCCCTCCTGCCATCTGGGAGACGCTACAGATGCATTCGCACCCATACGACCAGATTTAGGAACAGCTTCTTTCCCAGGGCTGTCATCCTACTGAACTCCACAAATAAACTCTAAAGCCTGCACATCTGCCAATGCACTTTATTATGGTTATGTTTATGTTAATGTATTACAAGCCAAATGTATGTTGAATGTTTAAATGTCTTAATCTAAATGTACACTCTCGGGAGCCGCAAGCCTACATTTCGTTGTACTGCACTTGTGCACTAACAATGACAATAAAAGTTGATTTGATTTGATTTGCTGTACAAGCTTTCAAAAGTTGTGCTTGGTGTTGCTATCATTAAACAAAGAAATACCTTGCATTAATAAAATGCCTGTCATGAGCTCAGCATTTCTCAAAGTGCTTCACAGCCAACTAACTACTTTCGAAGTGTCATCATTGTTGTAATGTATGGAAACGCAGAAGTCAATTTGCACACAGCAAGGTCCCACTAACAACAATGAGATAAATGACCATGTACGAAAGGCTGATATTTAGAGATACTTAGTAGACGAGAATCATATACATATAAATTCAAGTGTAGCCATTGACCAAATAACATTACCCATAATTACTCCTGGGTAACTAAAAAGCTAAGACTTGTTCAAAATGTCAAAAGTCACCCCAGCCACAACCTCTTCGCCCTGCTCCCGTCCGGTAAGAGATATCGAAGCATACAGTCTCGTACCAGCAGGTTTTTGAAACAGCTTCTACCCCCAGGCCATAAGACCCATGAACGAATAATTTATTATTTATTACTGTTGTTTTATTTATTATTACTGTATTTCTATTAGTATTTTTATCATTGTTATGCCATATTTATTCCAATGTTGGGAGGACTCGTAAAAATCAACATTTCATATATGCAGCAGACGTGTGTACTGCACAATGACAAATAAAATTGAATTGAATTGAATTGAAATGCAGCTGTGAAGGACAGTCAAAAGCAGTTTTGACTAAGTTTTGATAACAAACAACCACAGGGTGCGAGTGAAGGTTAAATTGCTAAAAAAAATATTATGATGCTAAGTTGAAATTAGAATTCGCTTACCAAAACTAATTGCAATAATATTTAAAGGATAACTAGTATAAGGACATAAAATGAGAGAGATCATGGAAGTTAAGGTATTTATCTGGTAGATTAAAGTGAGATAGTCTGGATACCTCAAGACTAGTGAAACAGCGCTGATATGGGCCCTTGGTATAAAGGCCTTGTACCAGGGAGGCAGGAAATGAAAGGGATATGGTAAATTCCAATGGAGTGAAAAACTATAAACAAGATAACAAGACAGCGGAAAATACTGGAAAGGCGGGATGCTACCTTAGTCTGAGTCACATGGTATTTTGACCATTAGAACCAATTATAAAAGGTGATTTTGTTAAAGACCATATATGTACACTGGCCAAACCAACTTTTGATAAGAAAAAGGTTAAAACCTCGATACTCAAAGAACTACTTTACACAGACTTACTGCGAGAACAAAGGAACAGACTTAAGACGACGTCATCTGTGTCCGAAAGGTTCCAGAGACCAAGGGCTGTGAGCTACTCATTAAAACTATCGCCTGTTGTTAAGTATATTACGCTATATGCTTAATAAATCTTGATCTATTGCTCAAACATACTGGCTGCTGCCTATTCGCAATATATATTAATGATCTAGATGAGGGAACTAGATGTAATATCTCCAAGTTTGCAGACGACACAAAGCTGGGTGGGCGTGTGTGCTGTGAGGAGGATGCAGAGAAACTCCAGTACAATTTGGACAGGTTGGGTGATTGGGCAGATGCATGGCAGATGCAGTATAATGTGGATAAATGCGAGGTTATCCACTCTGGTGGCAAAAACAGGAAGGCAGATTATTATCTGAACGGCAATAGATTGGGAGAAGGGGAAGTGCAACGAGACCTGGGTGTCCTTGTGCAACAGTCGCTGAAGGTAAGCATGCAGGTGCAGCAGGTGGTTAAGAAGGTAAACGGTATGCTGGCCTTCATAGCGAGAGGATTCGAGTACAGGAGCAAGGATGTCTTGCTGCAGTTGTACAGGGCCTTGGTGAGACCACACCTTGAGTATTGTGTGCAATTTTGGTTGCCTTATCTGAGGAAGGATGTTCTTGCCATGGAGGGAGTGCAGCGAAGATTCACCAGACTGATACCTACCTGGGATGGCAGGAATGATGTATGAAGAGAGATTGGGTCGATTAGGCTTATATTCGCTAGAGTTTAGAAGAATGAGAGGGGATCTCATTGAAACTTATAAAATTCTAACAGGCCTAGACAGACTAGATGCAGGAAGGCTGCTCCTGATGGCGGGGGAGCCCTGGGACTAGGGACAGGGTCACTGGCAAGGCTTGGAAGCTAAGCAGAGCCAGGCCTGGTTAGTACCTGGAGGGGTGACCATCAGGGAAGACAAGGTCACAGAAGGAGCCCCGAGGAGGGGCGGTTGGTGAGAAGGTCACAGAAGGAGCCCCGGGAGGGGCGGCTGGTGAGCAGGCCCGGGCGTTGGGCTGAAGATTGTCGGACAGGAGGAATGGTGGAAATGGAATGGCGGAAATGGAATGGCGGCGCGCTCAGACGCAGCAGCTTTGCTTCTCCCAGGACGGTGCTATTTACATTTAATATTAATGTTATTTGTACTGGACTCATGGGAGCTTGCAAGATCACATTTCGTTGTACAATGACAATAAAGTTGAATTATTATTATTAACCAGGGGTCACAGTCTAAGGATAAGGGGTAAGCCATTTAGGACAGAGATGAGGAGGAATTTCTTCACCCAGAGAGTGGTGAACCTGTGGAATTCTCTACCACAGAGGGCAGTTGAGGCCAATTCATTAAATATTTTCAAGAAGGAGTTAGATATATTTCTTAAGGCTAAGGGGATCAAGGGATATGGGGAGAAAGCAGGGACAGGGTACTGAATTTGGATGATCAGCCATGATCGCATTGAATGGCGGAGCAGGCTCGAGGGGCCGAATGGCCTACTCCTTCTTCTATGTTTCTATTGGTGTCTTGTCCAAGAACTCATTAAGATCTTACAACCAGATAATCTGACTTTTATTGGTGATAGTTGCGGGATAGATATGAGCCACGACACTGGGAGAACTCCCCTGCTCTTCTTTGAGTAGTGCCATGGGCTCTTTACGTCCACCTGAGAGGTTTATCATCTCATCCGAAAGACAGATTACTTCTTCATTTATCGTCTCTTTCCTACTATTTTTAAGTTTGGAGGTGTCCTGCACCATGGGCCTTGAACCTTCATTAGGCTTGCGCACACAAAAAATAATCAGGCCACACATAAACCACATGCAATAAGCTGTGCAGCAGTACAGTGACAGCAACGATTATCTGAACTCACCATAATTTTTTCTGGAAATCTTCAACAGTCTAGTCTGGTGGCGCCCCACAAATTCATCCGCATAGTTGACAAGAGCATCCTTCACCACCTCATACCCCATCAGCACCACTGTTTTCTGTTGCCCCAGTTGCAGAGAAAATATCGAGCCATATTTCTCAGATAACTGAAAAACACGAAGATAAAACTTAATAGGTAAAAACAAATCACAGCGGATGGAGTGATGTCTGATTTAGTAACTTCATTACACGCCTTAAACAAGGAGTTACAAATTTCCATTTAAACCTGATCTCTCTGATCCAGAAACCAACCCAGCTTCAAGAAGTACTCGATGAAAGTCTCCTCTCACTGATAGCTGCAAGGGTTTGAAATGAAAGGGGTTAGAAGAATTGTTACCCAACTACCATTGTATGCAGTCCTTCATTTCAAGTCTTCCTTTAGCCACAATTAACTGTTAGTCTCACTAAAAGATGGCAGCTTTAAGGAGAAGCAAAATCTCAGTTGTTTGAGGGTTTTTCCTCTGGGACAACGGGCAAATTTTCAAAAAGCCCCCATTCCACAGCAATGATGCACCTATCTTGAAGGGAAGGAAAGTTTAAGAAGACAATTTCCTGTTGAAAGTACTCCCACAATTCTAAAACATGTTGGGGGAGAAATTCAGTATCGCCACGTTTGGGGCGTTATACTCGAGCGGGCGCGAAATTTAGCGCCCGGCGCAAATTATCGCCACCTACTGCTAAATTGACCTGCTTCGCCCCAAGAGGTGCTTGGAGGGCTAAAACAGGTGCTGCACGACTGTCCTAAGGCACTAAGCCGGAGAAGCGAGGCGCTACCACCGAGGGCGGGCGCAGCGCAGGTGCGGCCAGTTAGCGATTGCACGCAGACACGCTGGCGCCGGTCAGCTCTTAAAGGGGAGGTTCGATCTTGGATTGCAGCCACACCCTGCGCATCGGAGCCCTGATTCTCAGCCTGGACAGACCTGCTGCCACAGTCTAACGCCTAGGACCATGGAGGGGGCCAGGGAGCGAGCGCAGTGGTTCAGTGAGGGGGCCTTGCAGGTTCTGGTTGGTGCGGTGGAGCGCAGGCGATCTATCCTGTTTCCGGACAGTGGCAGGAGGCCGCTGCCCAATGACTATCGCAAAGCTTGGAGGGAGGTGGCTCACAGAGTGACCTCCAGCAGCATGGTGCCTAGGACCCCTGTGCAATGCAGGAAGAAGTTCAACGACCTCACTCGGGTCGTCAGGGTGAATACCCTTTTCAGTATCCTCTTCATCCCTGCATGCGCACCTCACTTTATGGCCAAAGGGTCCTGAAAGCCCCAATGCCCAGCCCTCATCCAACACCTATGGGCCTTTCATGAAACTCACACGCACATTCAGCACTTTACACACTAAGGGCTATTCGACCATGGGAGGCAGTGCAGCCAAGATCAGGGCTTCACACTGTACTCAGAGCCCGTCCTCTCTCTTGCAGGGCAAGCTGGCCCATAACAGGAGGCAGCAGCAATGGACCGGGGGAGGCCGGCCTCACCTTCAAGACCTCAGCAATCTGGAGCAGCGAGTCCAGCGGATTATGGCAGGCCGGATGATTGGCCCCGTCGCCACTGGAGATGCCGACCCCGTTCTGGACAGCAATGGTAAGGTCATCACCTTTTTGACCTCTCTCCTTCCACTTGTGCCTCACACCAGCATCCTTTGCCACTATCGAACCAATACAGTGCATTGCAGCACTCATGCCTCCCTCGCTGCCGCCCTGTCCACGCTAAAGCAACTCTTGTACCTCCCTGCTTTCAGATGCTGATTCGCCAGGTGAGGAGGTGGGCCCTCAAGCTGCCACTGTGAGTGAGTCTGAAGGCGAGGAGGAAGAGGAAGCTGGACCATCAGTGCCACCCTCAGCCGAGGCAGCCCACTGCCATAATGGGGACACGTCTTCCCTGGAGGGGAGCAGGGGGGAAGGGTCTGAGGAGGGTGAAGCTCCGGGGCCCAGTGGGCTGCAGCAACACGGGGGGGGGGGGGGGGGGGGGGGGTAGGGAAGCTCGGCGGCCTTCTCCCCGGAGGGAGGGTCTGGCCTCCAGTCCTGCTACAGTGAGCGCAGAAGAGGTGCGGCTCCTCGCTGAAATGGGCGCCCAGGCGGAGCAGAGGCACACTGAGCTCATGGCTGCAGTGGCAAGGATGCCCGAATCCATTGAGTCACTGGCAAGGCGTGTCCAGGACTTCGGTGCAGCACTGGCAAGGAGTGTCCAGGACTTCGGTGCAGCACAGGCAAGGAGTCTGCAGGACTTCGGTGCAGCACAGGCGGCTTCCACGCAAGTGCTTAGTGGTGCAATGCAGTCAGTGGCTGGTCTGATGCAGCCGCAGATTGAGGCCACACGAGCACTGACTGCTGCCACCCTCGCTGGATCGGGCACGAATTGCCGGGGCCCTCACCGCGCCGCAGGCCAGCAGTCTGTGCTTCAGCAGATTGCTCCGCATGCTGCAGTGCTGCCCCGTGGGAGTGCCAGTGTGTCGTCCGACCAGGGAGTGGCTGTCCTCTGTCAGGATGGCAGCATTCCTGCTGCCAACACCGTCACTTCTCCACTGCAGCTGCCACCACCTGTAGGACAGACTGCTGCCGCCCATGCAGAGTTGGAGCAGTCAGCAGCCGGGCCCTCCAGCCCTAGAGCTGGTCCAGGCCGTCCCTCAAGGGCATCTGCAGTCTCAGTTTCTGACACTCAGCAGCCTTCCCCCAGTCTTGCTGCAGCCACTGGGGTCCCATTGTGGAGGAGCTGCAGGGTGGGAAGGGGCCAATCTCGCAAGCGAAGCAGATCACCCTCGAAGGGCAAAAAGGTGTGGCAAAATGCTGTTAATTTTTTTAGTGAAGGCCGAGGATCGTGGTCATTTTTTGTTTACTCTTTTGTTCATCGTCTCCAGGTTGTGAGAGCCAGTTATGTGTCTGACTGCTTTTTTTGGGGGTTTCTCTGTTACTTTGTCATGCGGGAAGGGCACACAGTTTGTTAAATAAAGAAGTGTCTTTATTCAGATTGTGCATGTTTGCTCTTTGAACTATTTGTTGCCTTAACCGGCTCAGGGGTTGCGGAACGGTTCCATTCATGTTCTTTCAATGGCACAAGCCATTCCCTCAGAGGGGGCCTAGAACCAACTTACAATAAGCTGCTGACGGACGGCCCTTGCACTTTGTGCCTCCTTCCCGTCTTGGTGCTCCTCCTCCTCTGCTGGTGCTCCAATGTCTGGTGGCAGTGGCTGAGTCCTGAGGATTGCCAGGTTATGCAGCATGCAGCACACTACAACAAAATGGGAGACTCGCTCAGGTGAGTACTGAAGGGCTCCCCCGGAATGGTCCAGACAGCGGAACCGTTGCTTTAGCACGCCGATTGTGTGCTCAATGATGTTCCTGGTCGCTTGATGGCTCTCATTGTATCGTTCTTCAGCAGGGGTGCTGGGCGTACGGAGTGGGGTCATCAGCCAGGTGCACAGAGGATAGCCCTTGTCCCCGAGAAGCCAGCCTCCTGGGTGAGCCAGGGCTTCGAAAAGGTCTGCCACAGAAGTCTGGCGCAGGATGACGGCGTCGTGGCTGCTGCCTGGAAAGCAGGCATTGACAGCTAGTATCAGCTGTCTATGGTCAAACACCAACTGGACGTTCAACGAATGGAATCCCTTCCGGTTGCGGTAATCCTCGGCATTTTCTTGCGGCGCCCGCAAAGCCACATGCGTGCAGTCAATGGCGCCCTGGACCATGGGGAAGCCCGCTATTCTTGCAAATCCCATTGCGCGCTCTTGCTGCTTGTCCAGGGTCATGGGGAAGGAAATGTACTGATGTCTCCTTTTAAAGAGCATTCGTGACTTGGCGGATGTAGCAATGCACCGCGAACTGTGGCAATGTCCCTAGTAGCGGATTGGAAGGAGCCGGTGGCATAGAAGTTGAGAGCCACTGTCACCTTCACTGCCACCGACAGAGATGTCCTGCTCCTCAGTTGAGGCTGCAGATCTGGCTGAAGCAGGTGGCAGAGCTCAGTGACCACCTCCCTGCTGAATCGAAGCCTCCGAAAACACTGCTCCTCAGACATGTTGAGGTATGAGAACTGTTGGCGGAATACCCTGGGAGGGTAAGGCCTCCTGTGCCGACGCCTGTTGGCCCTCCTCCGTCTGGCCATGATTGGCACTCTCTCTCGGCGTCTCTGAGCCCTCTCAATGCAATGGAGAAACCCAACGTTTCCACCCATTGCAGACCCCCATAGTATGTGGCCACTCAAGGTTATGCCAGTGAAAAATCAAACCAACTACAAAGTTCTGGGCCGAAGCCAGAAGTACCTGTGCGAGCGCTGACTCAATGCAGAAAGCTCTCTCCCTTTGTCTCTCTGCAAATCTCTCTCTCTCTCACAGAAGGAGTGGTCCAAAAATGGCTACCACAAAGAAGCCAGGAAGAGCCCCCTTTAAATAGCACCCCCCCCAGCCCCACAGCGACTGGGAACCGTTCCAGTCAACCAGTCGCTGGGAGCGCCAGGCGGAAAGGAGGGGGGCGCCACTGAAGTTCCGGTTTGGGGCGCCCCAAGGGCGTTGCACTATGAAATGACGTCAGGATCTGCGCGCGCAGCTGAGCGGGCGTTGCGGTTTTGCGCCGTCGCTAAATGTCCGCTCAATTTCGCGAGAGGCGCAGATCTCTCCGCGCCCGGGCGCTAGCCGCATCGCGCCCCACTTATCGCCCTCTTAAGGCGCTAACAACTGAATTTCTGCCCCGTTGCCTTTAAAAGACAAACTACAATTTTTAAACTTGATGTAGACCTACCATTTTGGTTTTCCTTCCCTCTTGTAATTTCACTAGTGGGGGAGGAGCCATCTACAACCAATCACGTTTTTGGGGACCACAACATTGGACCAGCCTGGGAGCCAATTTTCTGGTCCCTGAACCTAACTGAATTCTGGGGCAGAGTATGCAGCAGTAGCCATTTGTTGTTGACTAATTTCAATCTGGTTGGCTGTCACATTCTGTAATGTTTATTTCAGACAAGCCATGTATAAAGAGAACTGAAAATTCATCAAGAAATGTCCTTTCCAAATAGAAGCAGGCAATTGAATTCAGTGTCCAGTTTCGACGATTCATTGACGTTAAACAGGTTCTGCAAGTTCTGGCTGACAGCTTTTATTTACTACTTTATCGACTAGATCACTGAATTTTCACAAGGATGTTTCCTAGAGCTTACCATTTACTTAGGAAAACAAACCACTCACCATTCATTAATTTATCCATAGAGTTCATTATTAGAATAAAATATGATCAAATTAATGAGTTAGTGACCTTGCTTGAATTCTCCAGTGATTCTCTCCCTTACCTCCATGAGAGACAGGTGGACCTGACTCAGATTCAGCTGGTGTAGGTTGCCGATGAGCGGGAGTCCAGTTGGGCCAGGAGGGTAGTTGGGCGCAGTCTTTGATTTTGTCCTGAAGTAAATTAGTATGATAAAGAGAACGCACAGCACAAACGCCAGCAGTCCAGCCAGAGCCATTCTTATCCTTTGTCTGCAATATCTCTCTCTGTGGGAGTTCCAGTATCTGCACCTTTATAAAAATGAGGATCACGTGACTCTGTAAATCTGTACAATCACCTAGCCTTTCCTCTTTCACCCACATAGTCACTGACAATCAGCTTGAACTGTAGCAATCAATTATTTGCACCAAAGTTAATAACTAACAGGAACTTTCACTCTGGTTATCTCAATAATCTGTTTTTCAGTTTTGCTTAATAATTCTCTTATTCATAGATTACACATTATCTGCATTGGCACAGGGAGCATAATTTGCTTTTATGTATATACGAAGGTCAGCACACCTGGGAATATGTAGGTTAAAGAGGAAACGTTTAGTGATTGTAGTCAAACATAGAAGATAGGAGCAGGAGTAGGCCATTCGGCCCTTCGAGCCTGCTCCGCCATTCAATGAGATCATGGCTGATCATCCAAATTCAGTACCCTGTCCCTGCCTTCTCCCCATATCCCTTGATCCCTTTAGCCTTAAGAAATATATCCAACTCCTTCTTGAATATATTTAATGAACTGGCCTCCACCGCCCTCTGTGGCAGAGAATTCCACAGGTTCACCACTCTCTGGGTGAAGAAACTCCTCCTCATTTCAATCCTAAATGGCTTACCCCTTATCCTTAGACTGTGACCCCTGGTTCTGGACTCCCCGACCATCGGGAACATCCTTCCTGCATCTAGTCTGTCCAGGCCTGACAGAATTTTATAGGTTTCGATGAAAATTCTGTCAGGTCATTCTCAACTTTAGAAAAGGTGTTGGATACTAGAACAGGCTGCGGCTTTGCGTGAAGGGGGTGGGGGGGGGGGGGGGGGGTTGAGGGAAGTTATTTTGCATTCTTAACTATCATGAGGAAAGGTCCCCCCTAATCCCCCTCACTCAAATCCCCAGCCTATCCTCTGGCTCTCAGTCGCTGATCCTTCTCATGACTCAAAAGTGTAACTCCTTTATATTACTCATGGGCCTTGGGTTTACAGTCAAGTTGATGGACCACTGACCATTGGCTGCCCGGCATTAAATGAGACAATGGTGTAGATTTTCAATTTGCCACTGAGGCTGCAGATCAGCCACTCGAGAATAGTCATCCATTTCAACATAGACAATCAGCACAATCTACCCACCCAACTAGGGCCTGGCAGTGAAACACCAAGTAAATCCACTGCAGAATTAGAGGAAATATCTGAAACTGCAATGGAGGGTGAGGTTCAACTCCTGCAACTACAGGAAGATTTCAAATTCAACAGATTTCACCCGTGTCCTTAGCATTGAATTGGATAGGGTCACCTGTGTGCAAATCTGCTGGAGTGCACCCAAACCGTCTGCCTGACCTGAACGCAACTGTATGTTTTCCCCAACGAAGGCCTGGCCTATTGGCAGGGGCCTGTGCCTAGAAGCAGGGTAGGATTTCGTCAACCACTGCTGCAGGCCTGAGAAGTAATGGCCACCGGCTGGTCCTATTTGGCTGTTCTCTAAAAACAGCAGATAGAGGGTTTCAGTCAGTGGGTATTCCTGCTGGGAATATCTTTTTGCTGCCTCCCCAGGACTTTGCTCCCAGCCTCTTCTCAGATCCTCTGAGCGAAGGGAACTTGGCACAAGCAGTAATTTAAAAGGACAGAGTCAGCATGGTTTTATGAAGGGGACGTCATGTTTGACAAATTTGCTCGAATTCTTTGAGGACGTAACATACAGGGTGGATAAAGGGGAACCAGTGGATGTGGTGTATTTGGACTTCCAAAAGGCATTTGACAAGGTGCCACACAAAAGATTACTGATCAAGATAAAAAAAATCACGGGATTGGGGGTAATATACTGGCATGGGTGGAAGATTGGCTATCTAACAGAAAACAAAGAGTTGGGATAAATGGTTCATTCTTGGGCTGGCAATCAGTAACTAGTGGTGTTCCGCAGGGGTCAGTGCTGGGACCCCAACTCTTTACAGTCTATATTAATGATTTGGAGGAAGGGACCGAGTGCAACATATCCAAGTTTGCCGACGATACAAAGATGGGAGGGAAAGCAGTGAGTGAAGAGGACATAAAAAACCTGCAAAAGGACATAGACAGGCTAAGTGAGTGGGCAGAGATTTGGCAGATGGAATACAATATTGGAAAGTGTGAGGTTATGCACTTTGGCAGAAAAAATCAAAGAGCAAGTTATTATCTAAATGGAGAGAAACTGCAAAGTGCTACAGTACAAAGGGATCTGGGGGTCCTGGTGCATGAAACACAGAAGGCTAGTATGCAGGTGCAGCAGGTGATCAGGAAGGCCAATGGAATCTTGGCTTTTATTGCAAGGGGGATGAAGTATAAAAACAGGGAAGTCTTGCTGCAGTTATACAGGGTATTGGTGAGGCCACACCTGGAATACTGCGTGCAGTTTTGGTTTCCATATTTAAGAAAAGATATACTTGCTCTCGAGGCAGTTCAGAGAAGGTTCACTCGGTTGATTCCGGAGATGAGGGGGTTGACGTATGAGGAAAGGTTGAGTAGGTTGGGCCTCTGCTCATTGGAGTTCAGAAGAATGAGAGGTGATCTTATCGAAACATATAAGATTGTGAGGGGGCTTGATCGGGTGGATGCGGGGAGGATGTTTCCACTGATGGGTGAGACTAGAACTCGGGGGCATAATCTTAGAATAAGGGGCTGCCCTTTCAAAACTGAGATGAGGAGAAACTTCTTCACTGAGGGTAGTAAATCTATGGAATTTGCTACCTCAGAGAGCTGTGGAAGCTGCGACATTAAATAGATTTAAAACGGAGATAGACAGTTTCCTAGCAGATAAGGGAATTAGGGGTTACGGGGAGAGGGCAGGGAAGTGGACGTGAGTCTAGGTTCGGATCAGCCATGATCCTATTGAATGGCGGAGCAGGCCCGAGGGGCCGTATGGCCTACTCCTGCTCCTACTTCTTATGTTCTTATGTTGTTAGTAAGGCCCACTTGCTGTGGGTGCCCTATGTTTGGGTCTCCACCAAGCAGAGAGACAGATTCTAAGCACCAGTGCTCTGTGCTCGACCCAGGAAATCCCTGTGTACACACGAGCATCACAAAGAGGGTGGAGACCCAGCATCACAGGCCTATGTCACAAGGAAATAAGTGTATCGCCAAGGAGCAAACCATAGAAAAAACGGCCCCAATCTAGTTTGACTAGGTGCATTCTTGTCTTTGTAACTCACTCCTTATAATAACTGGCTACTTGTCATTTGCTCCTTGTAACTCAGTCCTTGTAGCTCAATCATTGTAATTTGCTGCTTCTAAGTCGCTGCTTCTAAGTTGGTCCTTCTAATTCACCCCTTGTAACTCACTCCATCTAACTCGCCCCTTGTAATTCATCCCTAGTAGTCACCCCTTGTAACTCAGTCTTCGTCACTCAGTCCTCATCACTCAATCCTTCTAATTCCTTCCTTCTATCTCGCCCCTTGTAACTCGTCGCTTGTAATTAACCCTTGTAGTTCTCCATCTACCTCAGTCCTTGTAACCCACTCAGTCTAATTCAGTCCTTGTAACTCACGCCTAGTGGAGTCAGGGCCGAGTGTAGCCTTTAGTGCCTGGATGGCATCGGCCGTGGGCCAGACGTAGCACCAGGATATCCTGTATGCCAGTGCCTCTGGCGACAGTTAGCCCACTCCTCCACCATACAGTACATCCCCGACTCTAGTTACTTTGGCAGCCAGCGTCCTCCTCTGTTCCAGCCCCGTGAAAACAATCGTGGAGGTGCAGATTCCTGATGGGGGCGAGTTCCGGGTGGAGTCAAGCATATTCCAGACATTGATCAGATCCCAGTAAAAGACAGGCAGCTCCTGCAAGGAAGCATGGATGCCCGCAAGTTAACAAACAGAAGCTGCGTGTCAGACCATGTAACTGGTGGAAGAAATACGTCGCCAGCGCACACCATCTAGGGGGATCCTCGACGTACAGATATCTCTGCAGGGTCTGAAGGCAGAAAGTCACAACCTGGGTGCATACGCACTCCAGCGCCTGACCGCACTCCCTAAGCAGGGGACTCAGGACCGCGACAGAGGCTCTACGAGAAGGATGCACCAACCGTGGCTAACTAAGGAAGTTAAGGATGGTATCAAATTGAAAGAAAAGGCATACAATGTTGAGAAGATTAGTGGTAGGCCAGAGTATTGGAAATTTTTTAGAAAACAGCAAAGAATAACTAAAAAAATTATAAAGAGGGAGAAGATAGAGTATGAGAGTAAACTAGCAAATAATGGCCCAGAAATTCAGGTTCCAACGCGTGAGTACACATGGGGTACTCACGCGTAGGCCCAGCGAAAGTCCCGGTTTCGTGCATGCACTGCACATGCGTGGGAAACCGGCACTTCCATTCCCCTGAAAGAAGGGGTTCAGAAGTCGAACGCATGCGCCGGAGAGGCAGCGCGTGCGCATCGAACTTACGGGTTTTTTCCAGGTTTCTCCGGGAGGGTAAGTCTCCAGCAGTTACACTTTTAAAAAGCAGGCGCAAGGCCTGCTTTTAACAAGGTAAGTGGTGAATTAATTAAAATTAAAACATTTTTTCCCACAGGTTTATTATTTTTAAATAATTTAAAGAAAGGTAAGTTTATTTTTAGCCCCGTTAGAAAATGTAATTAATTTTTTCAAAAATTTAAATTATTGTTTATAATAGTTATAGTTTATTTTAAAAATGTGATTAAAAAAAAAAATTATTTGAGGTTTTAGTGATGTCTTGGGGCTTATAGTATTTATAGGTTTGACAGCTCTTCCTGTCAAACTTATGAATGAAGCATTCCCTGCTACCATTGGCTCTCCATGGCCCACGTGATCCCAGGGGACGCATCGAACTAACTGCGCCCCTGGGATACGCAAGCACTGCGCGCCGGCAGTTGGAGGAGGCCCACAGCTCAGCGGCCGGCGCGCTAGGTAAGTGCAGGTCGGGGGCTTGCACCCGCGGGAAGCCCCTGACCTGAATTTCTGGGCCAATATAAAAACAGACAGTAAGAGCTTCTACAGGTATGTAAAAAGGAAGAGAGTAGCTAAAGTAAACGTTGGTCCCTTACAGGATGAGACTGGGGAATTAATAATGGGAAAGAGAGAAATGGCAGAGACTCTAAACAATTATTTTGGATCGGTCTTTATGGTAGAAGACAGTAAAAACATCCCAATAATAATAGATAATCAAGGGGCTATAGGAAGGGAGGAACTTAAAACAATCTCTATCACTAGAGAAAAACTACTAGGCAAACTAATGGGGCTAAAGGCCGACAAGTCCCCTAGACCTGATGGCCTGCATCCTAGGGTCTTAAAAGAAGTGGCTGCAGAGATAGTGGATGCGTTGGTTGTAATCTACCAAAATTCCCTGGATTCTGGAGAGATCCCAGCGGATTGGAAAACCGCAAATGTAACGGCACTATTCAAGAAAGGAGGAAGACAGAAAGCAGGAAACTATAGGCCAGTTAGCCTAACATCTGTCATTGGGAAAATGCTAGAATCCATTATTAAGGAGGTAATAGCAGGACATTTAGAAAATCATAAGACAATCAAGCAGAGTCAACGTGGTTTTATGAACGGGAAATCGTGTTTGACAAATTTGCTAGAGTTCTTTGAGGATGTAGCGAACAGGGTGGATAAAGGGGAACCAGTAGATGTAGTGTATTTGGATTTCCAGAAGGCATTCGATAAGGTGCCACATAAAAGGTTACTACACAAGATAAGAGCTCACGGGGTTGGGGGTAAAAATGGGCATGGACAGAGGATTTGCTAACTAACAGAAAACAGAGTCGGGATAAATGGGTCATTTTCTGGTTGGCAATCAGTAACTAGTGGGGTGCCACAGAGATCAGTGCTGGGGCCTCAGCTATTTACGATCTATATTAACGACTTGGATGAAGGGACCGAGTGTACTGTCGCCAAATTTGCTGATGACACAAAGATAGGTGGGTTAGCAAGTTGTGAGGAGGACACAAGGAGTCTGCAAAGGGATATAGAGAGGTTAAGTGAGTGGGCAAAAATTTGGCAGATGGAGTATAATGTGGGAAAACGTGAGGTTATCCACTTTGGAAGGAAGAATGAAAAAGCAAATTATTATTTAAATGTGAGACTACAAAATGCTGCGGTACAAAGGGATCTGGGCGTCCTAGTACATGAAACACAAAAAGTTAGCAAGCAGGTACAGCAAGTAATTAGGAAGGCTAATGGAATGTTGGCCTTTATTGCAAGGGGTATGGGGTATAAAAGTAGGGAAGCAACTTTACAGGGTGTTGGTGAGACCGCACCTGGAGTACTGCGTACAGTTGTGGTCTCCATATTTAAGGAAGGATATACTTACATTGGAGGCAGTTCAGAGAAGGGTCACGAGGTTGATTCCTGGGATGAAGGGGTTGACGTACGACGAAAGGTTGAGCCTATACTC
Organism: Somniosus microcephalus; assembly: GCF_052327205.1. NCBI lineage: Eukaryota > Metazoa > Chordata > Chondrichthyes > Squaliformes > Somniosidae > Somniosus > Somniosus microcephalus. Next base: position 165,469,538 of record NW_028225179.1, on the reverse strand, counting down.
ATTGGAGTTTAGAAGTATGAGAGGTGATCTTATTGAAACATATAAGATTCTGAGGGGGATTGACAGGGTGGATGTTGAGAGGATGTTTCTCCTAGTGGGGGTATCTAGAACTAGGGGGCATAGTTTCAGAATAAGGGGTCGCCCATTTAAGACGGAGATGAGGAATTTCTTCTCTCAGAGGGTCGTGAACCCTCGGAATTCTCTACCACAGAGAGCTGTGGAGGTGGAGTCAGTGAATATATTCAAGGCGGAGATTGACAGATATTTGAACTACAGGGGAGTCAAGGGGTATGGGGAGAGAGCGGGAAAGTGGTGTTGAGGACAAGATTGGATCTTATTGAATGGCGGAGCAGGCTTGAGGGGCCAATTCAGAAACTGAGCTGGACCAGCCATATAAATACTGTGGCTACAAGAGCAGGCCAGAGGCTGGGAATTCTGCAGCGAGTGTCTCACCTCCTGACTCCCCAAAGCCTTTCCACCATCTACAAGGCACAAGTCAGGAGTGTGATGGAATACTCTCCACTTGCCTGGATGAGTGCAGCTCCAACAACACTCAAGAAGCTCGACACCATTCAGGATAAAGCAGCCCGCTTGATTGGCACTCCATCCACCACCTTCAACAATCACTCCCTCCACCACCGGCGCACTGTGGCTGCAGTGTGTACCATCTACAAGATGCACTGCAGCAACTCGCCAAAGCTCCTTCAACAGCACCTTCCAAACACGCGACCTCTACCACTTAGAAGGACAAAAGGGCAGCAGACGCATGGGAACATCACCACCTACAAGTTCCCCTCCAAGCCACACACCATCCTGACTTGGACCTGTATCGCCGATCCTTCACTGTCGCTGGGCCAAAATCCTGGAACTCCCTTCCTAACAGCATTGTGGGTGTACCTACACCATATGGACTGCAGCGGTTCAAGAAGGCGGCTCGCCACCATCTTCTCAAGGGCAATTAGAGATGGGCACTAAATGCAGAGCTAGCCACATCCCATCAATGAATTAAAAAAAATTTTTTTTTTTTTTTAAAAATTGGCCTATTCCTGTTCCTTATCTTCTTATTTGGAGAACATTACCAAAAGCTTGGTCAAAGAGGTAGGTTTTAAGGAGTTTCTTAAAGGAGGGGAGAGAGGCAGAGGGGTTTAGGGTGGGAACTCCAGAGCAGTCTGACAAATCAGAGACAGTGGAGGGGGTCGAGAGAGGTGGTGGTGAGGTAAAGCTGAGTGTCATTAACATACATCTGGAAACTGACGTGTTTTTGGATGATGTCGCCGAGGGGCAACCTGTAGATGAGAAATAGGAGGGGGCCAAGGATAGCTTCTTGGGGAACTCCAGAAGTAACAGTGCGGGAGTGTGGAGAGAAACCATTGCAGGTGATTCTTGGGCTATGACTAGGTAGATAAGAGTGGAACCAGGCAAGGGCAGTTCCACCCAGCTGGATGATGGAGGAGAGGCGTTGGAGGAGGATGGTGTGCCCAATCATGTCAAAGGCTGCAGACAGCTTGAGAAGGATGAGGAGGGATAGTTTACCTTGGTCACAGTCACGTAGGATGTAATTTGAGATGAAAGTGTAATGTGTTGGATTCTTACCCTGAATCTCTGGGTATTTCATCATGAAGAGCAGACCCCAACAAATGACAATGGAGGAAGTTTCACTGCCAACACCAAAAAAAATTAGAGGTTGTTCTCAGTAAACTTTTTCTCATGGAAAAAAGTGTTGGGATTTCCTGCTTCCTTCAGAAGAAAATAAGGATCAAATCAAAAGAATGTAGAAAAATCCTTTCATACAGAACAGATTGGGGCTGCAGACCATTCCATCCCTAAACATTACTGCAAAACATCATCACATTCAGAAAGAAAGACCCAAGTACAGAAGGAAAATGTGGAAGGGCTCTTTACCGAGTTAAAGTCAGAGGAGGGTGAATTGGACAGGACTCTTGGTGCATCAGATGTGGTTAACCTGGCTGAAGGAACTTAGTGGGAGAAATTCGGTATCGCCCTGTTTGGGGCGCAATTATCGGCCGGGTGCAAAGTTTAGTGCCTGGCGCTAATTATCGCCTTCGACTGCAAACTTGGCTTCTATCACCCCTGGAGGTGATTGGCGCGCTTAATCAGGTGCTACACACCTCTCTTAAGGCGCTAACGCTGAGGAGCGAGGCGCTACCTCAGAGAGCTGGCGAAGCTCATGTGGTATCAGTCAGCAATGGAACACAGACACACTGGCGCCGGCTAGGCCTTAAAGGGGAGGGTCGATCTTGCTCTCCATCCACATCCTGCTCATTGCAGCCTTGAATCTCGGCCTGGAGAGACCTGTATTTCAAATCTTTGGAAAGAACAATGGAGAGGCCCAGGGAAAGAGCTCAGAGTGGAGCCCCCATAGTCTCTTCTAAATCGATGCAAGGAAGGTCAAATCAAAATGAACCTGCAAAGTGCTGCTCAGTACCCAAAACTCCATCACACAGCGTTCTCTCTCCAGAAGTTTCTCTCAGAATGCGTGGTGCAAAAATGTCGCAGACAAACAAAGGCAGGAAACGGTCGCCTTTAAGTAGCGCTCCCCCAGTCCCATCCCGACTGCAAAACGTTCCCCTCAACCTGTCGTTGCTAGCGGCAGGCAGAAAGGCAGGGGCCGCCACTCAATATCCGGTCCAGGGCGCTACCGGGGCGTTGCACGCTCGACTGACACCACGATCTGCGGACGCAGGAGATTGGGGCGGCAGTGTTTAGTGCCACCGCAAAATGTCTGGTCAATTTCGCAAGTGCTGCAAACATCGCTGCGCTCAGGCGCTAGTTGCTTTGTGCCCCATTAGCGCCCTCTTAACGGGCAGCGCAAAGCAACCACATTTTTCCCCCTTAATGTGTTTGATGAAGTCTGAGGGCAAGCTGTTCTCAAATGGTTCATTAAAATTTTACAGCACAGCAGGTTATTCAGCTCATCATGTATGTTCCAGCTCTTTGCTCTAATCTCTCCATTGCCCTGTATCTTCTTTGCTACAAATATATATCTACTATTCTATTAAAAGATGCAATGGCTGTTGCTCCAACTAGAGGGAGTGTAAAATTGGGGTGCGGTTAAACTAGAGCTTTGCACTATAATTAATATTTGTGTGGCCAAGTTTGTTGTTGGTGGGAATTTAGGCAAATGCTATCTACATTTTCAAGTTTGACAGAGGGATAACAGTTCAGGGAATTTTCAAGCGGTATGTGGGCTATCATGGATTCTCAGTGTATCTAGGGGCACTAAGTATCAGTAACTTGAGTCTCTGAATCAGAAGATCCCTGTGCCCAAGGAGAAATTGGCCACATGCCACAATATTGGTGAGGATGAGGGGTTTCTGGATTTTACTCGCTATGACGTGGTTACCCAAGAGGCAGTGCCACACAGTTCAGGACACAGGGATAGTGTAGAAAGTGAGAGTGGGTGATCATTTACAGGGCGGCAGTGGAAGACAAGGAGCCCCTTGAGTAACTGGAAATGTTGAATAGATACTCAATGTTAGGCAAGTATGAGGTGAACAGTGACTCACAGGAGGGTGGTCTTGAGCAACATTACGGAGCAAGGGACTATCCAAGTTGGCGTGGGGGGGGGGGGGGGTGGTTAGGAAGGGTGGGAGGAATGTAGATAAGCTACAAGAATAGGAGAGTGGTAGTTGTGGGTGATTCTATAGGCAGGTGTATTTGCAGTCGTGATTGGCAGTCCCAAACTTTATGTTGAAACCCTGGTGCCAGGGTGAATGACATCATGGAATGGTGGAACATTAGGAACAGGGGTAGGCTATTCAGCCCTTCAAACCTGCTCTGCCATTCGATTAGATCATGGCTGCTCTGCACCTCAACTCCATTTTCCCACCTTTGCTCCATATTCCTTAATTGATAGATATATATAACCTTTAGCAGCTTTCACTGAATCCAAGGCAGAAATACATTCCTGCGCAGCTGGCAAAGTAAGCTATTTCAAATATTAAGGGCGCGAAATTTGGTTATCGCCCCGGGGCGTAACCGAGTTCAGGCTAGACATTTAGGGTCCGGCAGCGAAGTACCGCCTCAGCCGCTAAATTTGGCGTCCCGCCCCACACAGGAAATGGAGCGCAATCTCAGGCGCTCCACTTCCTGGTGGGGCAGTAACCGAGGTGATGACTGGGCGCGATCGGCAGTGCGCCGCAGAGTGCTGCCACCTTTCAACACCCCTCCCCTTCAGTTAAAGGGGAGGGCTGTTGTACACTCTGCAGGGCCTCCGATTAAAATTACTGTTTAAAATCTAAATTTCCCAGCCTTAAGCAGGGTTATAAAGGGATATACAAGGCCTACACTTCAGAGCAGCTGAAGGCAGTTAATTAGAGAGACTAGATAGAAACATAGAGGATAGGCGCAGGAGTAGGCCATTCGGCCCCTCGAGCCTGCTCCGCCAATCAATGCGATCATGGCTGATCATCCAAACTTGGTACCCTGTCCCTGCTTTCTCCCCATATCCCTTGATCCCTTTAGCCTTAAGAAATATATCCAACTCCTTCTTGAATATATTTAACTGGCTGGGGGGGCCCGGCGTTGCCAGGGCTGTTTTGGGCCGGGGCGGTTTAAATCTGCTGCTGGGCTGGGCAAGGGACGGAGGGGGGGGGGAAAAGAGCGGAGGAGGGGGAAGAGCGGAGGAGGGGGAAGAGCGGAGGAGGGGGAAGAGCGGAGGTGGGGGAAGAGCGGAGGAGGGGGGAAGAGCGGAGGGAGAGGGGGGATGAGCGAGGAGGGGGAAGAGCGGAGGAGGGGGGAGGCGTGGTGAGATGGGGGAAGGAGGGGGGAGGTGGGCAAGGAGGGGGAGGGGGGGGAGGTGGGGCAAGGAGGGGGGGGGCGGGGGGAGAGAAAGGGAGGAGGGCGGAGCCAGCAGACCCTCTCCCCTCTGCTGGCGATGGCTCCGCTGAGCTCCTGTGCTGCCCCACGCACTGACATGCCGAGCGCAGCGCCCCGGTCAGCCTGAACCCCGGCCTCCCTGAGGCCAGGCCTGAGGCTGAGGGCTTGAGACGGCCGATTGCGGCTGGCCGGGCCCAGTTGCCTTGGTAACCCTCCTCCCCTCTCCGCCTCCCGATCTCCGGAACCGGGCCTGAGTGGCTTGAGACAGCCGATTCTGGCTGGCGAGCCCGGTTGCTGGGGTAACCCTCTCCGCTCCCCCTCCCGAGCCCTGCCCCCCCCCCCCCCCGAATGAAGCGCGAGGAGCTTGCAGTGAGCCCAGCCAGCCTTTACCAAGATGGCTGGCCGCTGGTTCAGAATCGGGCCCAGCAGGGGGGGGGGGGAGGGGGGGGGGGGGCGGCGGGAGGAGCTTGCCACAAAACAATTGCCTAGGGTCCAGCATGGCTGGCAAACAAACGCCCAGGGCTTCGAGGCCTACCCTGCAAAAACGGGGAACGGTAGGAAATTAATGAGATTAGATAAAAGATTCAGAAGTAATTAACTTTTTTAAAAAGCAGTATGTGTTTTAAAAGCAACTTTTTTATTAAAGACGCAGAAAGAGGGAAAAAGAAATGAAGTTTGGAATCAAGATGGCGGCGACTCACCTCGGTTCAGAACGATAAGTCTCGCCCACACACGCACCGACTGGTCGACCGTCAGGTCACCGAAGCGTAGGATTGGTCAATCGGCCCGTCACTCGACTCTAGGAATGCCCGCCCGCACGCGCAAGTTACCCGCCCTTGCCACGCAGCGATTGGTCAACCGTCGGGTCGCTCGACCGTACGATTGGTCGACCTCGACGTCACTCAATGCTAATGAGCAGATAATGAGCGAAATTTTGAATGTTTTTTGGGCACCGCGGGCACAATTTTTGAGTCACCGAAACTTAAATACGCTTACGACCGTTCCGGAATCGTAAGCTTTCTTTTGATGCAACGCTACGTGTAGGTACGCTCCACAAACTTTAGAGTGTATAGCCGGACAGACACACC